>NC_091126.1:21804897-22404897 GCF_040183065.1 Periplaneta americana
CGATTTCCCCCACCTGCTTCTGCACGCCTCTCTATAAAAGCAGGGCTGTCTTAGCTCTTTTCTGAAAACATTAATTTCTGTTAGGAATTGGACGTTTACGTAATATTATACAACTGTTTAAAATAACTTAAATAAAAGGGCCTCGTTAAGTAATTAACTATCACGTGATTTCCCTCCTTTCTACGATCCTGCGGCATAACCACTTGGACGGACAGTAGATAGCATGTCTGAGTAATTTTATCTTTGCGGGTCGGGCAGAAGTGAAGATTGAATTTACAGTACATAAGGTACTCTTTTGTAGAGTAGGTACAGAATTATTTCAACATGAGTTACTAGTACGAAGGACGAAACTGGTAATTGGAATTAGATGCAGTAGTCTATAGTGCGGTAATATGCACAAAAGAACTGAAGCCTGTAGGCTATCGGAATGAACGGCTACCATTTTCAAAAATGTGTTTAATTATCCATATTATGATTATTTCTCAATTGAACTTCATTCTCTATAGTGTACGCTAATGTGGTGTAGACAGTTTAATATACACTGCATAATGAACACGTTCGCATGGATAACTCACTTCGTGAGTAAAAACACTTATTGTTAATACTGTACTGTATTTTGATTAAATAAAAACCTAATGAAAATTATCGAACTCAAAATCGCGATATTTCCTAGTTTACGTAAATGGATGAAGTACTTTTCTTCCCTCCTATACCTAGTAAAGTGATTTGTTTGTGTTTTACGCCAGTATCATCGAACTCCAGTTGTGGAAGAGGGTAGCGAACGGTGTTTCCGGTTCTGTAAAGGTATAACCAGTTTGATATTAAAAATGTTAGTAAAAATAAAATGATGTCCCTGTATAACACACCCACACACAGCTAATCTCAAACTAGCCGATATTTTCAGCCACGGTATAATTAAACATGTGGCGACAGTGATGTCATCTGTTTAGTGTCATAAGTATCATAAATCATAACATCTTACCTTGTGTCTGGTCAGTTCTAGGAAGAGCGGTGCTCCATTCATCAATACCTCCCCGCACCGCACGTAATTAAAATACACCTCGCAGAGACTTTCTCGTAAGCTCCGCACTGTGGAGAAGCTGTTAGTAATTCTGGCCGTGAAAATAGCGGGCCCGAGTTCGAATCCTGGTTGGGACAAATTAACTCATTGAGTTTTTTCCGGGTTATCGCTCAACCCATTAAGAGGAATTTGCTGGATATCTTTCGGCTCTGGACCCTGGACTCATTTCGCTGGCCAGGGGCGTACGCAAGGGGGGTGAGGTTTGCCTGGTTTGCACCCCCCTTGAACTTGAAAAAATTGCATAGGCCTATATTTAGATTTGAGAATTTTTTTATCCATAATCGTTTTACCTTCTCTAATTTTTCACTATCAGAATAATAAAATCTACATAGACATAAGACATACATAGTATGTTCGAATTATAATAGTGCTATCTTTATTGTAGAGAGAACTATCGTCCAGAACGGACCTTGCAATAAAATGAAGCCGACACAATATGAAATTTAACTTGTTATGAAACATATTGAATATTGTTTTCACAGTTCTGCAGTGCAGATGTTAAATATTATGCAATGTTGATTTTAAACTCATTTTAATACCGCTATTTACCTGTTCGTTAGTTTGAGTCCTGAGTTTATTGTAAAATGTTCGTTTAATGTTTTGTGCATTTGACAGTTCATATTTTTAATGAACATATGTATAACATACTGCAGTGATGTCAAAGCAAGCGCATTTTTCTGACCTTGACGACGTGCACGGGCAGCAAGCGCTAAATATGGAAAGAGGAAAGGTTGTGTATATGAATAAACAACCTATTGGATTAAGAAAACAGTGGTGCACAAACTTCAAACGGAACGTGAAATTTTTTGTCGTTATTTTTATATGGCTTCTTTCTGTTTAATATTATCTATATTGTCTGTAAAACAAAAGTCCTAACACTGGTTTCTTAATATTGCACTTGTGTTTTAAATCTTAATAACATAATAGAGAGTTAAGAAGGAATATTCACTTAAATTTCATATTAATATAATTATACTGTATTAAGTGAATGAAACACATCATTCATAAAGAAAGTGATATCCCAAAGAAAGAGATTGAGTATGACATGATAAGTTGGAATTTATATTGATGGTATCTTTAGCCTTACAAAAGTAATCAATAAACTAATCAAAACAATATTACAGTACAAAGCAAAGTTAACTAGGTACTGTATCTGTTTTAAGTGTAACTAATATTACATAACAAAACTCTTATCGCATTATGCTTTTAAGGTGATATTTGTGAGCAACTTCCTATCATCAGAATATTAAATTATTTTCTCGAAATCTGCTGAAGCTATAGAGCTGACATTTTTACAACACATGGGCAAGTATCTTTTGCTTATGATGCAACAGTAGTTGCTTTGTTAATTCATTTCCTTACAAACAATTTCCATGCGAATATTTTCAAAATTTTCAATACACTATCTTCAGTAATACGTATATACGGTATATTAGATTTACGAAAACATTCTGTAAGGCTACTAAATAAATAGGCCTATACCTGAAAATCTCACCTTCTATAAGAAAAGTTGAGAAAATATTCCTTTTGAATAAAAAAATCAAACTTGTGAAAAATGAGCATTAAAATTAAAACTTACATTCTTGTAATGCACATACACTTCTCAGGCAAATCTAAAAATTAACATGGATACATATTTAATAAGTTCTCTTCCCTTTATCTATTGAATCAGTGCTCGCCATTCCTGAATACCTCTTTCGTCTGTCTCTTTCCTTTCCGCTGTAAAGCGCTCAGGCTCTCCTGAGCTCTAAAGCGCGCGCTTGCTCCTATGGGCATCAATTGATATGCTTGACATACTGTATAATAATGTTAAAAAATATATCGTACCATAATAATGATAATAATAATAATAATAATAATTATTATTATTATTATTATTATTACTTACTTACTTACTTACTTACTTCTTACTTACTTACAAATGGCTTTTAAGGAACCCGAAGGTTCATTGCCGCCCTCACATAAGCCCGCCAGCGGTCACTATCCTGTGCAAGATTAATCCAGTCTCTATCATCATATCCCACCTCCCTCAAGTCCATTTTAATATTATCCTCCCATCTACGTCTCGGCCTCCCTAAAGGTCTTTTTCCCTCCGGTCTCCCAACTAACACTCTATATGCATTTCTGGATTCGTCCATACGTGCTATATGCCCTGCCCATCTCAAACGTCTGGATTTAATGGTCCTAATTATGTCAGGTGAAGAATACAATGCGTGCAGTTCCGCGTTGTGCAACTTTCTCCATTCTCCCGTAACTTCATCCCTCTTAGCCCCAAATATTTTGCTAAGCACCTTATTCTCAAACACCCTTAACCTATGTTCCTCTCTCAGAGTGAGAGTCCAAGTTTCACAAACATACAGAATAACCGGTAATATAACTGTTTTATAAATTCTAACTTTCAGATTTTTGGACAGCAGACTGGATGATAAGAGCTTCTCAACCGAATAATAACACGCATTTCCCATACTTATTCTGCGTTTAATTTCCTCCCGAGTGTCATTTATATTTGTTACTGTTGCTCCAAGATATTTGAATTTTTGCACCTCTTCGAAGGATAAATCTCCAATTTTTATATTTCCATTTCGTACAATATTATTCTGGTCACGAGACATAATCATATACTTTGTCTTTTCGGGATTTACTTCCAAACCGATCGCTTTACTTGCTACAAGTAAAATTTCCGTGTTTTCCCTAATCGTTTGTGTATTTTCTCCTAACATATTCACGTTATCCGCATAGACAAGAAGCTGATGTAACCCGTTCAATTCCAAACCCTGCCTGTTATCCTGAACTTTCCTAATGGCATATTCTAGAGCGAAGTTAAAAAGTAAAGGTGATAGTGCATCTCCCTGCTTTAGCCCGCAGTGAATTGGAAAAGCATCAGATAGAAACTGACCTATACGGACTCTGCTGTATGTTTCACTGAGACACATTTTAATTAATCGAACTAGTTTCTTGGGAATACCAAATTCAATAAGAATATCATATAATACTTCCCTCTTAACCGAGTCATATGCCTTTTTGAAATCTATGAATAACTGATGTACTGTACCCTTATACTCCCATTTTTTCTCCAAATAATAATAATAATAATAATAATAATAATAATAATAATAATAATAATAATAATAATAATAGCAATGGAACTTATCTATGTTACTTTTTGATCTGAATATATTAGAAATATAAATGTAATTCCGCTTAGGGCCAATATACATAGTAAATTGTTTAATATGTTAAGCGAAAATGAAATCAGTATAGTAGTCTGAAAACAAACATCAAATTATTAAATGTTGCTTATGAATATTGTATTTACTCGCGAAGTTAATTTACTGTGCTTGTTGAACTAGGTAATTGTGTATTTTATTTTTTAAATACAATAACGTCCGACAGATTCTAATATCGGCAGGTGTAGATGGTGAACAATTGAGAATAACGACAAGTCCTGTACTTAGCTATAAAAATAACAGTTCTTTGTTGAGACCGGGTGACAAGGTTGTTAAAGCAAGCTCGACAAGATTTGTTACAGCCGCGAAAGCGCGTGTAGTTTTGTGCTGTTCTCAAGTCTGAGGGAGCCACGACAGCTGCTCCGACTTCGAAGAATAGTTATTTCGTCGGTTTACAAGCAAAACACTTCAAGCCAAAAGTATTACTTCTGAGAAAAAGGCGTAGCCTATATAATGTACATAATGGGTCTCTATTAACTTACAACTGGAAAATAAAATAAACATAAAGAGAAACAACTCACTAAAAATAAAATTTTGAGGATCCAGTTATGTCAGGAACTTTCAAACACATTTTTCCCAGAACTAATATTTTTGACTTAATGTGTTATGCTTGTAAACCAACGATATTATGGTCATATTTCCGAATGTTGCATATAAATCTAATGCACATATTATGGACACGCTATAGCTTTATGGCTAATATTTTTAAGTTGCATCAGTTAATAGTACATTGCAATAATTATAAAGGGACATCATTTTATTTTTACTAACATTTTTAATATTCACTTGGCTATACCTCTACATCAACGCCGTTTGCTACCCTCTTTCACGACTTGACTTCGATGATACTGGCGTAATATACAAACAAATAACTTTACTAGGTACAGGAGGGAAAAAAAGTAGTTAATCCATTTACGTAAACTAGGAAATATCGCGCTTTTGAGTTTTCTCATTTTCATTATGTTTTTGTTTAATCAGAATACAGTAGGCTACAGTATTAAAAATGAGTGTTTTTACTCACGAACTGAGCTGTCCATGTGGACGTATTCATTATGCAGTGTATATTATACTGTCTACAGCACATTAGCATACAATATAGAGAATGAAGTAAAATTGAAAAATAATCATAATATGGATATTTAAACACATTTTTAAAAATGGTGACCATTCATTTCGATACAGGCTTCAGTTCTTTTGTGTATATTATCGCAGTATGGACTATTGCATCTAATCCCAATTACCAGTTTCGTCCTTCGTATTAGTAACTCATGTTGAAATAATTCTGTACCTAATCTATAAAAGAGACCTTACGTACTGTAAATTACATTCAATCTTCACTTCTGCTCGATCCGAAAAGATAAAATTACTCAGACAAACTATCTACTGTCCGTCCAAGTGGTAATGTCGTAGGGTCGTAAAAAGGGAGGAAATCACGTGGCAGTTAATTACTTAACGAGGCCCTTTTATTTAAGTTATTTAAAACAGTTGTATAATATTACATGGATGTCCAATTCCCAAAAGAAATTAATGTTCTCAGAAAAGAGCTAAGACAGCCCAGCCACTAGCTGGCGAATAAAAGCTGGTGGGGGAAACCTGGATACGACGTAGGCAAATGGACGACAGTACCTGTGCGAAAATAATTCAATATTGAAAGCTCTTTCGTCACTAGAAAACGCGAACATATTTTTGGAACGTACTGTTTATTATGACCGTAAGGCTACTATGACTGTATATGCAGCCTTGGATCTGTGTGGAGGACGGTTGAACTTCATTAGTAGAAGGGGTGGGAGTGAAGTACATTCAAAAACTCAGGTACAATAAAAATTGAAGTAAAAATAAAATGATGTCCCTGCAGAAAGGCATTATCGCAGTCTGGATAAGTAATTTTTTTAGAGAAAAAAAAGCTTCTGTAGCTTAGGAAGTGGATACATACATGTACATACATACGTAAGTGTTCTGCCCATGGGCAGGTCTTTCACTGCAAACCCAGCGTTCTCCAATCTTTCCTATTTTCTGCCTTCCTCTTAGTCGTCGCATATGATCCACATATCTTAATGTCGTCTATCATCTGATACCTTCTTCTGCCCCGAATTCTTGTCCCGTTCACCATTCCTTCCAGTTCATCATTCAATAGGCAGTTTCTTCTCAGCCAGTGACCCAACCAATTCCTTTTTCTCTTTCTGATCAGTTTCAGCATCATTCTTTCTTCACCCACTCTTTCCAACACAACTTCATTTCTTATCCTGTCTGTCCACTACACACGCTCCATTCTTCTCCATATCCACATTTCAAATGCTTCTATTCGTTTCTCTTCATTTCGTCGTAATGTCCATTTTTCTGCTCCACACAATCTCTTCCTTAGTTCTCTTTCCAGAGGTTCGCAGGAGATGCTTCTTTCTCTATTAAAAGTTTCCTTTGCTATTGCTATCCTTGTTTTGACTTCCATGCAGCAGCTCATGTTACTGCTTATAATGCACCCCAAGTATTTGAGGCTGTTCACTTACTCTACTGCCTCATTTAGAATTCGCAAGTTTACTTTCTTTATTCTTCTTGCGACATCCATGGTCTTAGTCTTGTTTACATTTATCTTAATCTTCATCAAACCATCGGCGTAGCTCAGTTGGATAAGGCGCTTGTCTGCCGATCCGGAGTTTGGCTCGGGCGTGGGTTCGATTCCCGTTTGGAAAGATTACCTGGTCGAGTTTTTTTTCCTAGGTTGTCCTGAACTGTAAGACGAATGTTAGGCAATCTATGCCGAATCCTTGGCCTCATCTAGCCAAATACCACCTCACCATCACCAATCCCATCGATGCTAAATAACTTGGTATTTGATAGAGCGTCGTTTAGTAACCAAGTAAAAAAATAAATAATAATTTGCATATATATTTTCTACATCGACTCTGAACACACTTAAGTTGTATAGAATTTCTAGTAAAAGAAACCATTCCATTACCGATGCATATGATGATAGCGACATTATTATTATTATTATTATTATTATTATTATTATTATTATTATTATTCATCTTCACTTCATGGTTTAGGTTTAATGCCTGTTCCTTCTTCACATTTTATTCAGTTCCACCTCTACCTAGGACGTCCGACATCTCTTTTGCCATTAGGTTCGTACTGTTGTATCAGTGCTGGAATTATTTCGTTATCCATTCGAGACAGGTGTTCTTTCCACTTTTCTTTATAATCTTCAACTTTTTCGTTTGTTATATATTTTTAATTCTTTACGGATATCCTCATTTCTTATCAAATCCCTTCTTGTACATCCCTTTACTCTGCGGAGAAACCTCATCTCTGCAGCCTGTAATTTACTTTTGTGCGAGATCGTGCGTATTTGCTTCGTTTCCGCACAAAACCAATCCGCGGAAAGTCTAAAATTCCACAGTCAGTATTCCCAACCTAACACACACAACAATTTCCCCTCTTCTTACCGCTTAAGTGACATATTGATTTTACTGCTTTAGGCTTTTAACATATTATTTTTAGAGACGTTCAATATAGTAATAATTATAAATTGGAAACTTACCACTGCAATTTCACCTAAATTGCACTGTTAATTATTGTTTTTAAATATTTGCAAAAAAAATAAGTAAACTCTACAACTCCACTAAAGTTACTCCATTCGTGATGCAAGTAACATTAAGGAAGCCGTGAAAAAGTCAACAAGATTCCAGACTCATCATAGACTGGGGGAAAAAAAAAGACAGACGTATATCACGACCTGCTGGAGTATAGTAAACACAGAAAACATTTTAAAGCAACAATGTTGAAAATAGATATTTTTGCTTTGCAAATTTGCCGTCATTGAACAGAAACCAAGATGGAGATTTCATTGCAACTAATTATAAATTCCTCTTCCAGGTATGTAATAAACGATCTTCGCTCAAAATAATGTACGATACACGAGCGGTATGTTTTCTTTCGATTCTCGGAAATTAAAAAAGCTCAACTACGTTTCGCTTTTTCAAACTTTTCCTCGAACATGAAAACTTCAACATACCGCTCTTGTAACGCATATTACTATTATCTCGTTCTTTAATTATCCATGATTCGCTTCCATTTGTCAACACGGGTACTGCCATAGTTTTATAGAACTTTAGTTTTATTTCTTTTCTAATTTTACTTTTAGTGAATTATTATTATTATTATTATTATTATTATTATTATTATTATTATTATTATTATTATTATTATTCATCTACTAGTACTGGCTTTTGATGTATCTTGGTTGCAGTCCCTCTTGAATGGCTGTACCTTATCTGGAAGTCGATTGTAAACGGTGTTGTGTCACGTGGCTCCCCGCGCATCCGAGATGCTGCAATCTGCAGAATGGGTCACGCCACGCAGTAATGATGAAGTGGATGGGGTGTTGCAAGGCAGAGTAAATTAATATGATATCTTCCCCACAAGGATCTCTTAGTGCGTCTACAATGCAACTACTCCCCCTCGTCCCGACCGCCTTCGGGAGGGTATCTGTGAATGGAAACTCGAAATTCGAGATCATGCCGGAATATCAGTGGCGGCTTTTTAGAAATTACTTGCAGATGGGAGTAAAATTAATACTTTGAAGTAGAGGGGGACTTCTGAGCGAATAATATTTCAAGATAAGTTCTCTCCTTATCCTTCTTCCGCCCCAGCCTGCTCAGTTTGTGCAGTGTTTGCTGTATGTATTCAGAATCCTCTCTATTAGACGCTCAGTTACCTACCTGCTGGTTCTTGTCAAATTTATGGAGTGTATACAGAACAATTTAACCAAGATGATATATAATAATAATAATAATAATAATAATAATAATAATAATAATAATAATAATAATAATAATAATGTATTTATACTGGCAGAGTTCAGGCCATAGGGCCTTCTCTTACACTCTACCAGGTCACAAAGTATACAAGCAGTTAAAATTTAACAAAAAGTTAAAGAACGGAATACTAACATATTACAAAAAAAAAATAAAATAATAATAGCATAATAAAATTGACACTAAACAACATGAAAATAATACCATAGTAGAAAAAAAAAAGAAAGTAAAATTCATTGTAATATAGTGAAAGCAACTCATTTAGTACAAATGGTTAATATGGAAAAACGTAAGGAAGAATATATCAAAATGGAATGTAATAAAATAATAACAAAGCAGAAAAGAAATACGAAAATTAAATAAAATTCACGATGAAAAGGCTATGATAATAAATTCATTGGCTGATAAAGAGAACAAAAAGGGGAAAGGAAGGAAAAAGAAATATGCAGCCTATATTTTTACAAAACTATGGCAGAGAAAGGGGCTTATAACTGAAAGGAATCTAATTCAAAAAGTGCAATTTTAATTTATTTTTGAAACTAGACAATGTCCGACAGTCTCTGACATGTACTGACGTATACTTTATCACTACAATTTTTACACGTAAAAAATTTACTTCCTTTATCATATTCTGATTGTTATTGTTGTTATTATTATTATTATTATTATTATTATTATTATTATTATTCTTTAGTCAACTCTCCGAAGACGAGTCTGAACCTCGCCAAAATGGTACCAATTATGAGGCAACTATTATTATTATTATTATTATTATTATTATTATTCTTTAGTCAACTGTCCGAAGACGAGTCTGAACCTCGCCAAAATGGTACCACTTATGAGGCAACTATTATTATTATTATTATTATTATTATTATTATTATTATCAATATTATTTTTTTATTTTATTATTGCTATTAAGTTTGAAATGAATACAAATTAATAAAAACAATGAAAGATAATCTAGCCCACTCCTGAATGAGTAAGACTCGTGCTGAGGAGGGGATTCCAATACAGACAAAAATAAAATTAAAATTGAGAGTGAATACAGATTAAATAGTGTTTAATATTTTTAAACCAAAACTATAAATCCAACACATTTTTTTTAATTTTTTTTTTATTAATTTGGAGAGGATTCGTGGTTGAAATATTATTGGAATAAAATTTGTTTAATAATCTGGGACCTTGACTCATGCTATGATAAAAAGCTGCATTGGGGTTACATTTTGGTTCAGACAAACGCAGAGAATTCATATTTTTAGTTCTATATTTATGTATATACCTTTCAAAGTTATTCAAACTATTGTGTTCGAACAGTGGATCTCTATGCCTGATGCAGGCCCCAATTCTTTTTCGTATTTCACGGCTTCCCAGGAGTAGGTGAGAGTTGGGTAGTATCGGACATCGGGTAATATCGGACATTGCGTTTCTTTCATCTACCACCAGTTGGTAGTACCTGGACATCACAGAAACGTAACCATGTCATTCAGGTACTATCATCTGGTGGTAGATGAAAGAAGCTCTTCGTCGTCGTCTTCTTCTTCTTCTTCTTCTTCTTCATCTATCCCTTGTGCCTTGCAGCTTTGGGTCCTCCACCCATTTCTTATATCTCTCCCGATCCAATGCCAATCTTCTTATTTCCCGGATTTCCTTCCCTCTTCTCCTCACCACATCATTAACGTATTGTTCCCATTCTATTCTTGGTCTACCCCTCCTCCTTTTACCTTCTACTCTTGATTCGAATACTTCTTTCACTTTCCTCTCATCTCCCATTCTAACCAGATGTCCAAACCAATTCAGTTGCTTCCTTTCAATTTGTTGTACCACTGATGCCTGCTGCAGTTCATTTCTAATATTTATATTGAAAGAAGCTCACTGTCCGATATTACCCGATGTCCGATACTACCCAACTCTCCCCTACAATAAATTACAAGTCACTCTGTATAAAAATTGAAGACTAATGGGATCCATGGCTAATTTATTTCGAAATCATGGGGTTCGCAGCCCTCCGCTAATCGGGAACCATTGTCCTAGAAAAAGTGTTAAAGTCACTGCGCTTTCAGTGTACAGATATTCTGTGAACAGTAGAGACTCTAACACTAAGTACCAGAGTGCTGCATTGGAGTTAAATCGCTCGCTTGAACTCGGTCGAGTTTCGCACCCTCGAGTGAGATACGATCGGTCGTGATACGCTCGTAATAAATAAAAGCACAGTAAAAGATCATCTCACCGACATGTCTTATCTTGTATGGAAGGCGACAGATAAGATACACATATGTTTTGCTCACACGTAAAAATAAGGCTTTATTTTCTGCATTTATGACAAACGTTTAATGGAACAGTCAATGGAACGTATCAAAACAGGAACATGAAGTTATAAATAAAATACTATGAAAATCTTCGATATACAGTTATTATTGCTAATAAATAATTATTCAATATTTGATTTACCACATATATAATATGATAGGTCCATACATAGTGTTCCGTCTATATACTGCGACAATGTAGAATCATTTTATAAAATATCATTGATATAGCAGTAGATTAATAACAATATTAGTACAGAGATAACGTCACAGAAAATATAATAAAACGAATAATCATGCTGCACAACTGTTACAGACGCAAAGATTGGTACACTAATTATTTATTAGAGATTATTATTATTATTATTATTATTATTATTATTATTATTATTATTAGAAAACTTGATTCGGTTCTTGCATTGTCGTGATTGTGTTCTCCGTTTATAATAATTACATTTACATCCAATAACATCTATCAGATATGGCAAGAACAAAATAACTCCTGAGCGGAAAAAGAAAACATTTACCTACAACATTTATATTACATTTTAAAGCAAGTTTTGTAGTTGTACTATAGAGAGTATAGTTAAACACTGTAAAATTTTGAAATGATAACAATCTATGATGTTACTACACAGTTCATCACTGTAACAAGAACGAATGTCTAACGCTCGGCTTATACCGCTCGAGGATTTATCGCTCGCGACAATTTTACCCATCATGCATGTGCAGTACCTATCGGATTATGCTATGAACTACTTGGCGCTCGAGCGAAAACGTCCGATGCAGACCTCTGGTGTACAGGTATTCTGTGAACAGTAATGACTCTAACACTAAGTACCCAACCAATAGGCTATAGCAAATATGTCGCCCCTTATTTCACCAAAGCAATAAATTTCTCCTTCAGCTCTTTTACTCACTTTTTATTTTCAATTGATTTAACTGGAAAATCAGATGGCGACTGTCAGTTGGGAATGAAATATCGTTGATACGTTGGATTTCTGTGTTATTGCCACTTACCAGCAACGGCATACAAGTATGGATTTATGACTCACGAATCACAACTTTTATTTCTGATGTACCGGGAAATAGGAACCAATCCGTCATTTGCATTTTGAAATAACTAGTTCCCTATGACCGAGGAAGTCACTAGTTCATCAGATTGTCTACCTCCGGATTTGAACCCGGGACCTCCCGAAGTCGGAGCTTTTACTGCTGAACTTCCACGCTTGCTCCTGCAATTTCTTCTTTATTTAAGAGGAGAGGACGGTATTTTTTTCGTGAAAAATGAGTAAATTTTCAAAAATAATTTTTTTTCTTTAAACTACTCTGTGATATGTGTGAAATACATTGTATAACATTTTGTGGGTATTTGTGCCGTTATCGGATGTTGAGACGCCATTTTTAAACTTTCTTCACTCTGGATTTTTAAATCACACCGCCCTTTGATTTTTTTAAATACTTTGTGATATCTGTGGAATACATTGTATAACATTTTCTGGGTATAGGTGCCATTATCGAATGTTGAGACGACATCTTTAAAGTTCCTGCGATCTGGATTTTTAAATCACACCGCCCTTTGATTGCTGTTATCGGAACTTCATTTCTTTGCTACACTGCCAGACAAAAATGGATATAATTTCTGAACTATTAAAGATACATGCATGAAATTTAGAACACACATTCTCTAGACTATTAGGAAACTTTTCTCTATAACAGAATTTTCCTAATTGATTTCATTTTAAAAATAAGTAGGTCTATTTTACAAAAAAGGAAATAAAAAAAAGTTATTAAATGTTAATTGTTTATTTTACAAATGTAGGGGATAATATCAAAATGCTGTTACAGAAAGTTTGTAAAGCATGCTTTTACAAGTAAATTGTAACAAACTGTTTGAATTTATCTTTAAAACTGGCTTAGATATATCGGTTTTAGTAAAACCCTGCATTGAGTACATTTTTTAAATCTGGCCCCCAAATATATTTTTTTCATAATTTTTATATTTGGTTGAGTTGCTATAGCCATGAGATCTCTACATACAAAAAATCAATATTTTGCACCAAATAAGAAAAGAAAATAAAAAATACCATCCTCTCCCCTTAAAAGTACGTTATGAGATGGATTCCAATTTTAAACTAACCAAGAAGCATAAAAAATAGGTCACCAGACAAGAACATGGGATATGACTAGAGTGAAAAAGGAAACCCGTTGCAAGCCATATATTTTATTGCTGGAAGGACAGCATTTATTGCACTATGTGGGATGCATGCTAGAGTGTGAACAGGGCCATGAAGCAACCTTTCTCACGAGAAATCCTCAAAAGGGGAAAATAGTGCTCAAAACGAAAAAAAGAGAGTTTTTTTAATGACTGATACTTGACTGTTTGCCTTATTTATCCGTGTCCCCCTTCGGGGGACATACGGACATGGTTAGGTTCACGTCCATAAAACTTATGGTTATAGAAAACAAACTCTGGATATTCAACTCCAAGTGTTATACAGTCAGGGTCGGGATTTTGTGGTGAAAGATTTTAAAATTTTTCGTGAGAAATCAATGAGATCCTTTTAATGTATAGTTTGAATATTTTATGTGTATGTGTATGTATTTATTAACACTACAATTGGGTATACACCCGGTGGCAGTGATATATAATATACAATAATTACAATTACAGAAATAAAATAAACGTAAATCTATAAATATTAGATGCAATAAACCTAGAACTATAGATAAAAAACTATTCTATAATAACGCCTACGATAAGCAAAAGTAAATCTAACTTATAAGTACTTCTATTTCACCCAACTATTACCAATTTAAACAATTACATATCACCTTAATTAATTACATACCAACTTAATTACATATCATCTTAATTAATTACATATCACCCTAATTCATTTACATATCAACTAAATTACATATCATCTCAATTAATTACATATCAACTTAATTATTTATATATCAACTAAATTAGTTACATGACACAAATTAAATAATTACACTGCACCTCCAATTACATTTTCAGTCTAATCTTCTCAATCTTTCCTTAAATATATTGATTTTAAGAGGACCACCCTGAAAGATTGCCGCAGGTAAGCTGTTCCAGTCTACTATTGTGCGGTTAACAAAGGAAAATTTTGCCACGTCCGTTCTTTGTTTTCTACATTTAAACTTCGTAATATGATCAACCCTTCCTAAGTATGATGGTGTTGCTAATCTAGTATTGATATCGGTCCATGCTTTGTGTCCCATTTGTGCCTTAAACAATGCGGTGAGTCTGGTTTTTCGTCGCCTTGATTTGAGAGGTTCCCACCCTAAATCTTTTACTATCTCCTCACCATGCTCCTTCCCCATTTTGACATATTTTGCTGCCTTGCGTTGGACCTTTTCTATTTAATCGATTTGGTTTTGTCTGTACGGATCCCAACCTACTCCTCCATATTCCATAATTGGGCGAGATATCATACTTACTCTTAAACATGCAACAGTAATTTTGTGAAAATTTCCTGATTATTACTTTTTACCATGTAATGTCACACTGAATCTTAATAAATAATAATTTTATACAAGGTATTGTATTTGCAATATTCATGGCTACGATTGCTTTCATTATAACTCACGGCTTGTTTTATTTTTTACACATTTTTAATGTGTTAACAGCTGCCACTCTGTCTTACCTACAATGTTCATTTAATACCATATCATTGAACATTTGTGAACAAAACTAAAACCAATTAAGAGATAAACAAAAACTAGATCATTAGCAATCAATGCACACTGAATCAGAAGTGAAAAATTTTTGCTAAAATTCAAATTTTCTACTATAAATTTAAACAAAATTGGAGTGATTTATCCCCATATTTTTATGTCTCTAATGTTATTTTTGCTTTACGAAACAAGTAACTTTTAATTTGTACGGTTATTTACTTACAAATAGCTTTTAAGAAAACCCGGATCTTCATTGCCGCCCTCACATAAGCCCGCCATCGGTCTCTATTCGAAGCAAGATTAATCCAGTCTCTACCATCACATTCCACCTCCCTCAAATCTACTTTCATATTATCCTCTCATCTATGTCTCGGACTCCCCAAAGGTCTTTTTCCCTCCTGCCTACCAATTCATTCATTCATTCATTCATTCATTCATTCATTCATTCATTCATTCATTCATTCATTCATTCATTCATTCATTCATTCATTTATTTTATTCCATAGATCTTACATGAGCAATGAAGCTTTAAGATGTGGAACATGTCAAAATTTTACAATATTACAATTACAATTTTTACAAATTTTTATAGTTTTACAATTTAGTAATTTTCTACAATTTTTACAATTTTGTACAATTTTTTTACATTTTGGCGAGATGTAGTGAGATGAGATGAGGTCCGAGGATTCGCCAAAATATTACCCGGCATTTGCCTTTTCGGTGGGGGAAACCTAGGAAAAACCCAACCAGGTAATCAAATCAAAGGGGTTGATGCCAAGGATTCGCCATAGACCATCCGGCTTCAGTCCCACGGCTGGGGAAAACCTCCGAAGAAACCAAAGTCCAAAGGGGGATCCAACCCAAGCCCGAAAGCAGTTCCGGATCAGCAGCCCAGCGAGTCTGCCGACTGAGCTACATCGATGGCTCTACTAAAAGTATACAATACATAGCCAATCAGATTATTAAATTTACAAACGCAAACGATCATTCATAAGTTGAGCTCTATTATAGTACAAAACAATTTAATTAAATTTAAGGCATAAACAATTCAACCAGTTATGATATACAGAAATTGATAATACATATCATGCAAACTACTTCAAATTACAAACACAAACAACTTATCAGTAGAGCTATATAGATTACTATTCAATTTAAAGCATATACAATTCATCGGCCAAAACTATACAAATATATACAATACAAAGTAGCATACTTTCATTAAGCTATACAAATTTGTGCAATTAATATCAAGTAGATTAATTCAATTTATAATCATAAACAATTCATCAGTTGAGCTATACATATTACCATTCAATTTACAGTAGGTCTATATACAATTCATCAGTAGAGCTACACAGACTAGTAATCATTTTAAGAACATATACAATTCATCAGCCAAACTATACAAACATATACAATCAAATTAGTTCAATTTAAAAACTTATTTTCGTTAAGCTATACAATTCATATGAAGTAGATTAATTCAATTTCTAAGCTTAAACAATTCATCAGTTGACCTATACAGTATACTATTCAATTTACAGTACATACAATTCATCAGTTATGCTAAACAAAAAATACAATACATAGTAAACAGATTAAGTCAATATAAAAATATATTTTAGTTGAGCTATATAAAATTGTACATGTCATTTAAGTAGAATAATTCAATTCACAAGCATAAACAATTCATCAACTGTGTAGAAGGTATGAGTATGTAGAAATTTGGTTAATTCTTTTCTGAACCTTTTCTCGTTGTTCTTCAAATCTTTAAGATAATTAGGAGGTGCATTGAAGACTGTTATACATGAATAGCGAACTCCTTTTTTAAAACAGCTTAGACTAACAGAGGGTAGATGAAGATCTGATTTATGTCTTGTATTAAACGAATATATTGAATAAGCAGTCGTGGACAGCCGATAAGGGGTGGTCCTCCAGCTTGGGGGTTGGGCGAAGGGCTAACAACCCATCACCGTAAAAAACAGCTTGTTACGTATCCCTATAATAAGCCTCGGAATAGGACTGATTCTCTGGCACGACCACAGCAAAGAAATAAGGTTTTGAGATTTGGCACTTGGAACGTAACTAGTCTTTATAGAACAGGAGGGGTAACATTAGTAGCAAAAGAACTAGCTAGATATAGAATAGACTTCGTAGGAGTACAAGAGGTTAGGTTAGATGGGAATGGCATATCACAAATAGGAGATTACTTGTTGTATTATGGGGAAGGAAACAATAATCACCAATTAGGAACAGGATTCTTTGTTCATAAAAGAATAAAATCAGCAGTAAAAAAGGTCGAATTTATCAGTGACAGGTTATCATATTTAGTACTTAAGGGTAGATGGTGCGACATCATAGTTATAAATGCTCACGCCCCTACAGAAGAGAAAGACGACCATATAAAGAATAGCTTCTATGAGGAATTGGAACATACTTTTGATCAGTTCCCTAGATATCACATGAAAATTTTATTGGGGGATTTCAATGCTAAAGTAGGACGGGAGGATATTTTTAGACCAACTATTGGAAAAGAGAGCCTACACGCAATTAGTAGTGACAATGGAGTTAGATTAGTCAACTTTGCCACATCGAAAAATTTAATTGTCAAAAGTACAACATTCCCCCATAAGGATATACATAAATATACTTGGACTTCTCCAGATGGATTGACACACAACCAAATAGATCACATCTTGATAGATAAACGGAGACATACTAGTATAGTAGATATTCGAACTTTCAGGGGTGCAGACTGTAATTCTGACCATTATTTGGTGATTGGAGAATTAAGAGAAAGATTATCAGTAGCCAAGCGAGTAGAGCAGCAAGTTAATATTACTAAATTCAATATTTTGAAATTAAAGGACGAGGAAGCTAAGCAAAATTATCAGGTCGAAATTTCGAATAGGTTTGCCACTTTAGAAAGTTCCGACGAAGTTGAGAAAGAATTAGATGTTAATAGCGTGTGGGAAAATATCAGAGATAGTATCAAAATTGCAGCTGAGCAGAGCATAGGTTATTATGAAACTAAGAAAAAGAAACCGTGGTTTGATGAAGATTGTTGCATGGTAGTAGAAAGAAGGAAACAGGCAAAATTGAAATTCTTACAGGATCCAGTTGAGGAGAAGAGAGATAATTATTTCAATGAAAGACGGGAAGCAAGTCGTACACTTAGGAATAAAAAGAGAGGTTACTTGAAGGAAAAACTGAATGAGGTAGAAACAAATAGTAAGAATAAAAACATTCGAGATTTATATAAGGGTATAAAGGAATTTAAGAACGGATATCAGCCAAGGCTAAACGTGATCAAGGATGAGAATGGTGACTTGCTTGCAGACTCTCCATCAATCCTAAACAGATGGAAAAACTATTTTGCGCAACTACTAAATGTACATAGGCCAAATAGAAATGATCGGGACGAAATTGAAATACAAACTGCTGAGCCATTTATACCCGAACCCACACTTTCAGAAGTCGAAATTGCGATAGAAAATCTGAAAAAGTACAAGTCTCCAGGTATCGATCAAATTCCAGCAGAATTAATACAAGAGGGTGGAAGTGCATTATATAGCGAAATTTATAAACTTGTACTTGCTATTTGGGAAAAGGAAATTGTACCAGAACAATGGAAGGAGTCCATAATTGTGCCTATTTTTAAAAAGGGGGACAAAACCAACTGTGGTAACTTTCGAGGAATATCACTTTTGTTGACGTCGTACAAAATTTTGTCCAATATTCTTTTGAGAAGATTAACTCCGTATGTAGATGAAATTATTGGGGATCATCAGTGCGGTTTTCGGCGTAATAGATCGACTATTGATCAGATTTTTTGTATTCGACAGATAATGGAGAAAAAATGGGAGTATAAGGGTACAGTACATCAGTTATTCATAGATTTCAAAAAGGCATATGACTCGGTTAAGAGGGAAGTATTATATGATATTCTTATTGAATTTGGTATTCCCAAGAAACTAGTTCGATTAATTAAAATGTGTCTCAGTGAAACATACAGCAGAGTCCGTATAGGTCAGTTTCTATCTGATGCTTTTCCAATTCACTGCGGGCTAAAGCAGGGAGATGCACTATCACCTTTACTTTTTAACTTCGCGCTTGAATATGCTATTAGGAAAGTTCAGGATAACAGGCAGGGTTTGGAATTGAACGGGTTACATCAGCTTCTTGTCTATGCGGATGACGTGAATATGTTAGGAGAAAATACACAAACGATTAGGGAAAACACGGAAATTTTACTTGAAGCAAGTAGAGCGATCGGTTTGGAAGTAAATCCCGAAAAGACTAAGTATATGATTATGTCTCGTGACCAGAATATTGTACGAAATGGAAATATAAAAATTGGAGATTTATCCTTCGAAGAGGTGGAAAAATTCAAATATCTTGGAGCAACAGTAACAAATATAAATGACACTCGGGAGGAAATCAAACGCAGAATAAATATGGGAAATGCGTGTTATTATTCGGTTGAGAAGCTCTTATCATCCAGTCTGCTGTCCAAAAATCTGAAAGTTAGAATTTATAAAACAGTTATATTACCGGTTGTTCTGTATGGCTGTGAAACTTGGACTCTCACTCTGAGAGAGGAACATAGGTTCAGGGTGTTTGAGAATAAGGTGCTTAGGAAAATATTTGGGGCTAAGCGGGATGAAGTTACAGGAGAATGGAGAAAGTTACACAACACAGAACTGCACGCATTGTATTCTTCACCTGACATAATTAGGAACATTAAATCCAGACGTTTGAGATGGGCAGGGCATGTAGCACGTATGGGCGAATCCAGAAATGCATATAGAGTGTTAGTTGGGAGACCGGAGGGAAAAAGACCTTTAGGGAGGCCGAGACGTAGATGGGAGGATAATATTAAAATGGATTTGAGGGAGGTGGGATATGATGATAGAGACTGGATTAATCTTGCACAGGATAGGGACCGCTGGCGGGCTTATGTGAGGGCGGCAATGAACCTTCGGGTTCCTTAAAAGCCATTTGTAAGTAAGTAAGTATTAAAATGATGAATGTCTTGATTAGTACTGAATTTATCTTGGTTCTTAACATACAGCATCATTAATACTCTATAATCATTTTTGAATTCGCCCGTACGTGCTACATGCCCTGCCCATCTCAAACGTCTGGCTTTAATACTCCTAATCTCCTAATTATGTAAGGTGAAGAATACAATGCGTACAGTTCTGCGTTGTATAACTTTCTCCATTCTCCTGGAACTTCATCCCTCTGTTTTATAAATTCTAACTTTCAGCTTCTTTGAGAGCAGACTGGATTACAGAAGCTTCTCATTCGAATAATAACACGCATTTCCCATATTTATTCTGCATTTAATTTCCTTCCGAGTGATTTGTACGATTATTACGGTATAAAAACAAAGTTTCTGAATTTACTAATAAATGACATCTGTCAAATAATTTATAGGCCTAATATAAATTTACGAATTTTCGGATTCGTTTATTACTTTAACCATAACGTATGGTTTTTTTCGGTGACTTTTTCATTTATAAAAAACTGTATAATTTTTGTGTAATATTTTAAATGTTGCCCACATAGACGTACACAATTTTGAGGATGAGATATGATTACATTTTTATGCCGAACAATTTCTGGAAATGCTCAGTTCGATCAGTAGAGAAACTTTTGCGGAACATAGTGAATTTGGAGTGTAGAGGAATTTATTTACAGTTCTGTGAACTCCTGGATAATGTTAGTCGTCCTTCACATCCCTTTATCATACGGTCTTCTTTATGTTAGATGTATTGCTGAATGGGCCCCTTTTAGATAGGCGAAAACTTACTAATTTTGTCTAAATTAATTTAATTTTGTTTAAATGCAGCCCCCTATAAGGGGTAATTTCTCTTACACAAACGTAATCAGAGTTTGCATAGAAAAAAATATACTACCTGTAGACCTGACTACTGTACAGAGTTTCATGAAAATCTGTTAGAAAGGAGAAAAGTTATTAATTTTTTCTAATTTCAACCCCTTATAAGGGGTAGTTTCCCTTATACAAACATAATCAGAGTTTGTATACAAAACAAATATACTACCTATAGACATGAGTACTGTACAAAGTTTCATGAAAATCTGTTGATAGGAGAAAAGTTATTAATTTTTTCTAATTTCAACCCCTTATAAGGGGTAGTTTCCCTTATACAAACATAATCAGAGTTTGTATACAAAACAAATATACTACCTATAGACATGAGTACTGTACAAAGTTTCATGAAAATGTGTTAGATAGGAGAAAAGTTATTAATTTTCTCTAAATTCAACCCCTTATAAGGGGTAGTTTCCCTTATACAAACATAATCAGAGTTTGTATACAAAACAAATATACTACCTATAGACATGAGTACTGTACAAAGTTTCATGAAAATGTGTTAGATAGGAGAAAAGTTATTAATTTTCTCTAAATTCAACCCCTTATAAGGGGTAGTTTCCCTTATACAAACATAATCAGAGTTTGTATACAAAACAAATATACTACCTATAGACATGAGTACTGTACAAAGTTTCATGAAAATCTGTTGATAGGAGAAAAGTTATTAATTTTCTCTAAATTCAACCCCTTATAAGGGGTAGTTTCCCTTATACAAACATAATCAGAGTTTGTATACAGAACAAATATACTACCTATAGACATGAGTACTGTACAAAGTTTCATGAAAATCTGTTGATAGGAGAAAAGTTATTAATTTTTTCTAAATTCAACCCCTTATAAGGGGTAGTTTCCCTTATACAAACATAATCAGAGTTTGTATACAAAACAAATATACTACCTATAGACATGAGTACTGTACAAAGTTTCATGAAAATCTGTTGATAGGAGAAAAGTTATTAATTTTTTCTAATTTCAACCCCTTATAAGGGGTAGTTTCCCTTATACAAACATAATCAGAGTTTGTATACAAAACAAATATACTACCTATAGACATGAGTACTGTACAAAGTTTCATGAAAATGTGTTAGATAGGAGAAAAGTTATTAATTTTCTCTAAATTCAACCCCTTATAAGGGGTAGTTTCCCTTATACAAACATAATCAGAGTTTGTATACAAAACAAATATACTACCTATAGACATGAGTACTGTACAAAGTTTCATGAAAATGTGTTAGATAGGAGAAAAGTTATTAATTTTCTCTAAATTCAACCCCTTATAAGGGGTAGTTTCCCTTATACAAACATAATCAGAGTTTGTATACAAAACAAATATACTACCTATAGACACGAGTACTGTACAAAGTTTCATGAAAATGTGTTAGATAGGAGAAAAGTTATTAATTTTCTCTAAATTCAACCCCTTATAAGGGGTAGTTTCCCTTATACAAACATAATCAGAGTTTGTATACAAAACAAATATACTACCTATAGACACGAGTACTGTACAAAGTTTCATGAAAATGTGTTAGATAGGAGAAAAGTTATTAATTTTCTCTAAATTCAAGCCCCTTATAAGGGGTAGTTTCCCTTATACAAACATAATCAGAGTTTGTATACAAAACAAATATACTACCTGTAGACCTAACTACTGTACAAATTTTCATGAACATCTGTTAGAAGAAAAGTTATTAATTTTTTCCAGCTACATTTGCCTTTTGGGTCACTTTGCAATGCCTTGTCAACTTATACACTGGCTGCATTACCACGAATTTTACACTTAGTAGACACTATTTTTCGTATTTCTTTGTGTGCCGAGGAAGCCTATCGAGGTGCGCAGTTAGTGGGGAGGTTTCTACATGAACTCATATGTAGTTTCTTTTCGAACTAAATCTGTGAGAAACTGTAACACTAAGAATCAAAGTATTTCACTTATCCCGTGAGGATTAGCACCACACCACAGAGACACAGATGGAATTCATGCATGTTTAACCCCAATACGGGGTGGGGATAGCATTCAATTATAAGTCTCTCTAGAGGCGATGTCCCCGGATATGAAGCTGGGTCAATTAACTGGTCTTGCGGTATTCATCCCTGAAGTCGACGTTGCAACCTGCCAATCTTGGCCCTGCATCCCTATCAGATATTTCCCGTCCCATTGTTGAGCGCTTCTGTTTATAGCAGAATTATTTAGGTGTGTCAGCGAGTAGGCTTATATGTGTACTAAACCCAACTTAATAATGAAGATTTCTTATCAGCTGATAATACTTACCTTTTTCGCAGCGGAGAACAGAAATTTTTATTATTAAAATCTTGCACTGGTTTGGAATTTTCATCTTGCATTTTCTTAATGCTTTGTTCTTTTATACTTACTTACAAATGGCTTCAAAGGAACCCGAAGGTTCATTGCCGCCCTCACATAAGCCCGCCATCGGTCCCTATCCTGTGCAAGATTTATCCACTCTGTATCATTATATCCCATCTCCCTCAAATCCATTTTAATATTATCCCCCCATCTACGTCTCTGCCTCCCCAAAGGTCTTTTTCCCTCCGGCCTCACAACTAACACTCTATATGCATTTCCGGATTCGCCCATACGTGCTACATGCCCTGCCCATCTCAAACGTCTGGATTTAATGTTTCTAATTATGTCAGGTGAAGAATACAATGCGTGAAGTTCTGCGTTGTGTAACTTTCTCCATTCTCCTGTAACTTCACCCCTCTTAGCCCCAAATATATTCCTAAGAACTTTATTCTCAAACACCCTTAATCCAGTCTAGTATATACTGTCGCGAAGCTCAATACGTAGTAAATATGCAAACATTAGATAGTTGCTCATCACTAGGATCGCTAATATCGCCTCATTAGAGGCAATGCAAAATAGAACCGTCACAGTCTATTGTTTCTAGCACCCTCAAAACTCAAGCTTCGTGACTGTATATAGTAGACTGTGCTTAAGCTATGTTCCTCTCTCAGAGTGAAAGTCCAAGTTTCACAACCATACAGAACAACCGGTAATATAACTGTTTTATAAATTCTAACTTTCAGATTTTTTGACAGCAGTCTGGATGACAAAAGCTTCTCAACCGAATAATAACAGGCATTTCCCGTATTTATTCTGCGTTTAATTTCCTCCCGAGTGTCATTTATATTTGTTACTGTTGCTCCAAGATATTTGAATTTTTCCACCTCTTCGAAGGATAAGTCTCCAATTTTTATATTTCCATTTCGTACAATATTCTGGTCACGAGACATAATCATATACTTTGCCTTTTCAGGATTTACTTCCAAACCTATCGCTTTACTTGCTTCAAGTGAAATTTCCGTGTTTTCCCTAATCGTTTGTAGATTTTCTCCTAACATATTCACGCTTTGTTCTTTTATACTTACTGAAACATTTTGTTTTAAATTGATACGTTGAAGTTGATTGGGTTGTCATTCATGTCAGAATCATTCAATACTGCACACAGATTGAGTCTACATTTTTGTAATACTGTATTCCTCTCAACTTACCCACATTCATATAGAATATACTATTTCTCCTAAATTATGCAATTTATTGTAAGTAGAAAGAATTCTGTAAATAGGACAGGATACTACTGTATATGGAAATATGAATTTCAAATCTTTCGGAATAAAAAATACTATGGGATTTGCAAGAAGTATTGTGTGGGATGTAACATATTCCATCGCTTATGCAGGTTCTAATCTATTTTATTGTTTTAAATCGGTAAGGCATTGCATTGAAATTTCTTTTGTGCGACAAAGCAGAAACTTCGGAAAATTGCAAATAAATAAATAAATAAATAAATAAATAAATAAATGAATGAATGAATGAATGAATGAATGAATGAATGAATGAATGAATGAATAAATGAATAAATGAATAAATGAATAAATAAATAAATGAATAAATGAATAAATAAATAAATAAATAAATAAATAAATAAATAAACGGACGGACGGACAGAGAGACAAAGTAAATAAATAAGTAAATAAATAAATAAAATAAGTAAATAAGAAAGTAAATAAATAAAATAAGTAAATAAGTAAATAAATAAATAAAATAAGTAAATAAGTAAGTAAATAAATAAAATTAGTAAATAAGTAAGTAAATAAATAAAATAAGTAAATAAAGTAAGTAAATTAAGTAAATAAGTAAATAAGTAAGTAAATAAGTAAATAAAGTAAGTAAATAAGTAAATAAAGTAAGTAAATAAGTAAATAAAGTAAGGAAATAAGTAAATAAATAATTAAAATAAGTAAATAAGTAAATAAATAAATAAAATAAGTAAATAAGTAAATAAATAAATTAAATAAGTAAATAAATAAAGTAAATAAATAAATTAAATAAGTAAATAAATAAAGTAAATAAGTAAATAAATAAATTAAATAAGTAAATAAATAAAATAAGTAAATAAATAAATAAAATAAGTAAATAAGTAAATAAATAAATGAAATAAGTAAATAAATAAATAAAATAAGTAAATAAATAAATAAAATAAGTAAATAAGTAAATAAATAAATGAAATAAGTAAATAAGTATATAAATAAATGAAATAAGTAAATAAGTAAATAAATAAATTAAATAAGTAAATAAATAAATAAAATAAGTAAATAAGTAAATAAATAAATAAAATAAGTACATAAGTAAATAAATAAATAAAATAAGTAAATAAGTAAATAAGTAAATAAATAAATAAAATAAGTAAATAAGTAAATAAATAAAATAAGTAAATAAGTAAATAAATAAATAAAATAAGTAAATAAGTAAATAAATAAATAAAATAAGTAAATAAATAAATCAAATAAGTAAATAAGTAAATAAATAAAATAAGTAAAATAAATAAAATAAGTAAATAAGTAAATAAATAAATAAAATAAGTAAATAAGTAAATAAATAAATAGAGAGAGAAAGAAATACATTTATTAACTGATAAACACATTTATTAACTAATACATAAATAAAAGAGCTAGCGGGCAAACGAGCAAGCAAGGCAGCAAAGAAACAAAAGTGATGGATGGAATGGATGGATGGTATAAGAATACAACAGTTGCCAGCTGTCACGTCTAAGCAACTGCACTGAACATGCGGGTGATGATTAATCTGATATGGGGCTTTTGTCGGAAATTATTTGATGAAAACTTGATTTTTTGTGTGTTTTTATGTGAATATTTGAAAATATGTATTTACATAAACGAAATTCAAAATACGTGTTTTTATGTGGACTAAAATTTAAAATATATCCTCAGGTGACCTTGTCCGAAATTTGAAACACAATTACGAATTTCTATTACAGTGCAGATGAAATATTTATTTACCTAGCCCTATTAATAATTCCCCATACAATACAATGCAATACAATACCGGTGCAGAATAAAGATTTAGCCCCATACAGACGTGGACAAATTATTAGACTAAAACGTTTTCTTGGAAACATAATATAATTCGTCATATCAACTATCAGTATAATTCACAGAGTCTCTATTGTTGTAAATATGATTTTTTACATCTTATGGTATATTTTTCCAATGGTTAAGTATATTTTTTTCTGGCTATGTTAGTACTACTGGTGTTTTACTTGTATACTGCAGAAGATATTCTCCCATGGCCTGCAAGAAGACCGGACATGAACGAAATAGAAAATCTGTGATCTATACTGAAGAAGAAAGTGAACAAAAAGAGGTTTACAACAAAACATGGACTCATTTAAGCACTGTCTGATATCTGACTAAATGATGCCGATATTCAAAGAAAGTGTCAAACTTTGGTTTCCAGCATCCCTGACAAAATCAACGTGTTATAATAATAAAGAATAAGGGAAGTTTAAAAACTATTAGAAACCTGAAGACTCAATTTTCTGTCCATTATACTTGTGCAAAATATATTTTTGTTCATTATTTCTACCGATAAATACAGCTTCGTTGCACATATAATTAATTTAGTCTAATAATTTGTCCACGTCTGTACTATCAGTGTATCACTGTATCTCAATTTTGACCAGAAATACACATATAGCGCCTCTGCTTTAAGCCATCGATATATTCTCAAACTAGATATTGGTCTGAAAAGAGGGTGAGTTCAACAACCCGCGGAAGCATTTCACCCGATTGTAGGCTCTGATTTTCTTGCATCCTTTCACTAATACGCTAGCTGATTTATCTCGGCGGGGGTTCGTGTCTATATTGGTGGGGCTAATTAGAGCTTCCTCATTTCCTTGCTATTCAACTTCCTGAAAGTCTTGCTTTTCGCCGACATATTGCAATTTTCTCGCTTTGCGTGGGCCCAAACAACTTTACACCCCATTTGTCATTGCGTCGCGACGGGAGTGAGGCATTCAGTACCAGAGTGGGCTAAATCACGCAATGAGGAAATATAACTCGCTCTCCTGCTTCATTACGAGTAGCTATTAATTCATGGGTTCACACAAGAGGTGTCGGGGTTCAATCCCGGTAGATATAGTGAGATTTCCTCTGGATCGAGTGGCTTAACACAGACTCTCTGAGAGCATTTGTTTTGTTTGTCATTAATTGCTAATCTTTTCTGTTTTATCACCTCATGCCGCCTTGATGGTAGAGTGATAACTAGGGCTAGGATTTTGATGACCTATAAATCATGAAGAAATGTACTAAACAATGCATTTATGACCAAAAAGTCTTAAAAAATGCCCTTAAAAATGCCCTTAAAAATTGATCTTAAATAATTGGCTTAGTAGAAAAAGAGGTTTTGTATTACTTAATATTTAGACTAGTTGAAGCAAGTAAAGCGATAGGGTTGGAAGTAAATCCCGAAAAGACTAAGTATATGATTATGTCTCGTGACCAGAAGAATATTGTACGAAATGGAACTATAAAAATTGGAGATTTATCTTTCGAAGAGGTGGAAAAATTCAAATATCTTGGAGCAACAGTAACAAACATAAATGAGACTCGGGATGAAATTAAACGCAGAAGAAATATATGAAATGCGTGTTATTCGGTTGAGAAGCTTTTGTCATCTAGTCTGCTGTCAAAAAACCTGAAAGTTAGAATTTATAAAACAGTTATATTACCGGTTGTTCTGTATGGTTGTGAAACTTGGACTCTCACTTTGAGAGAGGAACAGAGATTAAGGGTGTTTGAGAATAAGGTTCTTAGGAAAATATTTGGGGCTAAGAGGGATGAAGTTACAGGAGAATGGAGAAATTTACACAACGCAGAGCTGCACGCATTGTATTCTTCACCTGACATAATTGGGGACATAAAATCCAGACGTTTGAGATGGGCAGGACATGTAGCACGTATGGGCGAATCCAGAAATGCATATAGAGTGTTAGTTGGGAGGTCGGAGAGAAAAAGATCTTTAGGGAGGCCGAGACGTAGGTGGGAAGATAATATTAAAATGGATCTGAGGGAGGTGGGATATGATGGTAGAGACTGGATTAATCTTGCTCAGTATAGGGACCAATGGCGGGCTTATGTCAGGGCGGTAATGAACCTTCGGGTTCCTTAAAAGCCAGTAATTATAGTAGTATGGTAAGTAGTAATTAAATTAAATGTTGCATTATTTTTTATAAGTAGTACACTTTAGTTAATTATTTTACCTGATGTAGTATCATGTATGATCGTACACCTCTGCGTCGGCATGTGGACGTGAAGTAGTAGTCAGCTGGTCGGTCTTGGCCCTTCATGGGCTGTCGCGCCATGGATTTACTTTACTTTTAGTTTCCATGTAGTCCACCACAAGGCCACTCTTATCGGGAACTAGCAGGTATAGAGGAGTTTATATTGACGGGGTGATTGGACTGATCCATTACATGGGGTGTACTACGTTAAAATGGCAATATTTGTGTAGAAAAGTGATTAAAATATTATACAAAATAATGGGTATTATTGGACAAAATATGTAAAGAAAATAACAAAGGAAATAAACATTATTTGCATTAATAATGTAGATTTATGGCGAAAATTAAATGAAAATGTCTAAAAAATGACCGAATAAGACAAAAGATGATCTTATGAGTTGAAACAGGCAAAAGTGCAACAAAAAATGCCCTAACAAATGTGTCTTAACCCTTTGCGGCATAGTGGTTATTCAGAAGAACCACCATTTTCTTTCATTCTAAATTTTATGGCACAGATATTCCACCAAGTAACCACCTCTTGAGTATACACAGAGGTGCCATCTGTGTTTTGAAATTGTGTACAGAGTTAAAATGTTGAAACAAATTGATCGAAGCTTTGTTATGACCCATGATATTAAAAATATAAAAAATTAATTTGTGCTTCAAAGGGTTAAAACACTCAGTTTATCACATAACATATAAATACTAAAGCAGCTATGTTTCTGGCTTACCAGAAAAAAGATGCAAATTCATCAAAATCCTAGCCCTAGTGATAACCGTGCTTACCTCTCCACTAGTATCTTTAAGACTATGGCTCGGTGAAAATAAAAAAAAAAATTCAGAATGGAAATTTTGTTTTTAACACTAAAAAATAAAATAATGTTTCATAAATCTAAGCTTATTTTGGCCCTGTGAGAATTTAAAGCCCGTCAAGATGAATTTAAAGGAGCCAGCGCGCGTGTGAAGCTGCAGTCCCTTAAACTGACACTCAACTGTCATTCTGAGAATCTTTATTCTTCTAACTAATTTTACTTTTCATTCAGTTCATATTTCACGTTGTTACGAAAGAGAAAAATGTGTCTGGTAGACCTGTGTAGGAAGGAAGGATATCGATAATGCATTTCTTATACATGCCGTACTTTGATACTCGTTTTTCCAATTTTCAACATCTTGTAACATTCAAAATGCTCTAATGAATGCAGTTTTCCTCCAATCTCAGAGAACTTTGGACAGAAGTCTACAAAAGCATGTGAACTAAACTCACACATGAGTTTTATTCTGCTATTGAAAGTATTCTAATCACCATGTGTCGAGAATGTGATAAGTTTTTAAAAAATTGAAAAATTAACAGCTACAGAGAGTTGTTACCGATCTCTGGAAACGAATTTTGAATGAAGTCATGTGCGTCAGGAGTCACACGACAGTTGAACTGTGGTGAGAGGTGATAGGCCAGTAGTGAGCGATTTCATAGTCAGTGTGCACGGTGTCTCACAACAGCAATGTCCAAGAAAATCGAGCCTTTTGGGAGGAGTACATTACTACCCTTTCCAACGTCAAGTACAGTTAAGTGAAAATAAAAGAGGCCTGCAAAAAACGTGGTTTTGTTATTTTCAAGAAAGTTATCTTCTGTGTACAGTGAAACCTCTCTTTGCGGACATCGAAGGGACGTAACAATCTGTCCGCATCTGGGAGGTGTCCTTTATTGGGAGGGAGGCTCCCCAATCTAACAGTAAATTTATAATATGCATTATGTATCCCTTCACGCTTTAAATGAAATGTATTACTGTAGTTTAATTCTAAATGCAGTTTACTGTACTACAGTAAATTCTTTGGAACTTTGAACTACAGTAGATAAGACCGAAAAAGGAAAATACAGTACTGTGCCATGCAATTTTATTCTAGGTCTATAGTTATGCAATACTGTAATTTACAGTTTTCAACTTAACCTTTACGTTCAGGCGCCATGTCTCTCGAAACAGAACAACTGATTGAAGTGAAGAGAATAATCCTACTAACCCTATACAATTTCACGATCGCGGAAACCTTGGACCCATCAGACAGGTTAAATTTTATGACTGTTTATCCACCCGCTTCCAGCTAACAAGGGGAAGTCGGCTGGGCTAGTGGTAGCCTATGAGAGCCTTGTCGTCTTCTTTCGTGTTAAGGAATTTCTGTACAGTTCTCAAAACAAAATTTTTCCATTTTTGTAACACATTAGGTCTTGAAATCCAAGTTCTGTCCGCAATCAGGACGTAAAGCAAGCTTTAGGACTGAGAAACAGCTGTCCGTGTCCGTTTCTGAGAGTGTCCGTAAATGAGAGTTAAATTTATCATTATTTCTACATTATTTCAGTTGGGACATAAAAATCTGTCCGTATATGAGGAGTGACCGTATCTTGGGGGTGTCCGTAAGGAGAGGTTTCACTGTACTTAATAAGACTAAGCCAATATTAATTTGTATCATTATTTCAGGTGGTAAGGCTTGCGACGGAGGGTGGATTTGCTTGCTTTTTCTCCTCTGGAATTAATCCTATTCGAGCTTTACCAGAGGAGTTTGCAAACTTCCATGTTAACGTCTAACGGCAATGTTAATGTCAGTGTTTATGTGAATCATTGTGAATGATCCCATTTGGTAACCTGGGCGCAAACTTCTGTCTTTATGTTACGGTTTTGTTTAATTTTCATTGTGAATGGGCTTTTAGAATTACATGTAACGAAACAAATCTTCATTTTGCTCTTATTATTATTATTATTATTATTATTATTATTATTATTATATTGTTTTATGTATTGATGTTATTTATATTTCCTATGTGTCTTTATACTGGTTGATTGGAAGAGTAGGTCTTATGACCTTAACTCTGCCAGTACCCGTAAAAATCAATGAAGTAAATAAATGGACAAATAATTTAAATTGTAGGAAAAGTCATCGTAATATCGATCTTTATCACTAGATTGCATTCTCAACAGTCTTCGAGATCTAGTTTTAAATCGAATAGAACGTCAACTGGAGTACAAACAAGATCCAAGTGATTCCTGATAGTACTGTGCCACGTCAATATAGTCTATGAAAAACTAACCTTGTCTCTATACGTCCTGGGACAGAACACCGTCCCTACTCGTGACATTTTACAGTGGTGTGTACATTTGTGTAGGGTTGCGACAAGAGTAGGGATGGAAGAAAACACGCAAACGCGGACAGACGTCTTCCTTAATGGCAATAACTATACACACAATTTCTGGATTGCCTTTAGAGCAGTGATGTCAACGAGAGAGCAAACGTGCTCATAGCCCGTATGCGCTGATCAGAGCACGTAAGGCACGCAGGTACAAGTCACTGGTGAACACAAGGGTTGTACATTACACATTGATGAAGAAATCATTCAGTAAGTTTCAGGCTGACTAGACTGTTAATTTCTTGTGTAAGTGGAAGATGAGGTTGGTTTGTAGAAATTATTTAGTTATAAAGACAAGCAGTGTCGAACGCCTAAAATTATTAGTTCGTCTATAGAATGATATAATATTCAAATTGATTTGTTTTTATTGACATTAAATAGTAGTAAATGTATGTACAGACACATTGTAGAGCTTCTTCCTCACAGCATTGTATTTATGTTTACAGAATAAAGTAGAAACAAAAGTGTGTGCTGCTAATGTCGTAAATTCGTTAAAAAAATGTAATGTTTTATTTAACGACGCTCGCAACTGCAGAGGTTATATCAGCGTCGCCGGATGTGCCGGAATTTTGTCCCGCAGGAGTTCTTTTACATGTCAGTAAATCTACTGACATGAGCCTGTCACATCTAAGCACACTTAAATGTCATCGACCTGGCCCGGGATCGAACCCGCAACCTTAGGCATAGAAGGCCAGCGCTATACCTACTTTCCAACCAGGTCGACAAATTCGTTAAATGTCAGTTAGGAGTTGTGTCTATAAATTGTCCAGATTTTCGTACATAAATTCTCAGTTTAACGATGTTTCTTACTATTACGATATTGTTCTGTCCCGATATTTTGAATTACGTGAATATTTATCAGAATTCATAATTGAAAAACAGAGACAGTCCAGAACTAGCTGACTCTACATCAGATGCGGCGAAAATGCGACTCACGAGCACATTGTGGCTCGCAAGGATAGCTGTGTATTTCTACCTCCCACAACCCCCACTCTCTCACTCACTGGAGTCAAACTCCGTTTCATTTGTATTTGCCTCTGATCTGCGAGTGGCGTATCGTCGCAATGTCTCTCTCCAATACATGTACTGTACATTTACAAAAACGAAAGATTCAAGTAGGATGGGAGGACGCATTTTTTTGCTCCCAATATGGTGAGAATACTAAATGTATAATTTGTTCGCAAGTATTACAAGGAAAACGGTTGTATAACATAAAACGGAATTATACTACATGTCACCCACATTATGAAACATTGAAAGGTAATTGTTGTTATTATTATTATTAACCTATTACTATTATTACTATTGTTATTATTGTTATCGGAATAATTATCATTCTTTATTTGCGGATGAATAGTCATACTCTTATTTCGTTCACAGGTATAGACCGAGCAAATAGACTGCTGGAATTGAAAGAAAGAAATGAACCCCAGGCTACTAGTAATACACAAAGCATGGCACAGAAAAGGAACCACGCTAGTTATTTGGTAGCTTGGGAAATTGCGAAGAGTTTTAAGGCATTTCAGGAAGGGGAATTTCTAAAAACCTGTATGATTAAAATTGCTCAAGTTTTGTGCCCACAGGAGGTTCCTAATGTGGCCTATGTTTTCTTGTACATTTCTCTTTTCGTTGTACGTACGAAACATTAGTTTCTAGCCTTGTACTGTATAAAATTATACTTAAATGCTGGACGTAAGAAAATGAAAATCCGTTACTGAGTCAGACAGTTGCTTCACTTCCCCTTCGGGTGTCCACCTCCCTCCACAGGTGCTATGCACGTTGCAGGTTACACAGTGGCTCGGCGCACGAACTCTTCTTCGCCACGGCTGCTCTACATGGATCGAGGAACGTAACTTTCTCAAGGATGTATTAGAGCATCTGAACGTTTTGAATTTGAGATCGCAAGGAAAGAATCAATTAATCTGTGTCGACAGATATTGTTAAAAGCTTTCAGATGAAGATTTCATTGTGGATGTCGCAGATCTCACAGCACAATTTTTATAATTTCAACGCCTTCAGTCACTGACCTCCTGTTCAACAGTGTAAAATGCTGTAATGTTTAAAAAAATCTCTGTTAAGAGTTCCATAGACGATTTAAAGATATTGACCTACTCCAGCTCAAGTTGGATTTGTGTCGGCAAAAATCAGATAAAAACATTTCTGAATTACGCGAGAAGTCAGGAATTTAATTTTGTTTCTAGAAGTGTGATGATGCTCATATAAGTAGTACATGATTAAGTAACAGTTAATAACAATAATTAGGCCTAGGCTAATTATAGGCCTCATTATGTAAAACTGCTTAAGGGGACAGGATGGTATTTTTTGGTGAAAAATGAGTATATTTTCAAAAAACAAAAAAATTCTTTAAAATACTCTGTGATATGTTTGGAAAGCATATCATAACATTTTGTGGGTATTTGTGCCCTTATCGGATGTTGAATTGCCATTTTTAAACTTCCTGCGTTATGGATTTTTAAATCACTCGCCCACTTTTATTGTTGTTTCCGGTAAATTAAATTTTCAAATAAAAATGTTTATTTTCTTTAAAATACCCTTTGATATGTGTGGAATGCATTGCATAACATTTTGTAGGTATTTTTGCCCTTATCGGATGTTGAGACGTCATTTTTAAACTTCCTGCGCTATGGAATTTTAAATCACACGCCCGCTTTTATCGGTTTCCAGTAACTTCATTTTTTTTTACTACATTGCCAGACAAAAATGGATATAATTTCTGAACTATTAAGATACATGCATGAAATTTAGAACACTCATTCTTTAGACTATTAGGAAACTTTTCTCTGTAACAGAATTTTGTTAATTGGTTTCATTTTAAAAATACGTCCGTTTCTTTACAAGAAAGGAAATCAGAAAATTTTTATTAAAATTTAATTGTTTATTTTACAAACGTAGGGACTAATATCACAATTCTGTTACAGGCAGTTTGTAGAACATGCTTTTGCAAATACATTGCAAAACACTGTTTGAATCTATCTTTAAAAACGGTTTAGATATATCGGTTTTAGTACAATCCTGCATTGGGTATATTTTTTTCAAATTTGAGCCCCCAAATAATTTTTTTTTTGGTTGAGTTGCCACAGCTATGAGCTCTCCACATAGAAAAAATTAATATTTTACACCAAATAGGGAAAAAGTTTTAAAAAGTAACATCCTCTCCCTTTAAGTTAAAGAGAAGCTATGTTTATTATTTGTTATATCCTACTATTTTATAATTAACTGCAGTTATTAGAGAGGTACATGTTGCAAAATATGCTTTTATTTCTTGTTTTCTTGTATGAGCGTAACACATTATCTATTACTTAAGAGCAGTTTAATTCATCTTGCAGTGATAGGCCAATATACTTCATTTTGCTCACACCTTCTTGTTCACCGCTACTGCTTGTAGAACAGATTCATTGGAACCCGTGCGCGTGGGAGCACGTAGCGTCTTTCGCGTGCTCTGACCTTGACATCCCTGCTTTAGAGAGCACGCCTCTCGGAATTGAACTCTAATTCTCCGGACATGTAGCCGGGAGCGCTACTTGTAGCGCGACGAGTAGCGAGAAAATAAAGAATTAAATTTTTCCGCGCTCACATTTTATATAAATAGTCCCATTCGTGCGCTTTGTGACGCGCAAATGGGAAGAGGGTTGCAACACGTGCAATATCGCCATGTAGTCTCTGTGATGCAGCCCGGAGATCGTGTGAACAAATAACTTATAGGACTGCAGTTGGCAATTGCTCTCGTTTCGAACATTGTCAAGTTGCAATGGATTTTGAGCTCCTTGTACTCCGAATATAAGCGTCACTGGTATCCGCACGGGGCGGTGAGATTTTGCTTGATGGGTGCCATTAATTAGTGCAAGCGCTTTCCTGCAAATTCCATTAGTGTCGGTAGCCGTGGACTGGGAATTGTATTTACTCACAAATGGTTCTACATTAACTATTGTGGCTAATGTTTCCCTCCTTTTTTCCCTCCTGTTTTATAACAACGGATACGAAGGAAGGAGGTTCATTACTGGATCATTTTCATCCAATTCGTCCTTCTCTACCATTCCACGTAATCGACTGAGAAATTTCTATAATATCGCAAACTTCGTTATTGGAAAATGCTCGTTCGTTAGGTGTAATGCTTGAGTGCAATGCAGTCTGAGGGAAATAAGTCTCATCACTGAAGTAAAGAGTAACGTATAGGCGTAGGTAGATAGATAGATAGATAGATAGATAGATAGATAGATAGATAGATAGATAGATAGATAGATAGATAGATAGATAGATAGATAGATAGATAGATAGATAGATAGATTAGATAGGATTGGATTGGATTGGATTGGATTGGATTGGATTGGATTGGATTGGATTGGATTGGATTAGATTAGATTAGATTAGATTAGATTAGATTAGATTAGATTAGATTAGATTAGATTAGATTAGATTAGATTAGATTAGATTAGATTAGATTAGATTAGATGGAGATAGATGGAGATAGATGGATATAGATGGAGATAGATGGATATAGATGGATATGATTGGATTGGATTGGATTGGACTAGGTAGGTAGGTAGGTAGGTAGAGATAGATAGAGATAGATAGATAGATAGATAGATAGATAGATAGATAGATAGATAGATAGATAGATAGATAGATAGATAGATAGATAGATAGATAGATAGATAGATAGATAGATAGATAGATAGATAGATAGATAGATATAGATATAGATAGATATATAGATATATATATAGATATAGATAGATATATAGATATATATATATATATATATAGATATAGATAGATATATAGATATAGATAGATAGATAGATAGATATAGATAGATAGATAGATAGATAGACAGACAGACAGACAGACAGACAGACAGACAGACAGACAGACAGATAGATAGATAGATAGATAGATAGATAGATAGGTAGATAAATAGATAGATTTATTCGTTCCATAATATTCTTACATTTGCTTTATAGCATAGAATAAAGAACATGTCCAATTCTTACGTTTAAATATAAAATGCAAATATGAAATATGTACAGTATTAATGTCTTAATAATATTTTATACAATGTAATATGTTTACCATTTAATAGTATTAAAATATTTACACAGTACTGTGAAATGTCAAGAATCATCTACAGAATAGAAAGTGTGAGATATTAAGTAATTTTTTAGTTTTACATTAAATAATGCAGGGTTTTGGCTATGTTTCTTAATGCCTTCAGGAAGACTATTGAACATTTTTATCGCCATGTAAAGTACTGAATTAATGGGTACATAATTTCATTTATCAATGGCCGGTTGGACGAATCAATGAATGATAAACTTATTCACGATTTTATGGACGGGTGGTAAGTGTTGTGTGTCGTGGATTGGTTTTGAATATGTATATTACAAAATAGATTATGGTTGTGAAGGTTCGATGGTTTGACGGATGGTTGGATAATATATGGAATGGTTTTATGTATAGTACATAGGCTGCATGGACGATTTGGTTGACAGATGCTTTGTTGAATATGTAGACAATAAAATGAATTTTTAGTTTGATGAATGGGTCCAATGTATGATTTGACGTATGGTTTGCATAGTATGATGGATAGTTTGATGGATGCTATGAAAGCTTTGTGGATAATTTGATGGATGTATATATTTAGTTAAATTTGTAGCTAATAAGATAGATTTTTGCTCTGATGAATTGGTTTCATGGTATGGTGGATGGACATTTCTACGAATGATTGGATAATGTGATGGATGGTATTAAGTGTCTGTGGAATATTTGGATGGATGGTTCCTTGAACATGTAGATAATAAGATGAATTTTTGGTACGATGAACGGGTGGAATTTCTGATGTATGGATGGTTTGGCGGATGGTTGGGTAGTATGATGGTTGATAAATTTGATGAATTCTGTATGGATGATTTAATGAATGGGTGGTTTGTTAAATTTGTAGATAATAAAATGGATTTCTGCTTTTCTGAATTGATTGTGGATGGTTTCATGAATGACATGATTGATGGATGTTTTTACTAATGGCTGGATAATATGGTGGATGGCTTGATGAATGATTTAATGCAATGGATTTGTTGGATTGATGGTATTTTGAATATGTACATAGATAATAAAATGGAGTGTTGGTTTGATGAATGGGTAGAATGTAATATGTTGTTTGAACGGCATGGTTGATGGTTCGATGTATTCTGTGAAACCTCTACGAATGATTTTTTTTATGTATGGATTATTTCTTAAATGTGCAGATAAAATATTTTATGCTCGACCATGTCGTAATGTAGTAATTATACACCTGGTAGCAGTCCTTTAATGCATGTCATTAAAGTACACCTACTCATTAAAGTACAGGTGTTCAGCCAATGACAACTTAGCTTACAGGTGTTCAGCCAATAACAAGTCAACTTTGTACCGTTATAAGACCGCAAGTATCGATTATTCTCGGATATTCATTCGAAAGAGAATTAGCGAAAAGTCACGGAGGCTGGAAATCCAATACTGTCGCAGAAGGTTATGTTCTGTTACTATAATAATCAACGTTAATTGTAAATAATATTAAAATAAATTCAATTTGTCATCTCGTTTTTCAATGTCGAATTTAATAATCAAGGTTATACCAAGTTTAACGGGATTACACAAGGTCAATGACATTATTGTTCCTCGGAAAAAATCAATACTTTCGCGTCTGCGCACATCTCACAATTCACGACCTAAACAAGGTTACTTCTGATCTTGTCAGATACAAATAAATTGTATACATCTGAATAATTTCAAGTTAGAAATATGGGCGAGCATAAAAAGTCGTATGAAACTCGCCTATAATGGTAATTAAGAAGCTCGTTTCATAAAAATCCATACTCGCTTCTTAATTACTATCATTATAGGCTCGTTGCATAATGTACTATTGTTGCTTTGATAAATGGGTAGATTGTGTTATGGATAGTATGATGGATTGATATTTTGACGAATGGTTGGATAATAAGGTGGGTGATTTAATGGATGATACGATATTGGTTAGCTATTATGATGAATGGTTTTATAGATGTGAAGGCTATTTAGATGACTTGATGGATGGATAGATTGTCTAATATGGAGATAATATAATGAATTGTTTTGATAACTCGGCGGATGATTTGATTTATGGTATGTTGGATATTTTGAAGAATGATGAGTTAGTAGGTTAGATAGTGTGATGGAGGGATAGTTTGTTGGATATGTTAAATTAGATTATTGGTTTTATGAATGAGTCGATGACTTAAGGAATGGTAGGATAGCATGATGGATGATCTTATGGGTAATGTTAAGGCCGTATGGATGATTTGATAGAAGGAAGGATGATTTGTTTAATATGTGGATGGTGAAATGGATTCTTGGTTTGATTGACTTTATGAATGGATGGTTTGCTAAACGATTGCCTTAATGTTTAGATGAAAAGTTGGATGTATGGATTGATAGTTGGATTAATAGATGGATGTGTGAAAGGATAAAGAGTTATAATTTCTGCGTCAGTTTGGTGTGTCACTCCATGTCCAAGGTTTCTTCTCATTCGCACTGTATTTATTATTAGTTTTAGCACATGGACAATAGAATGTACTTTTCTGTAGGTTCATCTGATTTGCATTTCCCAGTGGAGACTATAATTCCTGCGAATGCCAAGATTTTTTTGCGGAAAAACTGAAAGGAATATGCACTGTACTTAGTACTTCAACCACAAAATAATGAAAACAAACTTACAGTCACGACCTGCTTCCAATACGGATTTTCCCTTGGCTGCATATTATAAATGGTAATATCGTTCCCAATATGATAAAGGGATTGAATGTTTGTGAAAACGTAAAAAAAAAAAAAAAAAGAGGAAATTTTTGTAATTTTTGTGACATAAATTTTGTTACCGTAGAAGTGGGTAAAGTCAATCAGTGGGTGTAAAATCGATCATTTGCGATTTTTATTGACAATTATATATTTTCTCAATTACTTGTTAAAATTTTGTTATGCTGACATCATTGCCTTACATTGCAAATGTAAGCGAGAGGGACAACAAAAAGCCTGCGAATGCTAACAATGGGAACACCGTGTAATTACCGTTGAAGTGAAAATAATTGTTATTTTCAACTTTTTCTCTTAAATTAAAACAAAGTTTCACAAACTCTAAATTATAGTCAGCAGTGAAAGGAGACAGGAAGTATACATAAGTACTTTTCGTTGAGACTGTGTCCTGAAATAATAGTTTTGCAGTTCGTGAATGTTAGTATTGAAACTTATTATTTTAAGAAAACTTGTACCTTTGTAGGGTTAAGTCGATCATGCCATCGACCTACTCGAAACAGATAGGACCAGCAGGAAGAATAAATTGTTCACCGAAATAACTTCAACTAACACTTATAAACAGAAAAGTGTCATAATATAGCTTCTATTGTTGGGATAGTGGGGAAAGAGGAAGACGAAATTATGGTGAATTTCTTGCGTAAGAGAAGCACTGCCAAATGAACATATTTTGTACACCCCTTTGTATCTGACTATGGGAACAACGTAGTTTCTAGAGTGACATGAGGAGAGGAAGATTTCAAATAACATCTGATATAAACCTAAGCAATGTTGAATTGCATTTTAGATTATAATTGAAGGGTGATATTTCTATGTAAATTTTGAATTCTTAAATCTTTGTTTGTTGGTATGTGAAGTATTAAAATGTGTTTTTATGTTTGATAAGTTGGCAATCATAGTCACGATTGTACAGTGGAGACCTATAGGCCTAATTGTATCGAATAATATGATCACAGTAACAAAAGATACACTATATAATGCTATAGGAATATATTGAAGATTATTATTGTTTTTACACCCCTTATAACAAATAAAATATATGTAATACACTTAATTTGTTGTTTTTTTTAAACATAAACAGTGATCGACTTTACTCCGCAATATTTTTAAATCGATCTTAAAATAAAAATTCAATGGTGATCGACTTTATCCTATTTAAGCAAGTAACTTCTATCACAAGTCAAATAAAAAAACAGTTCTTTATAGATTGTAATTCAATTCTTGTAATGTGTCTTCATAAGTGAAGGATATGACGACAAAATGCTATTTTCTGAGGAACTTCGCTCCATTGCATAACCTCAATATCATTAAAAATTGCAAAATTTTGATCGATTTTACCCTCTTCTACGGTATAATCTCAAAATTCTTTCATGTAATGATGAAGAATATCGCTTCGAAACTAGTTAGCAGGTAATTCCCTAAAATGTTAACACTGTAAAGAAGTTGTAAAGTTAATCAGTCATGTAATTGAGCTGAAATTTGCGTTGATACGATTAATAATAATGAACTGGTACTCCGATTAGCTTTACACTACGAGAAACAAGGTCAGTTCTATTCCGAGTAACATAAGAAAAAGAAAGTTCTTTTCGATTTATAATTCACTCCCCATTGCAAGGTTTACGCGCCTATTCGACAGAGGGTGGGAGGGTTACCACTCTTTACAACAGCGGATCCACCCTTGAAGCTAATTTCAATAATTGAAACAAGTCCACCTTCAGTGGAGGAACGTGAATTATCAAGCACTCCCTCCAGACGTTCTTTATGCAAACGAAATGCCTTTAAGAATGGCCTGAAATTTAAGAGATTGCACGGGTTTTCGAACGAATGCCATCACCCTCATGTTTCCCTAACAATGGGATTCTTTAAAGACGCCATTAGCCGTGATTACGATCGAGAGAAATTCTGGAGATGAGACTGCAACTACCGATTCAACACTGAACTCTTTCCATTTGCTACTTATTACGCTTTTCTGTAGTAATAATAACAATCATTGCAACGTCTTGTAAGATAATCAGCATTACTACTGAGTATTCAGTTCAAAGTGTGTCATGGCTCACTGTATTCCGCCATGTGGCTAGCCGATGAGCCTAGAGAATTCAATCTTCCTATACTTCCGCAAATGTGTATTACCTAGGAGGCAGACAAGTTGCCTAGTAAGTACGCCGTTCATTCTGAAGAGAACGTACCGATGCGCACGATAACACCGGTAGTGGCAGGAATGTGAACTGTTTGGAAATACGTACTGTCGGGATATGGGGAGAGGGTTAAGACGATTACTTACGTATTTGTTGACATTAACTTCGACGGTCAACATGGACACGGAGCATTTGATTTGTGTTGTGGAATGTTACCGTACGCAACCGATGATAACAAATACCCTGCGTACGACTTGTCGGCGCAAAACACAGTTCGAAAGAGGTTATGGTAGCACACAGACCGTACAGACCGCCATCTGTTGCTACGACGTACAAGTTATACCGTACACGTTCTCAAGTTCAGATTGAAGAACGCCTTGAATAATAGGCAACTTCTCTGACTTACAAGCTGAAACTCGCTTCAAATCGGTTACTCAACAACAGTGACGTCATGACACACTTTGAAATGAACACCCAGTATATCGTCGTGTTTTTTCACGTAATGACGCGTCTAAAAAATTTAGATTTTATTTATTTTTTTTAGTTACGACAATCACTGTGTTATCTTGGCGATACAAAAATTCTTCTAGTAGACGTCTCTGAACCTGCAACGGTAGAGCAGTTACAAGCGCTTCAGACTGGTACTCATTACGCGGCCCGAGAGTCGCAATCGTCTCTCGACTTTTATGCGGCTCTTGAAATATTACCATTATTATTATTACTACGAATATTTTTAATAATAATATTATTATTATTATTACTATAATTTTCTGCAAAATTATCTGTCTGTCCGCCCGTCCGTCCGTCCGTCCGTCCACCCACCCACCCACCCACCCACCCACCCACCCACCCACCCACCCACCCACCCACTCACCTGTACCTCCAAGGTTTTTTTTTTTCTGGTATGTTACTTTAAGGGTATATGTACGTCAGCGGTGGCGAAAATGCTATCGGCGCCGAGCCACTGTGTAAGCTGCAACGTGCATAGCACCTATGGAGGGAGGCGGACACCCGAAGGGGAATTGAAGCAACTGTCTAACATTAACGGTTTTTCATCTTCCTTACGTCAGGCACTTAAATAAAATTATATACAGTACAAGGTTATAAACTAATGTTTAGTATGTGTAACGAAGAAAGAAATGAACAAAAAAAAACATAGGACACATTATCACAACCTAAAATTAATTGTCTTCAGAATGTCTCTGCGGCAGAGTTTCAAAATCAGGAATTATGTCGCTCACTGCCAGTCGTAGTTGATCACGAAGGTATTTGTCTGTCAGTCGTGATCTAAATTTGATTTTTACTATTTTCATTGTTGAAAATAATTTTTCACAAACGTAAGTTGTAGCGAACATGGCTTCAACAGAGCAAGCGAAAGAACGAAGCTTCAAATATTTATTTTTTGCCAAAGATTTGAAAAGTTCAACATTTATCAAGTTCTTACATCTAGCTTTCATTTAGCACCACATTGTAAATCAGTAAGTTTAAATTGAAGATCTAACCGCATTATTCGTACATCTGCTGAAAAAGGATCGACGTACAGCGATGATTATTTTTATTTTATTGGGTTATTTTACGACGCTGTATCAACATCTAGGTTATTTAGCGTCTGGATGATATGAAGGTGATAATGCCGGTGAAATGAGTCCGGGGTCCAGCACCGAAAGTTACCCAGCATTTGCTCGTATTGGATTGAGGGAAAACCCTGGAAAAAACCTCAACCAGGTAACTTGCCCCGACCGGGATTCGAACCCGGGCCACCTGGTTTCGCGGCCAGACGCGCTGACCGTTACTCCACAGGTGTGGACACAGCGATGATGATGATGATGATGATGATAATAATAATAATAATAATAATAATAATAATAATAATAATAATAACAACAACAACAACACTTAACCTTTTAATGTTTCATCAGTAACATGTAGTAACTTATAATGTCGTTTTATGTTATACCACCGTTTTCCTAGTAATACTTGTGAATAAATCATACAGTTAATATTCTCATCATATTGTCAGCAAAAAATGCATCCTCCCATCCTACTTGAAACTTTCGTTTTTGTAGAGGTACATGGTTTCGAGAGAGACATTGCGACAATACGCCACTCGCAGGTCAGAGACAAATATACATGGAACGGAGTTTGACTCCAGTGAGTGAGAGGGTGGGGGTTGTAGGTAGGAAGCAAGGGAAATGCACTGCGAGCCACAATGTGCTCGTGAGTCGCATTTTCGCCGCGGCTGGCACGTGAACGACCACAAATATTATCAGAAAGTGCAGTCTCTATTTTATTTTAGCAGGTTATTTTACGACGCTTTATCAACATGCTGTCTCTAAATTTCTAAAATTTTATAAGGAAATGAACTCACAATTGGACAAAAATTACAAGATACCACAACAAGACTTATTAGAACTTACATATCTGATAAAAGTAAAAAAAAAAATGTTACTAATAATATTTTTTAGAATTCACTTTTTACTTTAAATTAAATTTTCCAAAATTTGAAAATTTTCACACATATTATTTCATAACTCCACAACCATTAGAGATATAATTCTCAAATTTTGTGCAATAATTTTACATGCATTTATGCAAAAGGTAGACTACAATAATGCCCATTTCTTTGAAAATAGAAAAATTAGGTCACAAAAAAATTATGTAAATTTTAATATACTTTATATAGGACAAATAAAAAATTAATTGTATTAAAATAAACAACTCTACATGTCTGAGAGTGGTCTACTTTTCACAAATAAGTGTTTGTTACATGCAGAAAAAATATTAAAGATGTCAGAGAGACCATAACAATCTTATCGTTACGAAATGATGTAACTGCAGATATATATATATATATATATATATATATATATATATATATATATATATATATATTCATACTTTGTTAAAACTGGTTTGAAAAATATTATTAGTAAACTTTTAAATATTTCTATCAGATATTTAAGTTCTAATAAGTCTTGTTGTGGTACCTTGTAATTTTTGTCCAGTTGTAAGTTCATTTTTTTTTTATAAAATTTAAAAAATTTGGAGCCTGCATTTTCTGATTTTGTTCATGTACATATAGCCTTAATGTAACTTTTTAATTGTATAATTTTTTATCGAGAATTAAATGTTTTATTGTGAACAATCTATTTAACCAATTTCAACATAGGCCTACTTTAAATATTTACTATGGTAAATTTACATGAAAAACTTCATGCAGATCTCTTTGATATTTCTTGATAAAAAAAATGAAATACAAATTAATATACAGAGTAAACCCTAAATATTGTTAATAAATTCATGGTGTTATTCTTTGGGATGTCTCCTACAAAAATGTAATGCAATTTTGCTCGTTTACGCTTCATTTTCAAGGCAAAATTATTTTATATGGAAATTCCATAGCATGAATTGGAAAAGCCATTGATTGAATTCCCAATATGCTCAGTCAGCTTGAGAGAGCAGTGTAGTATGATAATTCATGATTGAAAGAATTTTAATTTTATCCGTTATATATGCCCGAACAAATGTAACATTTTAAAATTTCTTTTCAAAACGAAAAGTTACATTTATTCAGATCAAATTTGTGCATATTTAAAGAGCAAACATAAAATTCTTTCAATTATTTATTATCACAATATACTGCTCTGTTAAATTGACTGGTCCACACCTGTGGAGTAACGGTCAGCGCGTCTGGCTGCGAAACCAGGTGGCCCGGGTTCGAATCCCGGTCGGGGCAAGTTACCTGGTTGAGGTTTTTTCCGGGGTTTTCCCTCAACCCAATACGAGCTGGGTAACTTTCGGTGCTGGACCCCGGACTCATTTCACCGGCATTATCACCTTCATTTCATTCAGACGCTAAATAACCTAGACGTTGATACAGCGTCGTAAAATAGTCCAATAAAATAAATAAAATAAATTGAATGATTATACTGGGAATTAACTCAATGGCTTTCCCAAAACACTCTACGAAATGCTTCATGTAAAACAGTTTTTGTGTTGGGAAAACAAGCAAAAACGAGCAAAACTGCATTAATTTTTATTGTTCGAAATATCTAAAAGAATAACCCTCTGAAATTAAAGATATAACTTATGATTCACTCTGTACATGAGGGGCTCACAACAAGAGTAGACTAAATCCACCAGTGGTCAGTTTGTGGATTAATACAATCTCGGATGAAGAAAACTTAGATTTATTCATTGCCATAACAAACAAAGTCCAAAACTCATTTGTTACTCCACAGAGGACAGCATTTCCTATGGAAGGTGAAGGTTGATAAGTAGGGATAGGATTTTGATGATCTATAAATAATAAAAAAATGTCCTAAAACAATGCATTTATGACCTAAAATTCTTTCAAAAATGACCTTAAAAATGCCCTAAAAGTTGATCTTACATTCAAAAATTGGTTTAGTAGGAAAAGTAGTTTTGTGCTGCTTAACATTTAGACTAGTAATTAAATTAAATTTTAGTACCAACATTTAAGTTTATTTAATTTTACATTTTTTTTTCTAAGTGGTACACTTTAATTAACTATTTTACCTGATGTAGTTTCCATGTAGTCCATCACAAGGCCACTCTTATACGGAATTAGCAAATATAGAGGAGTTTATATTGAAGGGGTGGTTGGACTGATCCATTACATGGGGTGTACTACGTTAAAAGGGCAATATTTGTGTAGAAAAACGATTAAATATTATACAAAATAATGGGTATTAGCCACCGGCGTAGCTCGGTCAGTTAAGGCGCTTGCCTGCCGATCCGGAGTTGCGCTCGGGCGCAGGTTCAATTTCCGCTTGTGCTGATTATCTGGTTGGGTTTTTTCCGAGGTTTTTCCCAACCGTAAGGCAAATGGCAGGTAATCTATGGCGAATCCTCGGCCTCATCTCGCAAATATCATATCACTATCACCAACTCCATCGACGCTAAATAACTTCGTAGTTGGTACAGCGTTTTAAATAACCAAGTAAAAAATAAAGGGTATTAATGGACAAAATATTTAGACAAAATATCAAAGGAAATAAAGATTATTTTATATTAATAATGAGGATCTGTGGCCAAAATTAAATGAAAAATGCCTCAGAAATGTCCGAATAACACAAAAGATGCTCTCATGAGTTGAAACAGGCAAGAAATGCAAAAAAATGCCCAAACAAATATGTCTTAAAACACTCAGTTTATCAGATAACATATAAATACTAAAGCGGCTATGTTTCTGGCTTACTAGAAAAAAGATGCAATTTCATCAAAATCCTAGCCCTATTGATAAGCATGAGCCAAGAACGTTAAGACTCAGTTTCTCAAAATTATTCCAGAAGGTCTTGGTCCACTCTGGTTGTGAAGCTCTCATATAACTTATGTGTTTGTGTTGGAAATGAAGAGTCACTTCTGGGTCCACTTAAAGACTAGGATATCTCTTGTTGTGACAGTTGGATTCAACAGGAGCTGATGTCACACAAAGAACACTTCGAAGAAATGTCAATCAGTACTGCAGCGATTTCCTCAGCGAGACGGATCTGTCAGTGTTCATTATAAATTCACTATACTTTATTTATTTATTATAAATTATCCCTTTATCTCAGTCGCAATTAACACTTGACATTTACGTGCTGCAAAACAAAGAAAATAAATTATATGAGGTGTTCGGGATATAACCCTTTCAAAACAAAATGTCAACACTCTGATGATTGGTGAGGACAACAGACAGCTTTCGATATAATACTGGTGCCACTCCAGTCGACATCAACAAGTTGATATTGATTCATGCTTCCGTACGGGCTATTCCATCTTAAATCGAGCGGAATATAGAGAAAATTGACCTTGCAATTTTTAAATATAATGAAACATTTTCTGTCCGTTGTGATACAATGCTTTGTGCAAAGTTTGAGACATCAGAACTTCATAGTGTTTAAATTAAGAATATTTAAATTTATTGTATTTTCATAAAATTAACAACTTTAAACTGTTGTGGCTCCGAAACCCTTTCACCCAATGATCAAAATCATGGTTTATTTTGATGCTGAGAAATTAAAGTTTATATTGACATATTAACAGTTTTTCTTACTTTTTATGGAAATGGAGAAATTTAGATTTTTCTTCATTAAGACGAAAAAATATTTTTAAAGTATATAGTTAGATTCCGCATTGAAAGTACAAATAAACACAAATTTTTTACTGGTGCACCGTGAAGAGAGTATTGAAAATATCATATAAAGAAAATAAATAGTACGCGCGTGAACTAACCAGCTGACTGTGAGGCGGGAGCTAGCCGAGGCAAGCAAGGCCAGGAGACATAAACACGTGATGTTTCGTCTAGTAGCGCATCGCTGGTCTAGCTGTATCACAAGTTTTCATAAACAGGAGTAAAATGACGCCCAATATAAATAAGGATTACTTCTTATCATAACCTACCAAATGTCAGCTTCAAAATGAGCTCCCGTTCAATGTTCTACAGTAAATGGTTCCAGAGTTCTGAGCGCTGAAAGAGGCTTGTTTTTATAAAATACGCTAAATTTGTCGCTCAATAGTACGAAAACCGTTTGACTTTCGATAGTATATTTTTGAAAATGCATTTTCCTGAGCACCTTGTATAAATAGGAAAAAAATTGGAGTCTTAAAAAAATGCGAGGTTTTTTACTGATCGATTTCATATGGAATAGCCCGTACATATGTGACATGTGATTTGAGGTCCCAACAAGATGCTCATATTCAACATAACACAATACACACAGGCATGAAATGATTCCATTGAAGTGTGCTACGCTTGGGGTATTGATTTTTAACAAACCTTGACCGTAGTATATTCTTGATGCCTCCTGGTGATACACAAGCCAGTTAAAAGTTATTTATAAATGAAATGGTAATTGCCTCCAGCTTCTATTATATTTTGTGTGTGTTTGTTGCAGTAGTGCAGAAATATAGGTACACCCGCCCAGGTTTCAGGGTATTTTTTTACATCTCAACGACTTTTTAACTTCATTATTTATAATGATCTGTTATACATTAATTAGCCATATGTTCGTATTATAGACATACTTTGGCTATATCCATAGCTTTGTTTTCAATTTTTACTCTTTTATTATTAATATTGTTACTATTACCTAGATCTGCGGGTCCCGAAGTGTGGGTTGCGACCCCGTGCAGGGTCGTGTAAGGAACTGAGGGGTGTCGCTAGGGGTGCTATTCATAGACATTTCGCAGCACGCGCTACGAGCGTACTAAGCTAGCCCCGGCTATCCTCTGGTTACTTGTACAGAATTCAAATCATATCCTATCGCTAACACTGGTTTATGAATACGAAAAACGCTGATAATCCACCGGAAGCCCGCGCTAAAAATGTCTATGAATACGGCCCTAGATGATTTACAAAATCGTCTTCCTAACTTATGTGTATGTATTTATTCTCACTGCAAATGGGTATATACCCGGTGGCAGTGGTAACTAATTACACTCAATAATGACAATAATAAACACAACTAATAAAAAACAATAATTAATAATAATAATAATAAAATAATAATAATAACAAGAAGCATCCTAAAATTAAAATGAAGCATGGTCACTTAAAATAACAATTAAAGTAACATAAAATTTACATTGTCATACATTAAAAGTGTTAAAATTGTTAAAAAAAGGAAACAAAAGACAAATAGAAAACCTACATCAACAACTCAACAAAATACATCCCAAATTAAAGTATATAGTAGAAATGGAACATAACCAAGCTATAAACTTCTTAGACATCACCATAACCAAAACAAATAACAGACACGAATTCAAAATATACAGGAAACCCACTACAACCACAAAACATATACCCAATTCATCAAATCATCCCATACAACATAAACATGCAGCTTTCCGTACAATGACACACAGATTAATTAATATACCAATGAACAATGACAACTACACTGAAGAATTAAACACAATAAAATATATAGCACAAGACAATGGATAAAACCCTAACATAATAGACACACTAATAAAAAAGGCAAAACAAAAACAGAACAAACCAATACAAACAGCACGCGAGAATAAATACATAACATTAACATATCACAATACCAATACCCACAAAATTGCAACTTCATTGAGAAAACTAAAGTACAAGATTGCATACAAAACAAATAATACATCACAGAAAATATACTTAAATAACCACATTAAACATTCAAATAAATATAATTCAACTGGAGTTTACAAATTAAAATGCAATAGTTGCCCACATTTTTACATAGGACAGACAGGAAGATCCTTTCACGCAAGATATAATGAACATATTAAAGCTGTAACCAAATCCTACATCACATCTAATTATGCAGATCACATTATCAACAATAATCATGACTACAATAATGTAGAAACAGATATGGAAATTTTACACATCACATCAAAAAGTTCACAGTTAAACATCCTAGAACAATACGAAATATATAAGAATACAATAGCATACCCACAATATATACTTAACACACAACTGCAGTTCGATACGCACACATTATTTGACGTCATAATACATCATAACATACAAACAGCCAACCCCCACTATAGGAGCAACACACCCCCACCCCTACCATCGACAACTGCACATCGCAGAGTCAAGATCACCAGTGGTTCAAGAGACACTGAGGACGACGACACATAGCGTCGAAACGGGCCGTCTGTCGAATTTTAACACTTTTAACGTATGACAAAGTAAATTTTATGTTTTTAACAAAGTGTTAACGACAACTTCAACCAATGAATTAAAGTAAATCTAATTTGCATCTTAACCCTAAGCTCGAACTAAGACCCACGAGTCTGACAAGTTCATATCTGCACAAGTACCTTTCGGCACTACACTTATTTCGCTGTCAACTCACTCACTGCACTGATTCTACCTGATTTCACTAACACTTCTAACCATTTCACTGTTCGAATACTTTGCACAGCCACTTCACTGACACCAACACACTTCACTGACACCAACACACTTCACTTACACAACACACTTCCTCACTGATAGAATACTTCAAATAACAAGATGTCAATTACACCCTTTAGCTAGTGTGTATAATATACTACCGTCTATTAGTAGAGTCCTTAAACCTATTTTTAAATACATTAAACTTATACGGTATGCGTCAAAACAAACTGAAATAATCACTCATCTGCTGTTCACGTTTCCATAGTAACGAAGTATTTATTTATTGTATACAATAGTTTGGCATATTGTGAATTCAGTGTTCTGTTGATTTCTGCAATTGAGGGGTGCTCAGCAATAACAAGGTATGAAAACATACCTCGGTATAGTCGCCACCATTAGAAATACAAAGCAAATGCACTTATTTATCTTGCTGTTCCATCACTTAGACGGCGAATATGAAGTTACTTTTACTTACTGCCAAAATCCCACTTCTTACACATACCTTGTTAGAAGTGTTATTATTAGAGAAATAAAATACGAGGCGCATCCAGAATGTAAATTTCCATATTTAAAAAAAAAGAACACACACTTTCAGGAAAACATTTATTGGCAACAGGTACAGCAATGTTTCAGCTATTTTTCAACATAGCCACCATCAGAATTGAGACATTTGTCGTATCGTGGGATCAACTATTGTATCCCTCTGTCGTAGAACTCTGCCGCCTGTGAATGGAACCAACGTGTGACAGACGTCTTCAGCTCTTCGTCGTTGCCAAAACGCTCACCGGAAGACAGGAATTTCTTGAGGTGCAAGAAAACGTGAAAATCGCTGGGAGCAAGATGAGAACTGTAGGGTGGTGGATCAAACAACTCCCAGCCAAATTCCGTCAAAACAGCTGCTATGCGCCGAGCCGTATGTGGACGAGCATTGTCATGGAGGAGCACAACACCTGCAGTAAGCATTCCACGCCTCTTGTTTTGAATGGCACGTCGCAATTTTCGCAGTGTTTCACAGTAACGGTCAGCGTTCACTGTTTCACCTCTTGGAAGAAAGTCTATGAGTAGAATGCCCTTCCTGTCCCAGAACACCGTGCACATCACTTTCCGTACCGACAGCGTCTTTTTGAATTTCGTCTTGACCGGAGATCCACTATGCCACCAATGCATTGACTGCTGCTTGGTTTCCGGGGTGAAGTGCGAAATCCAAATCTCATCGCCCGTGACGATCCTGTCGAGGAACTCGTCGCCGTCATCGTGATACCGTTGCAGAAATGTCAGTGCTGCTCCTAAACGTTGCATTTTGTGTTTCGGGTGTCAGGTTTTTCGGCACCCACTTTTTTTAACAGCAGGTGCTTAGTGACAATATCATGGTACAAGGTTCGCGATATCTGCGGAAAATAGCTGCTCAGCTCCGTAATCGTGAACCGATGGTTCTCCATGATGCACTGCCGCACCAGCTCAACACGATCATCATTGATGAGGGACGGTCGCCCACTGCGCTCTTCATCATGGACACTTTGACGACCTTCGGAAAACTGGCTACACCAGCGACACACCATCTGCTTACTCATGATGTTCGGCCCATAGACCTAACAGAGCTGCCGATGAATTTTAATTGGCGCAATGCTTTGTGCATTAAAGGACTTTATCACCGACCGAACCTCGCAGGTGGCGGGAGAAGGAATAAGAGCTTCCATTTCGGACCACTGCTGCCACGCTACTGGCACCAGGCGGGACCTGTCCGGCTGGCATATGATTGATACGTCATAGATCTGTTACGCATGCGCAATTGACACGGCTAATTACGTTTTCTTTCAAGGGGAAAAAATCGGGAAACTTACTTTCTGGATGCGCCTCGTATTATGTCAAGAATTAGATTGAACACGTTCCTTATGTTTTATGTTCCTGTACATACCTGTTTCAAAACGACTTTACATATCTGCTTAGTTTTTTTTTATATTATATTGAAAGACTACAGCTGAATGACAAGGGAGCCTCGAATTCCCAGAAAATTTCTCTATCACAAAATCCATTTTGACTCCCGGGATTTGAATCTGGATTTTCGACGTGGGATTATAATCCTTTGGTATTACATTGGCGTTGATTTGCTTTCTCATACGGAACAAGAATGCTTGAATTAAACCTGCAGTGCTTGGGAAAAGTGGCATAAGTCAGTTTCCACAAACATTTTTTAATAATTTATTGACAACTTACGGAACATCTGCTCGCTTGGGAAAAGAGACATAAATATTTCTCCCATTACAATAATTCATACAGAAAAAAAATCAAATCGACATAAACCAGTGTGAAGACAGCTTTTTTCCATCTCCTGTAAAATTAACATTTTTGACTTGTTCCACTTTTCCCGAGCACTACAGAAATATGTAATAAAAATTGTGCTCTTGTAAAACCCTGACGCACGCCTTGTGGTCTATATTAATATGAACCGCGCTTGCATCGAACACCTGCAGCATCGTATGACATCTGGTTATAAAGGAGCGGATAGCCCACCCTTTGAGAACATTGGTTTAATGGCATTCTTTCGTATGAAAGTTTATGATGCAAAGTTAAATAGAAAAAAAATCACAACACTCAAGCTTTGTCTGCTTACAGGCGGCATAATTGGGGCTTGTTGCTATGCTGAATTCAGATACAGCGAAACATGTAGGTATTAACTCTTGGTTTACTGAAGTATTTTTTTTCTAGCTTTACTGACTGGGTAGATTTTGGACTCATTGTTTTTAAAGCAAATTTAATGCATTTTTCTCAGTTATTCATTTTTCAAGCTTTATTTGAAGAAAACAATATTATTTGAACACATTTTATACTTCACACTCCGAATACATAAGTTATTTAATTTCAATCATATTCATTTTTTCTTGAAAAAAAAAAACAAATTTTATTTTGACTATTACACTCTTACTACGTCATACTACTTTTCACCAATAAAACGGATCCAAACCTGTGGAGTAACGGTCAGCGCGTCTGGCGGTGAAACCAGGTGGTCCGGGTTCGAATCCCGGTCGGGGCAAGTTACCTGGTTGAGGTTTTTTCCGGGGTTTTCCCTCAACCCAATACGAGCAAATGCTGTATAACTTTCGGTGCTGGAACCCGAACTCATTTCACCGGCATTATCACCTTCATTTCATTCAGACGCTAAATAACCTGAGATGTTGATACAGCGCCGTAAAATAACCCAATAAAAAATAACCACTAAAACGGTACGAAAGGACGTATTTCAACCAATCATGGCTGCTTATCGCACAGTTTTATCGCGGTCCTAGCATTTTTTAAATTTTATCGCGTCCCTAGCATTTGTTTCTTTGTTTGCCAACATTTGAAACTGCGCTGGTCTGGACGTCAAAAAAAGTATATATATATATATATATATATATATATATATATATAAAATTACAAACCACTCCAGTCGATGCACAGCAGTTTCAAATATGACTCGCATTGTCATTCAAGAACAAGAATCAATAAAAATCACTGATCATACCTATGTATCTTCTGAAATCCGATTTACAAATAAATGAACAGCACCATTCGGAAATCCTGAATAAGTTGAATACACCATGTTGGCCTAAATCAACGAGTTCCACTTCTATTACGTACACGTCCAATATAACATCAATTGAACCACCAACCACATTAAAATTTGAAAATTGTACATTCAATAATTATTCCTTTTAAAATTATTCATGTTTATTTTTTATGTAATCGTCGATAATTAAAACTTTTCTAACACTTGTGTATATTAGTTAGGTTATGTTATAGCTTCTGCTATATGATATTATGGATAGTCACGTATCAGAGATTGTTTAATATTAAGATTTATTGAAAATCATCTGTCAAGTGACGTTGATTACTGGGATTCGGATAATTAAAGTGGAATGCAACTGTCTTAATAAAAATGAAACTGAATCAACAAAGCCTTCTAGACTATTAACCGTCTACAGAGTTCAATGAAGATTCCATAGTTGGCACACCTGATATCAAGAAAACAGCTAACTCTGCCCTCTAGCATGCATCTAGCGTAATATTTGTAATGTTGAGATGGTACAATAATACATTTGAAGACAGTTGTATTTTCGTAAGTCAATTAATATTTTATTGTATTGGAGTACTTCGTTACTTCTAATCTTTATATACTTTCTTCTAATCGTGTAATAGTCAATTAAATCCCACTCGAGTTTTGATTTTCTCTAGATAAATCAAAACGTTTAGTGAGATTACTGTTGATAATCCATGTTGAATCTTTCGTACACTACTTTTAACACTTGAATATAAATAATTGATTAAATGGCGATCTTACTCGTGTTAATTATGTAAGCATGTGCGGCTTACAGGTGTTTCGGTGCTATTCGACACCATCCTCAGAGCCTACTAGATCTCGGCGCTATCTCAACTTCGCTGCCTGTTGTGTGGGTGCGTTCGTGTGATGAAGAGTTATGTCAAATAGTGTGTGTGTGTTCTGAAACTGATCTGTGTGTTGAGAATTTGATTGGGTCTGCTTTGGTGAAAACAGAAATACAACATAGCATACAGAACAGAAAACACACTACAAAGGCATCTCAACACACAAACAACACAAACAAATAAATACAACCACACAGGCGTATACAAACTCACATGCATTAGTTGCGAAAGTTTCTACATTGGACAGACAGGCAGATCATTCCAAACTCGATACAAAGAACACATTAAAGCAATAACCAGAGGACACAATACATCTACATATGCCGAACACATAACTAATGCCAACCACACATACAGTAACATAAATACAGACATGGAAATCCTACACATACAACCCAAAAACCAAAAACTCAACACGCTAGAACAATATGAAGTCCACACCTGTGGAGTAACGGTCAGCGCGTCTGGCTGTGAAACCAGGTGGCCCGGGTTCGAATCCCGGTCGGGGCAAGTTACCTGGTTGAGGTTTTTTCCGGGGTTTTCCCTCAACCCAATACGAGCAAATGCTGGGTAACTTTCGGTGCTGGACCCCGGACTCATTTCACCGGCATTATCACCTTCATATCATTCAGACGCTAAATAACCTAGATGTTGATAGAGCGTCGTAAAATAACCCAATAAAAAAAGAACAATATGAAATATACAGACACACTAAAACACACCCCAATAAAATTTCAACACTCAGATCAATTTCAGACCACACACACTATTTGACACAACTCTTCATCACACGAACGCACCACACAACAGGCAGGGAAGTTGAGATAGCGCCGAGATCTAGTAGATTCTGAGGATGGTGTCGAATAGCACCGAAACAGCTGTAAGTCGCACATGCTTACATAATTAACACGAGTAAGTTCGCCATTTAATCAATTATTAAAATTTTATTTGGTAACAACCAAGTTACGTAAAGATTAATTTTTGGTCCTACAGAATTTATCTGTTATGGTGAAAATGTTTGGCCTAATAATCAACAACTAAGTTATTTTTAGTTTTTATGAGCGATCCACGCAAACCCATTCATTCTTGGCTTATTGATCACATTTCCAGTCTGTTTTCCTATCTTATCTTGATTCAGTTTACTGACTTGTCGTCTCTTGTGTGTCACTTACCTGTATTCGGACAGTTGACTGAACAAAAAACAAACATAAAGCATCTTCCACGTCTTTTTCCTCCATCTTGGGCTGGTGGTGGAGTTGGTTGGGTTGTAGTTGCTATTCCCACTGAATTAATCATTTAATAAAGTATATAATATCAGACAGAAACACGGACATTACGATGAAGTGAAGAGAAGCGACTAGAAGCATTTAAAATGTGGATATGGAGAATAATGGAACGTGTGAAGTGGACAGACAGAATAAGAAATAAAGCTGTGTTGGAAAGAGTGGGTGAAGAAAGAATGATGCTCACACTGATCAGGAAGAGATAAAGGAAATGGTTCTGTCACTGGCCGAGAAGAAATTGCTTACTGAAGGATGCACTGGAAGGAATGGTGAACGGGAGAAGAGTTCGACTTTAAGATACATGGATCATATGCGGAGACTAAGAGGAAAGCAGAAAATAGGAAAGATTAGAGAATGTCTGAAATCATCTTCAAGGGTCGGTCCGGTTTTTTGCCACTACTCTACAAAATATGGTTCATATGTATGATAAAAAGAAGCGGGGGGAAAAACCGCACCCTTGTCTAACACCTTGGTTTATTCAAGTCCAGGTAGTAGTTCCGCGTTCAGTTCTTATGGCGATTTCATTTTGTTGATATAAATCGGTGGTCGTCAGCACTCACTGAAATGTGCAAAGGGTAAGCGGAGCTGTCCCGTGTGCCCCGTCGTGCAGCAAGAAGAGGTAGAGAGTATACCCGCTAGCAGCTACGAGTGCACCATGGTGCACTGTGTTCTCCGCGGGTAAGATCGCTAGCCCCAGGTTGCTTTGTGCTGACGACCGCTAATATAAGTTATAAATGAAAAAAAAAATGAATTGACTTGGTACATTATCACGGCAGAAAATCTTTAAAAGTATATTTCCGTTAACTTTATCTTACAACTTAATTCTCTAAACCAGTGGTCGTCAGCACTCACTGAAATGTGCAAAGGGTAAGCGGAGCTGTCCCGTGTGCCCGTCGTGCAGCAGGAAGAGGTAGAGAGCTTACCCGCTAGCACCTACGAGTGCACCATGGTGCACTGTGTTCTCCGCGGGTAAGATACGCTAGCCCCAGGTTGCTTTGTGCTGACGACCGCTAATATAAGTTATAAATGAAAAAAAAATGAATTGACTTGGTATATTATCACGGCAGAAAATTGTTAAAAGTATATTTCCGTTAACTTTATCTTACAACTTAATTCTCTAAACCAGTGGTCGTCAGCACTGCCTGAAATGTGCAAAGGGTAAGCGGAGCCGTCCCGTGTGCTCCGTCGATCAGCAGGAAGAGGTAGAGAGCATACCCGCTAGCAGCTAAAGGCTGGTTTACAATAAACCGGGAACGAGAACCAGAATGAAAACGAGAAGCAGAGGACGTGAATATGAAAATGTTTGATTCACAATAAACCGAGAACGTAGACGACTATGCATATCGATATGCATGTCAATAACGATATGTAAAGTCGATATTACGCATTCTGATGTTATTTGTGTATAATTCACCAATGGTGTTCTCTCATGAGTACAAGGCAGCCAACATAAACACAGGTTAACCAACTTCGAGATTTCAACTGAAACAGTTCATTAAGTACGGTATTACATAAATATGCCCATGCATCTTTATTATCACAACCTATTTTAAGTCTACAATAACGTAAAATAATTAGAGAAGAAACATTTGTAATAGAACAAAAATGAACACAACAGTAGTTATTGAATTGAAGCATGAATATGTAGTGTATAATACAACCAATACAGTAATAAAATATGATTCGCTTCCGATCGATGTTCAAAGATGCAGCTATTGAAAGCCACGTATTCTCCTTCATTTTCTCATCTTTATACGAGGCGCGCCGCTTATCGTAAACGTGAGGATTTTCCTCAACACTGAATATTAGAATCTCATCAAACAAAACTTGTTCCATGATGCACAGCACAGAACAAAATAATGCATAGGTTATGTCACGGTCTTCTTGCTACAAAATATACGACGACAAAATAGCTTTTAGATAGCAATAGAATGAATCTAGTGGGCTGTGATCGGAAACGTGAACGCCAAAGTTGAAACTTGGCCAACTCTTCGTTCCCGATCCCGGGCTCCGGCAAGCTTTTCGTTAATTGTGAATGCTCGCATTTAAATGTACACATTTTGACAATTTTACCGTTTTCGTTTTCGTTCCGATTCTCGTTTCCGGTTTATGGTGAACCAGCCTTAATGGTGAACTGTGTTCTCCGCGGGTAAGGGACGCTAGCCCCAGGGTGCTCTATGCTGACGACCGCTGCTCTAAACGGTCTAAACTATTCTTCAACATAGTAAGAAGTCAATTTAAGTATGTTCTCAAATCACATATTGTTTAAATGGAATTCCATTCGGTTATTTTTTTTTTTTTTTCGATTTTGAAATTGAATTAATTTGAGTTTTGTCTCATTTCGCTGTTTTTCTTTCAGATAAACCACTTTCAATTCGGGAATTACTTTGACTCGATCCCCCAACGATAATACTTCTCACTTTACTGAACATGATTTTAACTCGTAACGATTTTATATAGTGCAGAAGAAATTATTACCGCCAGCACTCGCTGAAATGTGCAAAGGGTAAGCGGAGCCGTTCCGTGTGCCCCGTCGTTCAGCAGGAAGAGGTATATAGCATACCCGCTAGCAGTTAATGGTGCACTGTGTTCTCCGCGGGTAAAGACGCTAGACCCAGGGTGCTATATGCTGACGCCCGCTGTTCTAAACGGTCTAAACTATTCTTCAACATAGTAAGAAGTCAATTTAAGTATGTTCTCAAATCACATATTGTTTTAATGGAATACAATTCGGATATTCCTTTTTTTTTTTCGATTTTGAAATTGAATTAATTTGAGTTTTGTCTCATTTCGCTGTTTTTCTTTCAGATAAACCGCTTTCAATTCGGGAATTACTTTGACACGATCCCCCCAACGATAATACTTCTCACTTTACTCGTAACGATTTTATATAGTTCAGAAGAAATTATTACCGTAGGGATAAGGGACAAACCGTGGTAAAAGAAAACCCGAAGAGCGTGTGAAAGGATTCCCTCTCGCTAGGAACTCGCACGTTCCTTCGAGCAGTGGTTCTCAAACTTTCCAGTGTCACGGACCTTATGAAGCTCACATTTCATTTTGGCCGTCGCGTCGGCTCAAATGTCATGCCACGACAGCCGAGGCTGCTTAGAAATTTAAAATCGGGACAAATTTGATTGATGCTTGCGCCCGCTGGAAAATCACTGGCTAGCAGACGTCTGTACTATACAAAGTTTAAAAACTTTTGGTGTATCTTATAAATAAGGAGCGGATTTCTATGTAATTAAATATTATTTTTGCGTGTGATAAAACACAATTAACAAAGTTAAAAATTCCGAACATGAAGTTTCAAGTTTAAAACCCGAATTTTATTTCACATAAAAACACATATTTTCACAAAAAAAATTATGTAAATACATATTTTCAGGAAATCTATTATAAACACATAAATCTTGGAATTTTTTTACTTAAATAATTTTTTACAAGAACTTTTAAACATTTTAAAACTAAATCAATTATGTTACTCAGAAGTTACCTTTTTAAGAATTCTTGGTTGCTTCGTGTTTCTAAGCTGTGTGGTGTATCCGTGATCCATTTTTGTAATAGTATCGCCTCAAGTTCTGAGAACTGCTAGGCAGCATATCAGTGTTATTATTAGAGAATAAATTAACATGGATAAGGAGGAGAGATCTTGCAACACATAGGCCTAAGTAGGAATGTTTATTGTTGCTGAAGATGATTTCATTCCACACTTTGTGAAACACAACAGATAAGAGCTCGGGTATGAGTGGCGTATACTGGTTAAAGGGTTTGGGCTACCGCTGACCCTGTTATTACACAAAATATATCTAACAATTACTTTAATTTTAATTACTATGGTAAAACTAATAATACAAAATTATTACATTATGTTATATTATAACCTTTTTCTTTTGTAATTTCCTTGGGCTACCGCCGCTAGCCCCGGTAGCCCGTAAAATACGCCCTCATAATTTAATTTAAACAAATCTCTCGACTCTTGATCATGCCCATCAAGTAAGGCAATACGTCATGTTGTGATTCCCTGTTATCAGGCTTCATCAATCGATATCTTTCAAGGTATACTGAAAGATGGTTGTTTAAAAAACGATTTGGCTTTCCTATTAGCAAAAAAAAAAACATAAAAAACTCGAAACATCCAAAAACCTGTTGTCTGAAACAGGTAGGTGCGTGCCGTGAAAATTAAACTGTACTCACTACCAGATGCAGAAGTACAAGTACTAAGGGATAAATTTCAGAATGTGTTTGGGAAAAACAGTGGATATAAAAAAATGTGTAAAGTTGCTCAAGTATTGGAGGATGTGCCTGTAGGTGAAATTGACGGTGTTTGTGTTTGTGACATTCCTCTCTTTAAATATGCACGTCTGACGTCCTGTGATGTGGAAAGATCGTTTTCACAGTATAAGTCATTGTTCAGAGATAATCGGCATGCATTTGTGATGGATAATTTGGAGATGACCTTTGTTGTTCACTGCAATTCTCGGCCAACTACTTGCACTGAAGTGGGGTTGGTGAATAACTAGTAACATTTTTTTTTCCAAGCTAAGTAAGGTATTATTGTCATATTTAAAAAAAATATATTTATTTTTTTTATTTTTAGCAAATATGTTCGTACTTTTAGCACATAAAAAATTAATATATTTAAAATTTTTAGCACATAAAAATCCGCTCCCTACTTATAAATCAGCGATGGGTGGTTTTAGTGCTTTTGCCCTCCGTGCGAGCGCTGCAGCTCGCTGTAGTGTGCCAGCAGCTATAACAGATCTTACACAGCTTTTAAATGAGCTAAATTTAGGACTTCACGGAAAAGAAATTCTTAATACACAATTTGCAGATAGAATTGCAGCTTTTAAGGAGAAATTGCTGTTATGGATACGTCAAATGCAAAAGGGCGAAATATATCATTTCCCATCCTTATCTAAGCGTATAGAATTTTGAACAATGAAGATTTCAAAATGTACGCATGTATTCTATCCGGTCTATTAGAGGAATTTACATCAAGGTTCCACGATTTAGATTGCCTGGAAATGGATTTGCTTATTTTTGCTACATGTTCTGATTCCAACTGATTATTGATAACGTACCCCCTTCATTATAGTGTGAATTGATTGACCTGCGATGTGATCGAGAGATGCGAGCGAAATATGATTCAAGGTCGAGTCTCATGCAGTTTCATGACCAAAGCTCGGAACTTGGGGACTTGCGTCGTGTGCATGAGTAAGGTTACAGGTACAACGTACACAAAGCTCACTCTGTAAGTGCTCAGGGACAGTCATATGTACTAAGAAAGTGGCCACAACTAATGACAGGAAGACGGACGAAGAAACTGTTATGTCGAACCCAATGACATTCAGAGAATTAAAGGTAAACGGTCTGCTTGAGGAAATAGAAAATACGTGTTATTTCGAATGGGTATTATAGAAGTTTGAAAATACATTTTGTTTTAAATTTTAGATACAGAATTTCGTGGAGAATTCGGAGGAGATACATTATTTTCTTCTAATGCAGAGTTTATATTTTGTAAGTTGTGCCACACATAAACTAGAGCTGGAAACAGGCATTCATTGAAAGGCATTGCTATCCCTCAAATTGGAGAAAAATCTGTTCATAGCCATGGACCGAGACGTAGAGGGACTTGCCTTAGTAGTGATACACTAATTGAAAACTATTTTCGAGAAAAATTTAGGATATAGTTATCTTTCTTACATACAAGATCAGCTAGCAACTGCTGAAAATCGAACAGAAAAGTAACAGTGAAAAAATTCAGTATTTTAAGTCTAATACCGAAAAATCTTCGAATGTAGGTAGTCATACACTGTAATAAAATGCACACAGCAGAACAGTAAATTTGATATATTTTTCATGTTTATTTTTATTATATATATGCTATGAAATTACGTGTAAATTTGATATATTTTTCATGTTTATTTTTATTATATATATGCTATGAAATTACGTGTTTCAACCTACCATAATATTATCAATATGTTGTCGGAGACAGAAACCACTTTTGTAGCAGATCTGACAGTACCTCCGTGCTGGAAGCGGGAGTATGTTGACATTGAAGTCCGGTCGCTTAGTCACGTGCAAAGACACAAGTCCCCAAGTTCCGAGATTGTTCATGACGGATTCTCAAGAGGACGCTTTCCCAATCTGCATAAACTGTGTGAGAAAGTTTTGTGTTTATTTGGTTCCACTTATAGATGTGAACAGTTATTTTCTATTACGAAAATAAACAAATCTCAAACAAGAAATGATGGGCTTTTAACGACAGTTCTTCGCATAGCTTACAGTTTCTCCAAATCTTGAGAAATTGAGTAATATAAATTAATGTGCAACAGACCTGTTTTGTTTTGTGTTTAAGGAAGTGTTTCATTACTTTGTGTTCTTATTTAGTTTGGTAGAATAACATTTTCTTTTGAAACATACAGTGCGTACTGCATCTTGAATAAACCGGTTTTCGTGCACTCTATAAACACACTTCTCTCGTAGTACACCGTGCAAGCACAGAGGGTATAATTTTGCCCGACCCTGTTATAAATCAATCTCGATGAATACATAAAAAAATTGTTAACATTTAAAGCGAACACGTTATAGACATAACCTTGGTTACCGTTAGTTTGACAGGAAGTGAAACAAGACTGTAACACTCTGATAACCAGACATCGGATTTTAGGGCAAATGCCTCTTTCTTTTTTACGAGCAAACTATTATTTGTCACCAAGAAGAGATTTTTCATAATAATTGAGGGGTTTGGGGGAAAAAACCAGTCAGTTCCAATTCAGTACTTTTCGAGATAATGAAGAAAAACTTACCGCCAAACAATAAGCATGTACAGAAGAGGCAGGTTCAAAATGCATTATAACTGTGAAATTAATTCTTGGGACTACCTGGTTCTTCGACCAAACGACAGAGCGTATTTTTTTCTTCCTGTGCGCATAAATAGCTCAAAAATGAAAAAAAAAAAAAAAAAAAAAAATTGGAGCTGCCTGGTTTTTCCCCCGAACCTCTCAGTTGTTATTTTTTTTTCATATTCATTGTCGATCGTTATTACAGTAGATTAACTGCATTAATGTATAATTTTTCTTGAAGTTATATTTCATTTCTGGTGGTGTGGAAAAGAAGGCCTGATGGCCTTAACTTCACCAGAGTAAATAAATAAATAAATAAATAAATAAATAAATAAATAAATAAACGTGTTTTATTGCCATAAACAGAGTTTTAAGGGGAGGCAGAGGTGAAATTTTCGAACAAAACTGAAGAAAAAATGAAAATTTGTTTTTTTCAATTTTTATTATCTTTATTTTCATATTCCGATGTTAGTTTTTGATTTTGTGCCCTTAAAAGTATGAAATTAAAACCAAGATAACTGTATTACTATATTATTCCCATAATAAACTAAGACTTATCATTATTTATATACCTTCTCTGAACATATAAATAAAAAGAAATATTGAAAATTTCTTACAATATGGTGCATGGAGCATTTTATATCAAACGATATAAAGTTTTATAAAATTATTAATATTTACAGAACTATTGTACTTAGAAAGTTGAAACTTGGTATGTCCATTACTAATAACAAACTTAGTATCCATGACCAATTTCAAACAAATCGGATAAATTTTGTGGATTTTAAAATATTCACCTCTGCTTCCCCTTAATGCACTTTCTACTGTTCTTTTAGGTTATTTCAGTTAATCCGGACTTTCGTTAAACCGGTAAACTTACCCTTCTAAATAGTCCGGATTAACGAGGTTTTACTGTACTTGCATACCGTCACCTCTTTTAAAGCCACTTAATTACTGTATTGTGCTCTTTACGTTAAAAAAAAGAGACTGTGTTCCCGAAGATTAATCGACGTAACATTTAATCAAGGAATAAAAAAAAAATAGAAAAAGAAGCATTTGTAAGAAAAGGTAGTTCAGAAAACTGGTGCGGGTGTTTTCATCATTGTCTTCCGTGAAGAGTGCAAATTAATGATAGGATTGCATGAAGTGAGACGAAGGGGAGGAACTGAAACATTTAACTTCGGATTGTTAGGTAGCAAGAGGGGAGGGCCCCGTGGAAAAGTTTGGGGTAGCGCCCTTAGCAGAAGTTTGCGCATCAACCTGAGGTATGATAGACAAAATGACAGCGCCAGCAGCGCTCGTCGGCGGCGGAGTCCCGTGCCACGGGCGGGGGGTTCATCACGGAAAAGAATCGGGCGGAAGAGCCGTGTAGATAGAGGAGCGTGAAAAGAATCGGCTGCGATCCTCCCCTCCCGTCCAATTGTGTATCTGCTCCGATATATTCATTGAGAAGCTTAGTTTCTAGTTTTAAATAAAGACACGTCCCCCTGCAAGTGGAGATGGATTACATACAAAGCAAGCGTAATGCATGATGGACGACGGCGCGAGTCAGGCACTAAGCTCCCTGCAGGTAGGAAAGGGTTCAACTTAGATAACGTAGTGCTGCACTGGATCAAAGCAGGGAGCGACTATGTTTAGCATCGGAGGGCGGAGGGGTAGAGCCAGTGCTCTCCCGCACTGCCTACGCTTCTGCAACCTGTGGGACACGAAATTTCACCTCTCGTCTCTAGGTAGTTCAAAGTTTGATCCATTTTCTTCTCTTCGGAAAACACCGTAGGTTGAATTTCGGTCGAAACTGTGGACGTAATTTGAGAGATGAGTCCTATGATTTACGATGAAATTGCCTGGAATTCGTCATAAAATTGGAGAAAAACCTTGGGAGAAACTCAGACAGATAATAAGCCCAACGGGGATTTGTGGCCACTTCCGAAGGCAGCCTCAACTTTCAGCCTCATTGCTGGATAATCATTTGCCTCAACTAATGGTGGTGGCAGTAGTAGCCGTAATACCTTCAGCAGTAGCAGTAGTTGTCTTAGTAGTAGTAGTTCTAATAATAGACCTGGTAGTGGTAGTTATGGTAGTGGAAGTTGTACTTGTAGTGATAGTTGTGGTAGCAGTAGTAGTTTTAGTAGTAGTAGTAATAGTAGTTTTAATAGTATTAGTTTTGGTACTGATAGTTGCTGTTGTAGTTGTAGTAGTAGTGGTGGTAGTGATGATGATGATGACGATGACGATGATAATGACGACGACGGTAGTAGTAGTAGTTTTTGGTACTGATAGTTGCTGTTGTAGTTGTAGTAGGCCTAGTGGTGGTGGTGGTGGTGGTGATGATGATGATGATGATGATAATGACGATGACGATGATGACGACGACGGTATTAGTAGTAGTTCTAATGGTAGTAGTTGTGGTAGTAGTAGTTGTGGTGGTGGTAGTAGTAGTTTTAATAGTAGTAGTTTTGGTACTGATAGTTTCTGTTGCAGTTGTAGTAGTGGTGGTGATGGTGATGATGATGATGACGATGACGAAGATGACGGTAGTAGTAGTAGTTGTGGTAGTAGTAGTAGTAGTTTTAATAGTAATAGTTTTGGTACTGATAGTTGCTCTTGTAGTTGTAGTAGTGGTGGTGGTGATGATGACGATGACGATGATGACGGTAGTAGTAGTAGTTCTAATGGTAGTAGTTGTGTTAATAGTAGTAGTTTTAATAGTAGTAGTTTTGGTACTGATAGTTGCTGTTGTAGTTGTAGTAGTGGTGGTGATGATGATGATGATAATGACGACGACGGTAGTAGTAGTAGTTCTAATGGTAGTAGTTGTGGTAGTAGTAGTAGTAGTGATAGTTGTAGGTGAGGTAGCACTAATAGTTGTTTTAGCAATAGTAGTCGTGGTAGTGGTAGTGGGTAGTCGGAAGCTGCACACTTTGATCCGGAAACTGCACACCGCTTTTCGAGGGACCCACTAATCCTACCCGGATACTGCACAATTTACAAAATAATTTATTTTGCATTTGGCTGACTTTACATTTCCACCACATGTTATGCTCACCGCGTTCTCTAACAATTTTCATTTTGTTCAGCAAGGTATAAATTTTCGCATTGCATTTTATAACCGAAACCAAGTAACTTGCCCCAATCAGGATTTGAACCTGGGCCCGCTCATTTCATGGACAGACGTGCTAACCATTACTCCACAGCCGTGGACCAATTTTACATTTACTTTATCTGTTTATTTTAAAAAAAGCAAGATATCACATGAAATGTAAATTCTAATTATTTTCTTTAATCTCGTCTTTAAGTTTACACATTATACAGGGATCGCTTTTCTTTTTTCTGCATTGTTGCGCAGTATGTTATTCATATTTCTCCAAGTGGCTGCTTGAACGCCTGAAGAGTTCTAACACATTACTACAGGCTATTACAGAAGAAACATTACAGTGCTTCACAGTCCTCAAATGAGATATTGAAATTCTTAAAAATTCATAAATTTAAAATAAATATTATAGTTCAGACATATGGTCTGAAGACATTAATTGGTCAGTTTAAGCACAGAAACTTAATCATTAACAAAAGGAAGAAAAATTTTTTTGAATTCAATATTTCTAACGTTAATGGAAAAAAAAAAGAGTTTGGTCAAATTTGGTGGGGGGCAGTGCCCCCCATGCCCCCCCCACCCCCCATAACTCCGACTATGTCGCCGCCTTTACTCCCAAGAAAAAACTCATGGTACTCATTTCCGCTAGAGGCTGAGTAAACACCAGGGCTGTAGTGCGGCCAGAAGGAAAATGTATCACACCCTCAGGAATGAAACTCGCGACCTTCTGGTTTGGAGCGTTATGCCTTAAACTTAATGCAGCTGGAAGCGCCCACAATCTCTTACACCGTATATTATATATATATATATATATATATATATATATATATATATATATATATATATATATACACATATATAATATATATAAGGTCCCTGAGACAAATAACGCCATGTATATCTTTAACGCCATCCTATTAATTCTTGTTAACGACACCAAATTTTGGTAGTGCACTACTGTAGCCTGCATTCGCTTGCCATGTAGTGACGAAATGAGTTACTAGCTGTCCGCTGACATTTACAAAGTGACATGATATTCCACCATTTTGCTGTTGTGTGCTGATAGTGAAAGGCTGTTCTTATATCAAGGATAGAGCCAATATTTTATTTTGTGCGTTGAGTAAATAATAACTAAGTATATTAAACTGTATATTTTCGTGATCCTTAAATATTATTTTATGCAGAGAAAGTATTTGCTATCTATAACATTTGGAAATGTTAGAGAAACAGGCGTGTAATGTTATCAAGTACTCAGTAGCGCTTTAACGTCATGTGGCGTTAAAGGTCTACGGATAAAATTTTAGGTTATGTTAGTACGGTACTCACTTGTTTAACGATAGTCCTCAGTTTTTAATAGTATTTTCATTGTTGTTATATTGATATTGTGTGAGGTATTTACATTATTAATGTGGAAACATCAGGAAAAACACTAACCTTTCAACTTACAAATGTCCAGAACTTACACAGTGATGATATTGGTTCAGTTAGTTATAAAACTCTTAATTTTTTGTTTTACTTTTGGGAAAACATTCATATTTAACTAAGATTAATGCTTTTGTGTTTATAACTTTCTACTGTGTCTCGTCTCTATTTTGAACGTAAGAAGTTACCGGAAAACATATTTTGCTAATTCATCTGGTGTTTCAGCTTCAGATCAAGAATAGTTCATTAGCACTGAGTGATTTTGTACCTTTTATTAACAGAAACTCAAATTTAATTGCTTAGTTCAATTTGTGTTACTTAGGAAAAATAATTCATTAGTATAGGTTACTAGGAAATAGGTGGCGTTAATTGGATTAGTTGTTCCTAATAACACCAGTATACAAAGTGTTTCTATTTGAGTTGTAATTCTTCTCCAGTATATAATATCACCATTTTCATTGTGCTATTTTCTAAAGACTATTACACTTTTACTACGTCACACTACTTTCGACCAATAAAATGGTACGAAAGGACGTCTTTCAACCAATCATGGCAGCTTATCGCACAATTTTATCGCGTCCCTAGCATTTGTTTAATTTTATCGCGTCCCTAGCATTTGTTTATTTTTATCACTACCCTAGCATTTGTTTCTTTGTTTGCCAACATTTCAAACTGCACTGGTCTGGCCGTCAAAAAACAGAAAATTACAAACCACTCCAGTCGATGCACATCACTTTCAAATATGACTCGCATTTTGGCATTCAAGAACAAGAATTAATAAAGATCACTGGTCATATATGAAGAGCACCATTCGGAAATCCTGAATGAGTTGAGGGATACACCATGTACACCAACGAGTTCACTTCTTTTACGCACACGTCCAATATAACATCAACTGAACCACCAAAACATTCTAATTTGAAAATTGTATTTTCAATAATTGTTTCTTTTAAAATTATCCATGTTTATTTTTTATTTCATCATCGTTAATTAAAACGTTTCTTGTTTATTTCATCATCCATATTAAAACTTTTCTGATACTTGTTTATATTATTTAGGTTATGTTTGTTATAGCTTCTGCTATATATTATGGATAGTCACGTAACAGAGATTGTTTAACACTAAGATTTATTGAAAATCATCTGTCAAGTGACGTTGATTACTGGGATCCGGATGATTGAAATGGAATGCAAATGTTTTAATTAAAATGAAACTGAATCAACAAAGCCTTCTTGACTAGTAACAGTCCACAGAGTTCAATGATGATTTCATAGTTGGCACAACTCATACCGGTAACAAGAAAACATCATCATAAAACACTACTGCCATCTAGCGTAATGTTGAGATGGTACAATAATACATTTGAAGACAGTTGTATTTTCGTAAGCCAATTAATATTTTATTGTACACTTTGTTACTTCTAATCTTTATATAGCCTATTTTCTTCTAATCGTGTAATAGTCAATTAAATCCCATTCGAGTTTTGATTTTCTCTAGATAAATCAAAGCCTCTAGTGAGATTACTGTTGATAAAATTAAAATTTCTTTGTGATAATTTTTGTATTTGTACATAACTTATTTCCAGAGCAACAGTGACTTAAGTGTTAAGGTGGCGTTACTTGGTACGTGTACCTTATATATATATATATATATATATATATATATATATATATATAATGTTTTATAACCATATTGTGTTGCTGAATTCATGTACACCTGCAATCAGAATTCTCTCATAGCCTGGCATTTTAACGACAATTTTATACCTCTGTTTCAGCTGAATATACAGTATGTTATGGCTATGCCTAGGACCTATGGAATGTAAGACGAGGCCAAATAAAAAATAAAGCAGGTATTGCGTTCAGAGCGAGTGGCGTGAGTAGAAATGAAGAGAGAAGGAGGGGGAGGGGATACGTGGTTTCGTGTGACTGGCAGACTGCGATTCTAAGGCAGGAAAAATTCAGACATGGCTGTTGGATATGTGTGTAGCCAAACCCTTCAAGTGCTTCGAAAGCCGAGAGAACTGATATAGGAATCCATTTAAAAATCTACTGATATTAAAACTTCTAACCATGCTTGTGCCGTGTCGATTACAGCCTTTGTCTAATAATTTATAATATTGTAGTTCGTGTTTGAATTATTATTAGTTGTCCTTTCTCGTTTAGTTATTTAGATTAATAACATTAATATAGATTTTAAGTTTTTGTTTAATAGTATACAAATTTAAAATTTTGAATGTTTTTGCATTGTCTTTTTTGTTCTGTGTTACTGGAATTATAAACGTTGTTGTTTTGTGTAATTCAACGTTATTGCCTGATGGTCATAACACCATCATCATCATCATCATGAGCTCTACAGCCCAAAGTGGGCCTTCGGCTTCTGCAATGTCCTCTTCCATGCTGCTCTATCCTTCACCAACTGTAGCCATCCATTAATTCCGCACCTCCTCATATCTTCCTGAACTGAGTCCCACCATCTATTCTTCGGTCTTCCTCTCCTCCTTCTCCCTTCTGGTTGACTGTGGAATATCTGATGTACCTTCCTTTTGCTCGTCATTATACCAACATGTCTTATCCATCTCAATCTGCTAAGTCAAATCGCAGATACTATATCAAGTTCACCATAGATGGCCATTAATTCATCATTATGTCTCTTCCAACAGTTACCATTTTCACATACCGCTCCCAAAATCCTCCTCAGTACCTTCCTCTCGAACACCCCGAGTCGCTTACACACAACCGCATTCAAAGTCCATGTTTCAGCGGCATATAAAACCACCGGTCCAATCAAGGTTTTATACATTTGGATTTTGGTAGTTCTAAGTACATTCTGGCTCTTCATCACTGCAAGTAGTGCACAAGAAGCTCTGTTGACCGATTTAATCCTGTTCTCAACTTCCTTTCTAATGTCATTATTACCAGTTATATTAGATCCCAAATATACAAATTCATCGACTATTTCGAAATTAAAGGTACCAAACTCTTCAAATTGTCTAGCGGGCCTTGCATTCTTGGAAACTGTCATAAATTTAGTTTTGGCCTCGTTCACCTGTAGACCAAATTTCTTGGTTTGATATTCTAGTCTTTCAAATGTCTCCTTTACATCCTGAATTCTCCTACCCGTGATCACCACATCATCCGCATATGCTAGGATTTGGTTGCTAGTATACAAATTTAAAGTGTTTAATGTTTTTGCATTATCTTTTTTTGTTCTGTGTTACTGGAATTATAAACGTTCTTGTTTTGTGTAATTGAACGTTATTGCCTGATGGTCATAACACCACCAGAATGAAAAAAAAAATTTAAACTGTATTAAAAATACAGACAAATATTTGCAGTTAATTCCGAGTAAGAATGAAGATTATCCCATGACTGTTCCCAATTGAGAACAAAGGAAACATAAATATCGCATCAGCCCCATTTCGCGGATGTCCCTTCTACTAAAGGCTACTTTTTTTAACAAGATACAAAGGTTTATTCCTAGGTGTTTATTACGACCATAGGTAGGAAGTTCGAACCAAAAAAAGTAGATTTCAGTTGAGAACAGCGAGGAGTATACAGTAGATGTCACCCGCGTCTAGCCCTGCTCCCGCTCGCTACAGACGATACACAGTATCTTCACATAAACAACGCATAGTGGCATTCTGTGGAGCTGAGTGGAGTCGTGAATAGTTTGAAGAACATTGTTAATTTATATTAATATTTTAGGTTCTGAACAAAGTGAGCTATTCTGTTATTATTGTATTATTTATTATTATGTATGATTCCAAAAAAGTAAATTCATTTCTCATTAAATAATTATACAAATAGGAATGTGTAACACGTTTATTTTTCCCCGTATTATTCTTCGTTAAATGTTGACGTCTCTTGCTGCTATGCATTCGGTTGCTTTACAGTCCAAGTTCAACATCGGAATTACGATACGAACTTCCTAGCTGTCATTACAATAAAAATGAAACATTTTCTTGAAAACGATTGTATGTTTTGTATTATGTGCCTCATACGAGATACACTATTAGATTCACAAAAGTAGTTGTTCACCTGATGGTATAAGATATAGCCTACTGTATCATGTTTCAGATTTGCTCCAGTAACGTCTTGTGACGTAGAACGAATATTTTCAGACTACAAATATTGCTTTTCTTTCTGAACATAAACGAGTACTTATTTTGATAAAATAAAAATGTTCATTGTTATTTGTCATAACGAGGCTAGAATCATAATTGTATACTTCTCATGTCAGATAGACAGGCAGGCAGGCAGGCAGGTAGGCAGACACAGACAGACAGATAGATTTATTCGTTCCATAATATCCTTAGCATAGAATAAATAACATGACCAATTCTTACGTTTAACATATAAATGCAATACATATAAAATGCAAATATGAAATATGAACAGAATTAATACCTTAATAACAATAATATTTTATACAATGTAATATGTTTACCATTTAATAATATTAAAATATTTACACAGTACTGTGAAATGTCAAGAATTCATCTACAGAATGGAAAGTGTGAGATATTAAGTATTTTTTTTTTTTTAGTTTTATCTTAAATAATGCAGGGTTTTGGTTATGATTCTTAATGTCTTCAGGAAGACTATTGAATATTTTTATCGCCATGTAACGTACTCCCCTTTGATAGCATGATAAATTTGATGATGACATATGAAAATCATTCTTTCTGCGGGTATTTATGCTATGTATGGCTGAATCAGTATTATTTATCAGTTATTTTTGTATGTAGGCTATGGGTAAATTACTCGTGTTTTAGTTCGGGAGTTACGAAGTTTATAATATTACAAATTGTTTTTTTTAATATTATTCGTTCATTATTTTCTTGTTCTAAGGCTGTGGACGATTTGAAGCACATGTTTGATTACCACCCAACTGTACATGTTTGTCGTTCTGGTCTACTGACATTGTGAAATGCGTTATTACTTTTCATTCGGTAGAGATATATTCCAGGCTCACACAACTTAGTAGTCCCTGGCTCTGATTACCGTACGACATTGTGGACAGAATAATTGTTTCGAATGATTCCCAATTTGCTTTCGCATTTTGTGAAACAAAAAGAAAATTACTACTGTAGGCCTATATAGTTGCAGAAAATTTATTCACGAACATCCACGGAAATAAATAATTTGTGACCCACCGGGGTGGCTCACACGGCTGAGTTGCTTGCCTGTCGATCCAGAGTTTCGCTCAGGCGGGGTTCGATTCCAGCTTGGGCTGATTATCTGGTTGATTTTTTCCGAGGTTTTTCCCAACTGCAAGGCAAATCCTCGGCTTCATCTCGCCAAATACCAACTCGCTATCACCAATTCCATCGACACTAAATAACGTAATAGCTGATACAGCATCGCTAATTAACCATTCCTGATACGGAAGAAAGTCGTTTCAGGCGTGCTGTCTTTTTTTCTGTGTCTGTGTTCATTGAAATCTCCTACATTTTTCATCAGATTGTGTTCACATTCGTTATACAGGGTGAACTACAATTCGCGCATATGCAAGCCACGATGCAATTTACCATTGCAAAATATGTCCAAATTATTCCTTCCGGAAATTGTGCCCGGTCACTAAATTTCCGACAAAAATTGAGTTCATAGACAATCTGGGAACGCTAGATAAACGGTAACATGGGAGTAAAGTGGGTTCAACATCAGTGGGCCTCCTAATTCATTGCTTTCAAAGCCTCGTGGTAACACGAACGTCTTCATATCGAAACATGTAACTGTACTTGTTCGAACACCCGTCTTTTCGCTTATATTTCTGTAGTGCTCGGGAAAAGTGACACAAGTCAGTTTCCACAAACCTTTTTTGATAATTTATTGACAACTTACGGAACATCTGTTCGCTTGGAAAAAAATACATGGGTATTCCTCCCATTACAATAATTCATACAGAAAAAAATCAAATCGACATAAACCAGTGTAAGTTGTCAATAAATTATCAAAAAAGGTTTGTGAAACTGACTTAAGTCACTTTTCCCAAGCACTACAGATTTTATGTACATTTTTTTTTAAATATTAGACTAACATGTAAATGTTTCTGAAACTTATTTATTTCGAAATGAATTACAGCACACTGTATTTTCATTAACTCATTTATTGATGCAGTCCACACCTGTGGAGTAACGGTTAGCGCGTCTGGCCGCGAAACCAGGTGGCCCGGGTTCGATTCCCGGTCGGGGAAAGTTACCTGGTTGAGGTTTTTTCCGGGGTTTTCCCTCAACCCAATATGAGCAAATGCTGGGTAACTTTCGGTGCTGGACCCCGGACTCATTTCACCGGCATTACCATCTTCATCTCATTCAGACGCTAAATAACTTAAGATGTTGATAAAGCGTCGTAAAATAACCTACTAAAATAAAAAAAAAAATATTGATGCAGCTTTCCATTATGCATTTTAAATGTTGGGTTGTTTCTTTAGTAGTCACAATACATTTTTACACTTATTGTACTGTATTTCATTTATTTACAAACTGTGCTCCAAAGCATTATCCTCCATACGACAACAAAAGTCTCCGGGCATAATAATGTCTTGCTGTAGGCTACGTTATGCGACATATTCCTGTTGACAGTCGTTACAGCTTCATGACACCGTGAAACAAGATCCATCGGGCTCTGAAGATGTTTATTATTTTAAGTAGTACATACAAAAGCAATTTGTTAGCGGACTCGATTCATTGAACCTCATGCTGCAGTTCTACACTCTTTCACTTTACCTCTAGAGACTTAGAGTGTGATAAGATGGACTGAAAGTAATAAATCTCCAAGAAACAAATTACGTAACTTTTTCTTTTTGCATAATTTATTATCTGCACAATTATTTATAATATTGAACAAGTATTTCGCAATTTGCACAAATATAATTTTTCATTCGTGCATTTTTGCGACAATTACTTATTTTCTAGCTTAAATCCTGGATGAACCCATATACTGAACACATCCTAAAGAGGTTTTGATATCTGAAACTCATTAGGACTTACGCATGAAAATTAATCTAGAAGCTTGTGTTGATTTTCTTGTCAGTAAATAGTGCTTTTGAAACTTTTATTGCTATAGTCATTAATATGTTTTAACATTGCAGTAAACACACTGAAAATTAAATGTGGACTTGTGTGCTTCTACAGGGACATCATTTTATTTTTATTTCAATTTTTATTGTACCTGAGTTTTTGAATGTACTTCACTCCCACCCCTTCTACTAATGAAGTTCAACCGTCCTCCACACAGATCCAAGGCTGCATATACAGTCATAGTAGCCTTACGGTCATAGTGAACAGTACGTTTCAAAAATATGTTCGCGTTATCCAGTGACGAAAGAGCTTTCAATATTGCATCATTTTCGCACAGGTACTGTCGTCCATTTGCCTACGTCGTATCCCGGTTTCCCCCACCAGCTTTTATTCGCCAGCTAGTGGCTGAGCTGTCTTAGCTCTTTTCTGAGAACATTAATTTCTGTTAGGAATTGGACGTCTACGTAATATTATAAAACTGTTTAAAATAACTCAAATAAAAGGGCCTCGTTAAGTAATTAACTGTCACGTGATTTCTTCCCTTTCTACGACCCTACGACATAACCACTTTGACGGACAGTAGACAGTATGTCTGAGTAATTTTATCTTTTCGGATCGGGCAGAAGTGAAGATTGAATTCACAGTACATAAGGTAGAGCCTACTCTTTTATAGAATAGGTACAGAATTATATCAACATGAGTTACTAGTATGAAGGACGAAACTGGTAATTAGGATTAGGTACAATAGTCTATAGTGCGATAATATGCACATTAGAACTGAAGCCTGTATCGAAATGAACGGCCACCATTTTTAAAAATGTCTTTAAATATCCATATTATGAGTATTTTTCAATTTAACTTCATTCTCTATATCGTACGCTAATGTGCTGTAGACAGTATAATATACACTGCATAATGAACACGTCCGAATGAATAGCTCAGTTCCTGAGTAAAAACACTCATTGTTAATTCTGTACTGTATTTTGATTAAACAAAAACCTAATGAAAATGATCAAACTCAAAAGCGCAATATTTCCTAGTTTACTAAATGGATGAACTACTTTTTTTCCCTCTTATACCTAGTAAAGTGATTTGTTTGTACCGTGACATCACTTTATTTTTACTTGCATTTTTATTGTACTTGCGTTTCTGAATGTACTTGACTCCCACCCCTTTCACTAATGTTCTTGCTCCCGTCGGCCACACAAACTTACGACCGCTGTTGCATTCGAAGTCTGCGGGCAGTGAAATAAACAGCACAGAGTATAGTGTGTTTCAGAAATATGGTTGCGTTTTCTTTAGAAGGAAGAGCCTATATTATTGAAGCTTAGGCTATTTCCAGGGGCAGGTATTTATGGAGATTAATTTTATAATTTGTGTTTTTTAATATTGGTGTCGGCGGAGATTGTTGGAGATTGATTTGTTGGATATTAATGGAAATTTTGAAAAATACAATTATTTTGAAATTGGACTTGCACAGGATAGGGACCGATGGCGGGCTTATGTGAGGGCGGCAATGAACCTTCGGGTTCCTTAAAAGCCATTTGTAAGTAAGTATTAACTCAGTATGAATATTACTTTCCAAACAATTAACATAAAAGATTCATTGGATTCTGGTAAAGGTTCGGTATGGCCAATAGACATTTGTTGGATTGATACTGTATTTAACACACATTCATTAAAAACGAAAAAAAAAAAGAAAAAGAAAAAACTTGCAGTTCTCAAATTAATACTTTCAATTATTAGTGAAATGTTAAATTCTTCGTCTTTTGAGTTCACTAATGTAATCAGAACACCTGGAATACCATGTAATGTAGCCTACTTGAATGTGCAACAAATTTAAATGGAAAAAAATGTCCAAAAAAGAATTCAGAATATGAAATTCGCTATAAAACGACGCAATAGTAATAATTCGCGAATGTGTTCATATTTCGTATTAGAACTCTATTTCGCGATTTGCCGTGATTGTTTTATCCGTATATTATTAATCAGAATCACTTAATTAGTAAATATTAGTAAAAATCTATTGTATATCTATTATGTCGTGATTTTCGCGATCTCCGTAAATACCCGCTCCTGCTTATTTCGCACAGGTACGGTGTGTAGCACGACTGAATAATTTATCTGTGTGGACTGAACAGAAGTGAAGATTATAGTTACCGAAAGTACGGTAATATGCTGAATAAAGTAGCCATAATGAATAAAACCGCCTGAATAGTTGAGTTTGTGAAACAAATGATACTACTCTACTGTATTTTGATAAAATACCGTAAAAGTAATGATCAAACTGAAAATCCTAATATCGTATTTCCCTGTAACATAAATAGATACACTACTTTTCTCTCCTCCTATAGCTAGTAAAATGATTTGTTTACATATTGCACTAGTAACACCAAACTCCTGTAATGGAAGGGGGGTAACAGTGTTTCCGAGTATAGCCAGGTTAATGTTAAAAATGTTGGTAAAAATAAAGTGATGTCCCTGTATATTACGTCAGTACCATCGAACACCAATCGTGGAAGGGGGTAGCAAACGGCGTTGATCCAGAGGTATACGCAAGTTAATATTAAAAATGTTAGTAAAAATAAAATGATGTCCCTGTACAATTCATGGCTTTAACTTAATAAAATATGTCTGCCTCATAATTTATTGTTTTGAAAGTCATGAATCTGGCGACGTGATACACAAAGACTTTCAAATAATTTTGAGTAGAAATATTTTAATCCGCGCGTTCAGTCTCCCATTTGCAAAAGATGCTAATTCCCTTATTGTTACAAAACTCCCCACCCACGCTTCGTTTGGGCACCCTTACCGCCTCTAGTCTTTCGGTAACTAATTTATATTATGCCACCTGCGTAACAAAGGGCCCTCCTCCATAATCCTCATACACCACTACTCATGTCACTGCACAGTCGCTTGCAGAGTAGCAAAGGATCCGTCCAATTTCGAGGGCTTTGATAATGGTTGAGTAACAAATTAGTTTTTCAAGGTTGGAGGGGGAGGTCAACGCCATATTCACCTCTCTCCCTGCCTGGGAAGGGATCACTCTTTTCCTAATACTCGCTACCGCTGGCACCCCTCCGTACCTGGAGGCCTAACACACCCCATTACACGTGGTTAAAGCTCCCCGCTTCCTGAAATTTTGTAACGGTGATAAACGTCACTGTATAATGAAAATAATTGTGCTGGGGCATATCATGTGAAGTAAACTGTATAATCATGTAGGAAACAAGAAGAATTCTTATAGTGGACGGTAACTTAATTATTCGCTCAATTAAGGGACACTAGGATTGAATTTTTGGTCAAAATATTAAAAATAATAGTACATTATGCAACGAGCCTATAATGGTAGTAATTAAGATGCGAGGATGTTTATGAAACGAGCGCAAGCTCGTTTCATAATTTTCATACGAGCGTCTTAATTACCATTATAGGCAAGTTTCATACGACTTTTTATGCTCGACCATATTTCTAACTTGAAATTATTCATAAGTATTCATGTTATTGTTATGTGAGTGAGTGCAATAGCCTACATCATAAATTGTGAGATGTGCGCAGACGCGAAAGTATTGATTTTTTCCGGGAAACGAATATCAACGGCCTTGATAATACTAAGATAAACATTAGTCTTGATATAACCTTGAAATTGAATTCGACATTGAAATACGAGATGACAAATTGAATTTATTTGAATATTATTTACAATTAACGATAATTATAATAGCAACAGAACATAACCTTCTGCGACAGTATTGGATTTCCTGCCTCCGTGACGTTTCGATACTTGTCTTTCGATTGCATATCCGAGAACAATCGAAAGCCTGAACTTTAATGAATAGGTGTACTTTAATGACATGCATTAAAGGACTGCTACGAGGTGTATAATTACTACATTTCGGCATGGTCGAGCATAAATATATTTATGCTTTTTCTTACATACCCTAGCTAATTACCTTATACATTTGTTTAACGTTTTGTCCCATATTTAGCCACCGCCTACTACTTTTGAAGGTCTGGCGACCATTTTTAAAATGATACGCGCAGGACTTTTAAACCTACCACACCAACTAAAAATAAAGTTTTCTAAAAACTACGTTTTTGATCAATATTAAAGTTCCTAGTGGCTTCCATTTGCTCCAGTTTACATTAAACTTTGCAAGAATACTCAGCATTATCCAATACACAAAGCTGTGCATGAACTCAGTTCTTTACTCAAAACTTTTCATGATATGAATTCTTAACTTTAAAAAATTGAAGAAAATTATGAAGCAAAATTTATGATTTGTAAGAAAATGTTTGTTCCATGAACCAATTCTCAAATTTAAAAAACCTTGCGCACTTTTCTTTATCATGAAATGTAAGTCCATCACAGAAAATTTTTAAAAGCAAAAACGTTTGTGAAGCCGTCAGGGATATTTTGAATTTAAGCATAATTTAATATCATTAAAATAAGTGAAATGTAATATCTATGAGAAATGCTGCTGGATTATTTTATTAACATTTCTTCATGAATTATGGGAAAAATAACATTTTTAAAATTTCGAAAAAAATCAAAGTGAATAAATGAGATTTTTTCATAAAATGAATGCATAGAAATGTTTGTTGTTTGTCTATGTTTTGTGAATGTGACTAGAAAAACGAAGTTTAAAAATTGAGATCTACTAAAACCTCAAGTTTTAAAATATTTCTAAAAGGAATATGTATATATATATATATAAACAAAAGCCAAAAACATTTGCGAGTTCAAAATTTGGATTTGTTAGTTCTTTACATAGTAAATATGCTCTCAAAATTTGGTGGAAAAAAGTTATTAGAAAGAAAGTTATTTTTGTGTAGTGTCCCCTTAAGATTTTATAGAATAATCCCGTAAGATAGAATATTCCGGATATGATCAATGAATACTAGTAAAGTTCGTTTTTTGCTAAATTACTAAAAAGGTAGCCCGACCCTGTTAACTGCCTAGTGGCCCTGGGTCTCTATGTCCAGACCTGATCCTGAGTATTGTACTCTTTTCCCAATCTTGTCTTCAAGAGTCGGTGATCAAACGTAGGGAATTTAATCTACAGTATTTGTAAAACCTATCGGGGTCATTTCTAAGTTCTGGGACGTATCTAGCAATATCCTTTTTCCCAATGATTGGGTGAACCTAGTAACCTCTTTCACCACCGCTGCCATCTATCAATCTTAGAGCAAACCGAGATGAACACAAACCACGGTGGACGATCGATTCAGCATCACACAAACGGAGGTCCTATTTCACGAGACGGAGGTGATAATACAGAAGGAAATTATGAAGAGAGTTTTGAATTTACAACATGGCAGTTATTTTTCTCTTTGTAACGCTGTAAATGAAAAGCAGTTTGTCTACGTAGATGAATTTTGAAGGGTTTGGATAAGGGAAACTGTATAGGGTTGCGAATCACATTATGTAGAGCAATCACAGGGAGAGGAAGAGGAACAGGGTATGTTTGTTATCGCTGATATGCTCGCCTGGGTTGTATGGATAGGAGCATGAGTCTGCTGTCCACAGGCTGTGGGGGAGAGACGGCCCACCTAATAGATTCTGACGTTCCTTTAATGCAGAAGCACACAGCGTACATATGCTACAGTATGAGTTTGCTGGACGTGTGTGAGGGTTAGCGACAGCACATCCTCCGTCTGAAGCTCTCAACATGCTGAAATTTAATTTCAGTGTTTGTCTTTGCTTACTATCTCCTCATTACACAAGAAACTGCATATCAATTCGGATGGTAAGGAATTCTATGGTACACTTGAAATAGTAACGTGCGTTACAAGAGCGGTATGTTGATGTTTTCATGTTCGAGGAAAAGATTGAAAAAGCGAAACGTAGTTGAGCTTTTTTAATTTCCGAGAACATGAAAACAAACATACCGCTCGTGTACCGTACATTATTCTGTGCGAAGATCGTTTATTACATACCTGAAAGAGGAATTTCTAATTAGTTGCAATGAAATCTCCATCTTGGTTTCTGTTCAATGACGGCAACTTTTAAAAACTAAAATATCTATCTTCAACATTGTTGCTATAAAATGTTTTCTGTGTTTACTATATTCCAGCAGGCCGTGATATACGTCTGTCTTTTTTTTTTCCCCCAGTCTATAAATGCGAACTTAAAACAAACGGTAAGGTTATGTAATGATTTAGTTTTCATTTTAATATTTTAACAATATTATTTATATAACATATTGCAGTAATAAAATCGGCATCTGGAATCTTGTTGATTTTTTTACGGCTTCCTTAATGTTACTTGCATCACAAATGCAGTAACTTTTGTGGTGTTGTAGAGTTTACTTAATTTTTGCAAATATTTAAAAACAATAATTAACATTGCAATTTAGGTGAAATTGCAGTGGTAAGTTTCCAATTTATAATTATTACTATGTTAAACGTCTCTAAAAATAATATGTTAAAAGCCTAAAGCAGTAAAATGGATATGGCGCTTAAGCGGTAAGAAGAGGGAAATTGTTATGTGTGTTACGTTGGGAATACTGAATGTGGTATTTCACACTTACTGCGTATTGGTTTTGTGCGGAAAGCAAGCAAATACGCAGGATCTCGCATAAAAATCTGTTTCAAGAGAAAAGCTTAATTTTAAACACAAACAGCTTACGAACGCCAGAAGGTTAGCATTTTCATAGGCCTGTTCATTCATAGTTTCACGACTAAGGGCAGATCCTTCACTGCAAATCCTACATTCTCCAATCTTCCCTCTCCTTCGCTTTTCCTCTTCATCTCCGCATACCTCCAGATATCATAAAGGGATACGAAATTGCCTGTCTTGACAACGTCAAATTATGCCTTACATAAGGAACAATAGCTTGAAAACTGTTGAAGCTGGACAGCTTATTTTTTACAGTTCATGTACACATAATTTTGCTTTATGCTGAAACAGAAGTTTTTCTTTAATTTATTACTTTACTGATATTTTCACCAGTTAATATTTTTTCGGCAATTTTGTGTATATTATTTCCTGTAACATCTACAAAATTTAACAAATTAAAAAAAAACTTTGTTTCAGTGCATATAAGATATCCAAATAATTCCTTAACATTTCAGCTTTCTAGATTAAATAGAAGTCGAGGAAAGGTTCCTCTTGTGTAGAAGATCTAAACTTACGGAAAATAAGCGTTAAAAGAAGACATATACATATAAGGTAATTCGGGGGAAGACGCCACAACTAAGGTATTTCTTGGCTATACAACTCAAACCTGAAGTGATAAGGTAATACAAACAAATTTATCGTATTTTTCAATTATAATTGGCTTTGTATAATGATTGGTTCCTTTCCAAGTGCGTATATTGTTAATAATTTTTCATGTTAAAAGAACTCGTGTCAGGGTGGCATCTTCCCCATATATAATAATAATAATAATAATAATAATAATAATAATAATAATAATAATAATAATAATAATAATGTTTTATTTTCGCTGGCAGAGTTAAGGCCATAAGGCCTTCTCTTCCACTCAACCAGCCTTAATCAATACAATACGGGGAAGATGCCACTTGTTCTGGGGTAAGATGCAACAACACAGTAAATGGCATACATAAAATAAACATTGCAATATTTTATGTGTATTTTATTACAGCTACAGAGAAATATCTATGAAATTAATTACAAACTTGTTTCATGATTATTTTGCAAAAATTGATTAATTAGGACACAATTCTGAATGTTAGTACGAGCCTGCACCACATTTCATACACTGCAAATTATCACCACTGCAATCTTCGTGCAACCATTTCATGCATGCGATGCATTGAATCCAGTCACACTTGGAACCTTTCTTAGCGTAAAAGTCTCCAGAACAAACTACAAAAATCATCTTCCTCATCAAAACTATTACCACTGTCATCGTGACTAATTTCGTCACCAGAAGAAGAAGAAGAAGAAGATGAACTTACAAATCTCTTTTCTTTTCTTGATTGGGAAGGTTTCTTTTTTCTGTCCTTTTCCCGCATAGTTTCTCTTCTCTGTGGTGTAGTTGAGATATCCACTGTTTGTTTTTTACGCCCTAAGAGTTTAGATTTCCTTACTTGAGGAATAGGGCTGATTTTTTCCAGAGTTTAAATACCGTTCTGATGGAAGCAACTATTGATGTAGGTCTACTGCCACATGCTCCGCTAGTGGAAGGACCTGGTGAACATTTAGTAAGGTTTGAAGATTACATTCGTCATTTCAGAGTTCTGTATGGAATGCCACACATCCTCGCTGCAGCCCATGACGATTTTTGTCCATACTTTATATCTTCAGCAGCTCGAATTAAATTTTATTTTGACTAAGATGTCCGATCTGTTTTTATTTTGCAGTCTCAAGTCATCGTCTGCATAGAAATGAAATGTGAATTACATTTTTAATCATTGTTACCTTTTGTAAAGTATCAGAGAATATGTAAAATATTATCAAATAATAACCTTCCCACAACGTAATTTATGGGTTAAATAATGTATTTCTTAACCATGTTGCGTCTTCCCCCAGTTACCGGGGGAAAACGCCACTCACACTTACTTGCCTACTGCCGCAACTGCATGTCTAGTGTGCGTAACAAAATGCACAACTCACGTGTATAGCAGATATTCCACTTAAAATAAAACATCAGTCTATGAACCTTAAATATAAGCAACGAAATATTATAAAGTGTGTACTCACCAGACTATATGCTCACAAGATCCAAAATAATGGCGATGAAAAACGATAAAGTAAGACAAATGCACAAGCTACGTGTCCACCCCGTCAACACTCTTCAAACTAGAGGATCCACGCTGTCAATTGCTGAAACATAAAAGAACTGAAAACAAAGTTGCGTCTTCCCCCAACTGGCATCTTCCCCCGAATTATCTTACACTACGCCCACTTCTCAGAAAGAAAACGAAATGTTGACACGGATATAATTTTAGTATAACCATATGTCATATAATAATTAATAGAGGGAAAATCAGAGATTAAATTGAAAAAAAAAAAAATTCATAATTTTCCACCCACGATTCATTTTTTTTTTTCGAAAATGAGCGTTAAAATTAAGCCTTTTATATAGTTATCTCAGGAAATCGAACAATTAAAATGCAATTACCTACATCGCATGTCCTATTGGAAATTCTCTCCGTTTCTCTGCAAATATTCAGTACTGTTGTGTTTAGATAGCTCTGCCGGTCACAACATTCTGCGCAGTAAACCAGGCAAGTCCATTTGATATTGATACGGAAAAAAGGGGTGTATTGGTTAGTTACTGTGCAGATCCTGTGAAGTACACTTCTTTTTCTTGTGCAAGTTCTAGTATACTAACTATTGCAAAAACATTAGTGGCTTAATGGAACCAATAAAGACATTGTAGTTTAGTTTATTGTGAGTGGAAGAGTAAAAAGAAAAGGTCGCATTGTATTAAGTACGAGTGTTTGGATAGCAGTAGGTGGATAACTGTGATCGCCCATGGAGTGTAGGTACGTGAGCAATGTTTTACAATGTAGCTGAAACGTACGTCTGCATATATGCAGTTCTCCTCCTTGCCCTTCCCGTCCCATTGAAAATACTGAGAAACTGACTCACTCCACATCACTCCTACATAACACCGCTCAAGCTGTATAAGGACAAAAGTACAGGAGTCAGTTTTGAGCCCATTTTTATTTATACATTTTGTCAGTTACTTGGATGCAAATGTGCCTGGATTTTATATGCTGATGATACGACTTTCTTTGTCACTGACCCACTTGTGGTTAAAAATGCAATAGAAAATTCGATTGAAACTGCCTAAGTATGGTTTTGATTAAATCGCCTTGCGATACGAGTAAAACTGGAAATATAACTTTGTGCGAGATCGTGCGTATTTGCTTGGTTTCCGCACAAAACCAATCCGCGGAAAGTCTAAAATTCCACATTGAGTATTCCCAACCTAACACACATAACAATTTCCCTCTTCTTACCGCTTAAGTGACATATTGATTTTCCTGCCTTAGGCTTTTAACATATTATTTTCAGAGACGTTCAATATAGTAATAATTATAAATTGGAAACTTACCACTGCAATTTCACCTAAATTGCATTGTTAATTATTGTTTTTAAATATTTGCAAAAATTAAGTAAACTCTATAACTCCACTAAAGTCACTGCATTCGTGATGCAATTAACATTAAGGAAGCCGTGAAAAAATCAACAAGATTCCAGACTCATCATAGACTGGGGGAAAAAAGACAGACGTATATCACGGCCTGCTGGAGTATAGTAAACACAGAAAACATTTTAAAGCAACAATGTTGAAGATAGATATTTTTGTTTTGCAAATTTGCCGTCATTGAACAGAAACCAAGATGGAGATTTCATTGCAACTAATTAGAAATTCCTCTTTCAGGTATGTAATAAACGATGTTCGCACAAAATAATGTACGATACACGAGCGGTATGTTTTCTTTCGATTCTCGGAAATTAAAAAAGCTCAACTACGTTTCGCTTTTTCAAACTTTTCCTCGAACATGAAAACTTCAACATACCGCTTTTGTAACGCATATTACTATATTGTGACAGCGACGTGAGATTCGAACTCACGACCAGCGTCCCGCAAGAAAGCAGATCGCGCGAGGACGGAGCGCGGCGGAGAGAAGTAAGGGGAAAGGGCCTACGCGGCGAGAGAGTGGAGAGAGAGTGCGCGCGCATCTGGTGCTGGTAGAGAGGAGAGGGCTCTGGATTTTTCTGGAGTGCCATCTCTAGAGACGCGTGGAACTTTCGAGGCTACGTCGCTGTGGTTATAAATTACGGACGCGAAGGAACGACAGTAGTTTTCAGTTGATTAGTCAGCCAGTCAGTGAGAAAGCCAGAGCAAGCAAGCCAGTCTTGTGTACCGGAGTTCGACTCGAGTGTGCGTCCGCAACTCTATCAGCATCCGAAGGCCTGAGTTCGAGTGCAGTGGACCACAGTTGGAGGGACCTGAGTTCGAGTGCAGTGGACCGCAGTTGGAGGGACCTGAGTTCGAGTACAGTGAACTGTCTCTGAAGGTCTGTGGTTCGAGATACTGTGAACTCGAGTGACTGAGATAGAAGAACTGTGAACTGAGAACTGATAGTTCTGATTTGTAAATAGTGCTTTGTAAATATTAGTTAAGATTAACAGTTCATTGTTGTTCGTAATAGTCCAAGTAAATTGTCATTGCCGTCAGTGGAGTGCTATAACGAATCCTGTGTTGAGTGAAAAACCTATTGTTGACGAGAGCGTTTAAAGTGAATTGTAGAAAGGAATTATTGTTGGAAGAATAAAATCCTATTGTTGAGTTGAAATAAAAGTCACAATATATTTAAATCCTGTAATTAATTTGAATGACGTTAATAGATTTGAACAAGCTAAGTAACTAGGTATAACGTCAGATAGTAAACTGAAGTGGGAAAAACATGTTGATAACATTTGTAAGAAATTATTTAGAGTAATTTTTCTATTTAAAAAGAATTAAGAACTACTGTTACTCATTATATTTTACTAACTGCATATTATGTCCTTTTTCACTCAATTTCAATTAGACTTTGGAAGAATTCGTCTTCAGCGGTGAAAACCTTTATTTGGCAAAAAAATCTAGTCTATAAGCTGATGTATTCAACGACTCTCTAAGATAGATTCTTGTAGGGAGTGTTATTTCTTTGCAAATTTTAGCATTGTCTTCCTTGCTCACTTGCATTAATTTGGTTTAGCCTATATTAAGGAACATAAACAATAATTTTAACGCTCTTTTTATCATGGTACTTGAAATAAGCATGATATAAATGTGTCACATATCAGGTTAATCAAGACAGCAAATAACCATAAACATTTACAAGTTAAATTATTTAACAATCATCCACAAACTGTAAGAAAATTATCTTTAAACACGTTTTGTAAAATAATTTCTAAATAGTTAAAAACAAAACCTCTTTTTTTTTTACTGTAAATGAATCTTTCTTGAACATGAAATTGTAACATTTTTAAGTATCTTTTGACAATGCCTGTTTCTTATCCATGTATTATATGATTAATGACAGAAATAAATCTTATCTTACTTTTAAATTATCTTCATTAATGAAATCGTTAGTTGCAATTTGGCGTTAACTTTTTTTCAGCAATTTAAAATGAAACAAACTAACTTCAACTGCTCCAAAATAATTAACCTCGAGGCACAAAAGAATTAAAAATTCCATCTTCAAGAATCGAACGACAGACATCGCGAAAAATACTCTAACTGTAAGTCCGTACGTAAGTAACTACGCTTCTGGGAATTGCAAGTGACACGATGAAACACAGATATAACCGCTGTAGTCACATTTGTTGCGTGTTAGCAAATGTCTGGGAAATTTAAACATGAAAGTCTGTGTTACCTGGTACACAAGTCAAGATACAGGTAATTTAGATAGGTAGCAAGTTTCCGGTACACGTTACGGGCAGCCGGAACACGAGTTTTAGCCAGCGTGCAATGAGATGCATGTTTTATCACTCCAGTTCTGTCTCTGGAGACCAAGCCATAAAACGTAGTCGTATATGAGATGTGAAGATAATGTTAAAGCGTCACGTAATGGCCCCTCGTAGATCAGTTTTCGTTGTGTCCTCATTACGTTGGGAAGAGTCTGTTTTCTAAATGAAGTGTGCTTTTATTTCTTTGACGAGCATTGTAGACTTAAATGAATATTATTTTGTTTGGTGGGTCATTCAACTCGGCTATAATTTACAGGGCTACACAGCATTCGTTGTACTGTGCAATTATTCCGATTTAAGTACTGGTGCTCGAAGCGCAGTTGTAGTGAAATTCTGGAGTTCTGTTCCAAAAAGGCAATTTGAGAATTATGTTCATTTAAATAGGTGTCTTAAATGACTTTTTTCAAATGCACGTTAATAGAAGGGGATTTAAAGGAATCGGGTGCCTCCTGTCTCGACAATGTTAAATTTACAAAGTTTTGGTACGCTCAGCTATTAAATTATTAAAGATAGAATTTTCATTTTGCAGGTAGTTTTAACCGATAAGCAGATATACAATGGGTATGGAATGAATGGGACCGTCAATTGCTTATCATTCAATATAGTGTTACTAACTATGTTACATTTTATTGATGAACGTTTTCGGCATAATATGCCATCATCATATCTAGGCTGACGAGTTTACTTCCTTGGTTTGAATTGTAAATTATTTAAAACTAGCGTGTAAGAGGGCCTTAGACTAGAAATGTTTAGTTTAAATGTAGTTCTGTTTATAAGTACGCATAAGGATGTAATTATTTGACTTATTTGAACTGTTGTATCAGTGAAGCGAGGTGAGTCAGTGAAGTTATGGTGCAGCAGTGAATATTTCCGATCAGTGATAATTTATAGCGTCAATGAAATGTGTTCTATAGTGTCAGTGAAATGTGTTACAGAGTGTCAGTGAAATGTGTGCTAAAGTGTCAGTGAAATGCGTCATAGTGCCACTACAGGGAATGAGATGAGAGTAAAGTGAAAGACTATTGAAACTTATGTAGGGCCTATACATAATTATGTAGGTTGTATTGTAAAATGAGGTATTTTATTTTATGTTTTATTATTATTGTGTTAAATTGTATTATGTATTATTATTGTATTGTGTGTAAAATTGTATATGTGTTGTAAAATTGTGTTGTGTATTGTAAATTTTATTGTGTATTGGTTATCATTTTATTGTGTATTGTTAATATTGTATATACCACTGCCACCGGGTGCTTGCCCACTTGCAGTGTAAATAAATAAATACAAAATACAAAAATACAAAATCAGATCTTGAAAAGTTTCTTATACATACTTAATATTATGCCACATTGGTTACATGCAATATATAAATAACAAACAACGAAATCATAATTACACTAGTTTTACAGGCGAACTTGTGATTAATGTGTCCTAAATCACTGTTAATTGGACAATGTCATTATTTCATAGTATGTTAAAACACAAAACTATAACTGAGTAAAACAGATTTATAAAACATTAAAACATTAAAAACATTAAAAGTTGACACTTGATATAATTCTTTATAGAACAGATGTCATTTTCGTCGTTCATATTTTGTTTACATGTTGTGGTGAAACAAGTTAGAAACAATTAGATAGCTTTGCTAGATGGTTGATTGTTTGACTATTATATCAAGTGTTCAAAGTTTACTAGCATTAACAATCAAGTTGAAATACAATGATATTAATATTAGATAAAAGCTTGACATGGACGTATGTTAACAGTTTTTCAGGCTGTCACTTCTCGAAGTTCAGTCTGCCGAGTGTAGTGCAATGGCTGTTGTTGTTGTGGTGGCGTGTTCTTTTCGGCTGCTCGGCTTTGACTCAATCAACCATCTAACAAAGCTATCTGATTGTTTCTAACTTGTTTCACTACAACATGTAAACAAAAAACGAACGACGAAAATGACATCTGTTCTATAAAGAATTATATCAAGTGTCAACTTTTAATGTTTTTAATGTTTTAATGTTTTATAGATCTGTTTTACTAAATTATTGTTTTGTGTTTTAACATACTATGAAATAATAAAATTGTCCAATTAACAGCTGATTGAGGACACATTAATCACAAGTTCGCCTATAAAAATAGTGTAATTATGATTTCGTTGTTTGTTATTTATATATTGCATTTAACCAATGTGGCTAATATTAAGTATGTATAAGACAACTTTTCAAGATCTGATGTTGGCATAGTATGCCGAAAACGTTCATCAATTAAATGTAACATAGTAACACTGTATTGAATGATAAGCAAGTGACGATCCCATTCATTCCATACCCATTAAAGATAGAATGTTGAAGTTTTACGACAACATTGTTGATACATCTATCTGTCTATTAAATATAATAGAATTGCTGTTACTCATGTTTGTTATTTTTCCTTAATTTTCCAAATGTCTAAAATTTTACATTTTCTTATATATTTATTTGAAGTTCAAATTTTGATATGAAGAAGACTATTTTATATTCAGCATAAAGAACACATGACGGACAGTAACTTGTAAAAAAAGTAATGTTTCTATCTTTAATAGTTTCAACACTGAGCGTACTCAAAGTTTAAAAAAGTCGAACAGAGAAAAGTTTCCTTAAAGTTTTAAGTGAACAATTTCCACTGTTGTTTACATTTCAAAAACTCTTTAAAAAGACCTTACTTCCCGATGGAATTCAAATGCTTAATGGACAATGGGACTGAGTTTTGAAACTTCTAAAGGTTTTGATCTATTGCTTTCAAATTTGGTGGATTTGTTGTATCTGTAGTTACATTTAAATAATAGTACGAAATTTAATCAGATTTCATACATTAGTTCCTCAGATATTAATTTTCACTTATTTTAATGATATTAAATTATGCATAAATTTAAAACATCCCTGACGGCTTCAGAATTGTTATTGCATATTAACATTTTCTGTGAAACACTTACATATCATGATCAAGAAAACTACGCATGAATCTTTAAAATCGAGCACTGATTAATGAGAAATTTTTGTATACAAATCCTAATTTTTGCTTGATAATTTTATTTCATTTTTAGAAGTTAAAAATTTATACCATGAAAAGTTTTCAGCGAAGAGCTGATTCCATCCACAGGTTTTCGTATTGGAGCATGCTGAGTATTCTTGCAAGTTTTCATTCAAATCGAAGCAAATGTAAGGAACTGGGGACCTTTTTATTGATCAAAAACGTAGTTTTGAGAAAACGCAATTTTTAGTAGCTATGTTATGTTTAAAAGAATGCGGGTAGCATTTTTAAAATTTCCACCTGATCTCTCAAAATGGCGGGAGGAGACTAAATATAGGACAAATGTTAAATCAATGTATAAGATAACTAAGTATTTACATAAAACGAAAAAAAAAAAATATATTTCTGCCAATTTTGGCCAAAACTCAGTCTTAGTGTTTCTTAAATAGTGCACAGAACCTCGAATTTTTTCCCTTCTAGTCGCTAGAGTGCCCCCCAACCCAGTTCATGGACTTTTTCACAATAATCGGCCTAAGAAGACTTCTTATAACAAAATTTTCACTTGACTCTATGATATTTTAACCCAGACCTCCGTCGTAAAAAGCAGTGCGCTGTGACCATTGGACTACGCCACGCCAAGTTCATATGAACACTACGTAGTATTTGGTGAAAATATAACAAGACAGCTATGGACAGACGCACCTTACAATGTCAGCTACAATTCTGCGGTTCGTACGTAACAAATGACTAGGCAGCTGGAGACGACGCCACCCAAGAATGGGGGAAGCCGTCGGGGGAGGAAAGGGAGGGAGTGACAGCCCCAAGAACGATGGGGTAGAAGTGGCTATGATAGATACTGCTGAAGAAGATGTGGGTAACCTCGCCCCTTTCGGAATATTTTACCGCCTGGTTTGTCAATTAATTAAGAGTTAGCATCGACTACACTTTGATGTCGAGCAGGTGGTTTGCTTGCCTGGAGACATGCTATCAAGTAATAAATACAAAAACGAGTTCACACCGTGGCGACGCGACGGCCAGATTTACAACTTCCAAGTTTCCACCTCGTTTGAATGATTGCCTTTATCGTCCCAGCCGGCACGAGTTTTCGCAGCGTTTCACAATTTAGACTTGCAGTGCCTTCCCTTCAATCGCTACTTCAAAGCCACCTTTCCACTATGAGATTCGAATCTCTTGCGTCTCAACTTTTGCCTGAAACCTGTTATATATATATATATATATATATATATATATATATATATATGTATATATATATATATATATGCTGCGTGATTCATATATAAAGTCCGGATTGTTATTTATTTATTTATTTATTTAATCTGATAGGATTAAGGCCATAAGGCCTTCTCTTCCATCCTACCAGATAGCACACATAAACACAAATTAATACAAATTAAATTAAAGCCCTATAGAGGGTTAACAGGGTTAGAAGAACATTATAGACACTTATTAAGCTAATGCAAGGAAAAAATAGCGATGATGATAGTAATAATAATAATAATAATAATAATAATAATAATAATAATAATAATAATAATAATAATAATGTATTATTAGGTTATTTTACGACGCTTTATCAACAGCTTAGGTCTGAAGCTTATTGTGCTTACCACTCCTATTCTGTGAATGATAGGGTAACCGAACGCCCGCGCTCTTGTACAAGTACAGCATGTCGCACCGTGAACTCAACCCGGACTATGGTATGGATGATGATGATATGTGAATTAAGGGGGAGGTACACCATTGGTCTGCAAAAATTTAGTGAAATTAATTTTCTAATATCTCAGCTCCTATAAAAGCTAAATAAACAGAACTTTTCATGCTTAATATAGGGTACATACCAGAGGTCTGCATCGGACGTTTTCGCTCGAGCGCCAAGTAATTCATAGTCCATAATCCGATAGGTAGCGCATATGCATGATGGGTAAAATTGTTACGAGCGATAAATCCTCGAACGGTATAAGCCGAGCGTTAGACATTCGATTTTGTTACAGTGATGAACTGTGTAGTAACATCATAGATGTTTATCATTTCAAAACTTTGCAGTGTTTAACTAACCTCTCCATAGTACAACTACAAAACTTGCTTTAAAATGTAATGTAAATGTTGTAGGTATTCTTTTTTTTTTTCCACACAGGAGTGATTTTGTTTTTGCCAGATCTGATAGATGTTATTGGATGTAAATGTAATTATTATAAACGGAGAACACAATCACGATAATGCAAGAACCGTATCGAGTTTTCTAGTAATAACAATAACAATAATAATAATAATAATAATAATAATAATAATAATAATAATAATAATAATCTCTAATAATTAGTGTATCAATCTTTGCGTCTGTAACAGTTGTGCAGCATGATTATTCGTTTTATGATATTTTCTTTGACGTTATCTCTGTACTAATATTGTTATTAATCTACTGCTATATCAAAAATATTATGTAAAACGTTTCTACATTGTCGCAGTATATAGGCGGAACACTATGTATGGCCCTATCATATTATATATGTGGTAAATCAAATATTGAATATTTATTATTTAGCAATAATAACTGTATATCGAAGTTTTTCATACTATTTTATTTATAACTTCATGTTCCTGTTTTGGTACGTTGCATTGACTGTTCCATTAAACGTTTATCATAAACGCAGAAAATAAAGCCTTATTTTTACCGTGTGAGCAAAACATATTTGTATCTTATCTGTCGCCTTCCATACCAGATAAGGCATGTCGGTGAGATGACCTTGTACTGTGCTTCTATTTATTACGAGCGTATCACGAGCGATCTTATCTCACTCGAGGGTGCGACACTCGACCGAGTTCAAGCGAGCGATTCAACTCCAATGCAGCACTCTGGTACATACATTACACTTTATAAAACACTATTCAGAATATTAAAATAGCTAATAATTATCTGTAAAATAATATCAAAGTTGCGTATTCTTCTACAACCGTAAAGAATTTACATAATAAAATATACAATTAATTAAATACCTGCATGATTTCTTTTACTGGAATGTTTTAAGGACCTACATCAACAACATAGGCTAGGATGTTTTACCTATTCCTTGATGAATTTTTTTTATTAATCAAAAATTTTAGAAGAACTTCCGCGTTCTTGTTAAAAATTATTTGTTAGCACATCACACAGTTTGCATAGTGTATTAATACTCTTAAGTCTTAAGACTACACCATACTTAATTATTAATACTTAAAGGCTCATTCACAATGAAAATTAAACATAACGTAAGCGTTAACTTAAGAATATAAACGTTACGGTAAAATCAAGATTATTCACGATGGGAACACAAACATAACAGCAAACATACTTGGTAACCGTGGAAACATAACAACGACGCCATTTACTCATATTCTGTTTGCAAACTTTCATGTTAACGTCTTACGGTAATGTTTATGTCAATGCTTATGTGAATCATTGTGGATGATCCCATTTGGTAGCCTGGGTGCAAACTTCTGTGTTTATGTTACGGTTATGTTTAATTCTCATTGTGAATAGACCTTAACTTTAGTTAAAAATTAGAAAGGTAGGCCTACTTACGAGTAAATTTGTTGGGAAAGGACTCTCGTCTTATAGAAAAATAATTTCCTGAAACGCGCTGTCTCAAATGTTGAGAAGCACTTGTGTAGTCTGTAAGTACATAGAAATACAAAATTTGTGTATTCATAAGACTTTCCTTCCTAGATCATAGAGCGAAATCTCCCTCCCCGGCCACAAGTTGGAAACTGGGCCATTTCAAAGTGGGATAAAGTGTTCCACTAGTTACAATTCTTATCCGCGATTTCGTGTTATAGTCTGAGAATGGTTTTATGGAAGTGTGTGAACACTCTCATGAATGTCTACAGTGTGGCAAATGGATTTGCATATTAACACAAGACTTGCATACCCAGCCCGAGTTCTTTCAATGCTTCAACTTGAAATGAGACCACGTAGAGGCTGTGAGCTTGTGCTGCTGTTTGCAAATATGCGCCATTTGCATTCCTCCCCAAAGCACAGCCCGTGCCAGGCGCTCAAATAGTTAACTCACTCTGTAGAAACTAACAATATACGTCATCCAGTTATCAGGGTTAATATCACCAGATAGTCACACTTGTTTACTATTGTCATGGAAGAAGCTAAAGAGGACCTTGCTCGTGTGACTGTCAACTATGCTATTGTGTGGGCTATACGTCGGAGAAGAGCGTGAGTCCGAGTTCACAGCAATGCGGAGATTATTAGAACAGGAAATAAATTCAATCTCCCGCAAGGCCGTCAATAGCATATTATTATTATTATTATTATTATTATTATTATTATTATTATTATTATTATTGTCCCGCGCCGTGGCGTCGTGGTCTAAGGCATCCTGCCTAGGACTCGCGTTACGGAATGCGCACTGGTTCGAGTCCTCGTGGGAGAAGAAATTTTCTCATGAAATTTCGGCCAGTGTATGGGACCGGTGCCCACCCAGCATCGTGATGCACTTGGGGAACTACGATAGGTAGCGAAATCTGGTTGCGAATGCCAGCTATAACGGCTGGGGGGATCATCGTGCTAACCACACGATACCTCCATTCTGGTTGGATGATCGTCCACCTCTGCTTCGGCATGTGAGCGTGAGGCCAGCAGCCGGCTGTTCGGTCTAGGCCCTTCATGGGATGTAGCGCCACAGATTATATTATTATTATTATTATTATTATTATTATTATTATTATTATTATTATTATTATTATTATTATTGATATTAATTTCTTTGCCAGTGATGGGTCTCCACTTTTCATTATTCACCCTTATGAAGCCAGTTAATGCACTATCACCCTTACTTTTAACTTTGCTCTAGAGTATGCCATTAGGAAAGCCCAAGAATAACAGAGAAGGTTTGGAATTGAATTATTATTATTATTATTATTATTATTATTATTATTATTATTATTATTATTATTATTATTGTCCCGCGCCGTGGCGTCGTGGTCTAAGGCATCCTGCCTAGGACTCGCGTTACGGAATGCGCGCTGGTTCGAGTCCTCGTGGGGGAAGACATTTTCTCATTAAATTTCGGCCAGTGTATGGGACCGGTGCCCACCAAGCATCGTGATGCACTTGGGGAGCTACGATAGGTAGCGAAATCCGGTTGCGAATGCCAGCTATAACGGCTGGGGGGATCATCGTGCTAACCACACGATACCTCCATTCTGGTTGGATGATCGTCCACCTCTGCTTCGCCATGTGAGCGTGAGGCCAGCAGCCGGCTGTTCAGTCTAGGCCCTTCATGGGATGTAGCGCCACAGATTATATTATTATTATTACTATTATTATTATTATTATTATTATTATTATTATTATTATTATTATTGTCCCGCGCCGTGGCGTCGTGGTCTAAGGCATCCTGCCTAGGACTCGCGTTACGGAATGCGCGCTGGTTCGAGTCCTCGTGGGGGAAGAAATTTTCTCATGAAATTTCGGCCAGTGTATGGGACCGGTGCCCACCAAGCATCGTGATGCACTTGGGGAGCTACGATAGGTAGCGAAATCCGGTTGCGAATGCCAGCTATAACGGCTGGGGGGATCATCGTGCTAACCACACGATACCTCCATTCTGGTTGGATGATCGTCCACCTCTGCTTCGGCATGTGAGCGTGAGGCCAGCAGCCGGCTGGTCGGTCTAGGCTCTTCATGGTGTGTAGCGCCACAGATTATATTATTATTATTATTATTATTATTATTATTATTATTATTATTATTATTGATATTAATTTCTTTGCCAATTATGGGCTTTCCACTTTTCATTATTCACCCTTATGAAGCCAGTTAATGCACTATCACCTTTACTTTTTAACTTTGCTCTAGAGTATGCCATTAGGAAAGTTCAGGATAAGAGAGAGGGTTTGAAATTGAACGGGTTACATCAGCTCCTTGTTTATGCGGATGACGTGACTATAGGAGAAAATCCACAAAAAAAAAATTGGAAAAACACGGGAAGTTTATTTGAAGCAAGTAAAGAGATAGGTGGGAAAGTAAATCCCGAAAAGACAAAGTATATGATTATGTCCCGTGACCAGAATATTGTACGAAACGGAAATATATAAGTTGGAAATTTATCCTTTGAAGAGCTGGAAAAATTCAGATATCTCGGAGCAACAGTAACAAATATAAATATAAATATAAATAACACTCGGGAGGAAATTAAACGCAGAAACAATATTAGTAATAGTATAGTACCATACAAGGTTGGGAAGTACCTTTCACAAAATCAGGTAAAGTTTGAAAAACGAACAGGGCGAGTTTTTCATTTTCTTAGATTTTGTAATTCACTTCACAAACTTGTATTGTACAGTATTTTTTGCACGATTGTATATTTTGAAAATAATACTTTAAAAAATCTTAATGTACAGTAGGTACATTACATTATGAACAGCTGACTGGAGGTTAGCAGTCTGGCCAACGTACGAACTTCGCCATCAACTTCAATGTGAAGGAGTAAAAATGATTCAGGTACTTGTAATATTTCATATTCAATTGGAATAATTTTTATTTCTTTCTGTTAAGTGAGGTTTGAAATTGTTTAAATACAGTAAAGTTCAGTACATTTCAAATGCAGTAATTTGTTTCGTATAATGTCTATTGATTAGCACTGTCTTTTGCGTATGAATTTTACATGCGTTATAGGATTGTAGCATACATAGAAGACAGTGGTTTTCATTACAACACTAGAGCAGTTATTTGTAATATTTCAACATACTTATCTAGGTTGAAAATTCTGAATTCAGTAAAATCAACTTTCAATCGTGGCGTCCGTTTGCTGTAACGACGATAAAACTCACTATCATGTATAAAAAATTAAACCTCACAACTATAAAACCATTGTACTCCACTATCATATGTAGTAATAGGGGAAAAATGGTTAGATTTCACCCTTACGATATCATGGAAGCTGATCCGGTTTATACAGAATGACCAGCATGCTAACATGTCAACCAACATAGACCTAATTACCTTCGAAACTTCAGTTTCCGTATTTAAGTCGTTTTCAATATGTTCCGAAAATTGCATGAGAACAGGGATGGGGGGTCGTACTCAACAGTATTCAAATCCAAGAAAAGTAGTGAATATACGCTACCACCGCTGTGGTCTCGTGGTAGCGTGTTCGCTCCCAAACCTAGTGGGCCAAAGTTTGATTCCCCACTTAGGACGAGTTGTCTTGGTGAGGTTCTTTTCGGGGTTTTTCCCTCACTACTATGGATGAATATCAGGTAACTTTATCAGACGTATGAAACTCCATTCATTCTCTCTACTTCATTCCCTCTTTTATCATCCTTTCCATATTCTGGTTTTCTTACTTGATTTTCAGATAGCGCTTGCGGCGGCCCTCCGAAGCTGCTGACTCTCTCGACTAGCCTCCGTGGATTGTCAAGCTATGGTAACTGGTGGCCAACAGAGGAACCCACTCCCCTCCCGACGGGAGATGGGGCTTACACCTCAGACAGTTGAAGGAACGGGAGAGAGGACATAACTCAGACCGTTTGAGGGGGGAAATGTGGGGGGGCTGTTGGCGTGGAATGGTACACGGATTTGGATGGATGGCGGGACTGGTCGTCAGGGTGTTAGGTCGGTTCGGCGTAGGTGGGGTCGGTGGGCTTGCAACTCATCCCAGGGGCGCAAAATAGATCTCAGGTCGCCCTCAGAGACAGAAAGAAAGAGATAGAAATATACGCTAACGAACAAATTCGCTTCAGAAAGCTCTAACGATGTCTGCTAACAAGAAAAAATAACAGCTAGACCTATTTAGAAGTAAAAAAAGAAACAATTTGCAGAAAAACTCATTAAATTTTTTCTTAGAGTTTGACGATGTAGACATTAATTTCCAGACTAAAGCAAAAAAAAAAAAAAAAAAAAAAAAAAAAAAAAAAAAAAAAAAAAAAACAGAAAACTGAGAAAGGGTTCATAGAGGCCACACAATTAAATCTGCGGTATAGCGCTGTCTAGACTGTTGCGTTTCTTGTGTTTGAAATGTAACAGAATTTTCGCGACGGGTTTTGTGCGCTGTAACTGGCTGAAAGCGGCTACATCTCTGACTTCACGGTCAACGAGCGCGTCTAGATTCTCGTGTTTGAAATTTGTTCCACCTATAAAACTTAATAATAATAATGACCGCCGTTAGATCTGTTCATAATACTTTTCCCCACGATAGAACTTGCGTCTGCGTTCAGAATTATTGTACACAATAAAATTTACAAGCATTCGTTACGGCGCAGGTGACACTTTTCTTCCAAATCATGTCTGGTCACGTACACAATTTGAACAAAATATTAGCAACGTTTGTAATTACATTATGGAAACTTCCATCTTAAATGTGGGATCGGTGTATAACAAGAAAGTGGTTACTGCTACGATACCTGTTAAATAAAGGAAATATCACTTTGTACAAATTCACATTTTTATTTTCAATTTCTGATTACGTCAAGTGTAAGCCTACGTTTTCGGTTGTGTCTCCGTCTCTACACGTAATTTACGTTGCGTAGAAAAACTGATAAAGGCTGGTTCACAATAAACCGGGAACGAGAACCAGAATGAAAACGAGAAGCAGAGGACGTGAATATGAAAATTTTTGATTCACAATATAACCGAGAATGTAGACGACTATGCTTCGATATGCATGTCAGTATCGATATGTAAAGTCGATATTACGCATTCTGATGTTATTTGTGTATAATTGACCAATGGCATTCTCTCATGAGTACAAGGCAGCCAACATAAACAGAGATTAACCAACTTCGAAATTTCAACTGAAACATTTCATTATATACGGTACTATAAATATCCCCATGCATCTTTATTAACACAACCTATTTTAAGTCTACCATAACGTAAAATAATTAGAGATGAAACATTTGTAATAGAACAAAAATGAACACAATAGTAGTTATTGAATTGAAGCATGAATATGTAGTGTGTAATATAACCAATACAGTAATAAAATATGATTCGCTTCCGATCGGTGTTCAAAGATGCAGCTATTGAAAGCCACGTATTCTCCTCCATTTTCTCATCTTTATACGAGGCGCGCCGCTTACCTTAAACGTGAGGATTTTCCTCAGCACTCAAAATTAAAATCTCATCAAATAAAACTTGCTCCATGATGCACAGCACAGAACAAAATAATGCATAGGTTATGTCACGGTCTTCTTTCTACAAAATATACGACGACAAAATAGCTTTTAGATGACAATAGAATGAATCTAGTGGGCTGTGGTCGGAAACGTGAACGCCAAAGTTGAAAGTTGGCCAACTCTCCGTTCCCGGGCTCTGGCAAGCTTTTCATTAATTGTGAATGCTCACATTTAAATGTACACATTTTAACAATTTTACCGTTTTCGTTTTCTTTCCAATTCTCGTTTCCGGTTTATTGTGAACCAGCCTTAACTTACTCCACGGGACTTTCTGTGCAGAGTAATAAATTATTTTCATGGAAGTAAGTGTTGGTACATGTTTAATTGGAGCCATGAGATGAATAACCATTCAAGTTAATTTACACACGTTTTGAGAAAAAGGCAATAAACGTTTTTTATTCTTACCTACTTATTATTTTTTCATGTAATTTTTTTCTCGTTGAATTAGAGATAAAAACACGGTGGTATGCCATTTTTTTAAGTCTTGGCACTTATGGAAATATTCAACAATTAATTTCAAAATTAAAAAAAAAATGTCTGAAACTGTCATGTGATTATTCTAACACTGAACCTCGAAAATATTTCTGTTGTTAGACGAGTAGGCCTACTTAGAATTCCTTGTATTCTTATCAAATATGTTGTTAATGTCATTCTGTTGAAAATTTAATATGAGAGATGTATCCTTAATTAACCCATAGATGTAAATTCTTCAGAACACGATTAAAACTCTCCGTTTCTAGGGTGATGAAGAGCTACACTTATTCTCTGAGGCGTAATAATGTGGTTGAAATATTTCCAGGTAAATACTGGTTAAAGTCATCATATTGTAGGGCAGTTCTGGTGCGGAACGCTTCATGACAGCTTCCGTCGTCCAAACGAAATCTATTTTCATGCAAGTTACATGAGGGAAGCACTTCAAACTTCTTAAAGTTGATTTGAGTCTCGTGTCATTAGAATGGGAAAATCAACATAGCTCTCGAGCTATCTATTATGTCTTCTGGTAAGAGAGGGAGAATTCAGTTCTACTGTTAAATCTTCACTTGGTAAGGAGATTGCAAAGAATTCTACAAGTTTAACTTAACAGAGGCCATTGGGTACGTTGAATCTGAATTCCGGAAGCCAGCCATATATTTGTATGTGATAATATGGGATATGAATATGAAAGTGGTCCAAGTTTTCCCATTGTTAGGAAATAAGAACGCTATAAAGTTCTTTATATAGTCGTGCAGGAAGGAGATGCACGATGGAGTGTCGAGCCTCCGCAAAAACAAATGGAGTGTAACAGTATAAAGTGTTTCTTTTGTTTTATTTGCCGACATATTTCGACGTCATTTCTGACGTTTTTGTAAGTGCAACATAAACTGCTTCCAACCACATAATTCTAAGTAAAACTAGTTCAGTTCCGGATTCACAGGCTATTTCACACATATTCAGAATGGTCGTCGTCATCATCATCATCATCATCATCATTAGGGCTAGGATTTTTATGACCTATAAATTATGAAAAAATGTCCAAAAACAATGCATTTATGACCTAAAAATCTTTCAAAAATGCCCTTAAAAATGCCCTAAAATTGATCTTACATAATTGGCTTAGAGGTTTTGTACTACTTAATATTTAGACTAGTAATTGAATTAAATTTTACATAACTTTTTTCTAAGTAGTACACTTTAATTAATTATTTTACCTGATGTAGTTTTCATGTATGACCGTTCACCTCTGCTTCGGCATGTGGACGTGAGGTCAGCAGTCAGCTGGTCGGTCTTGGCCCTTCATGGGCTGTAGCACCATGGATTTACTTTACTTTTAGTTTTCATGTAGTATACCACAAGGGCACTCTTATCCGGAATTACCAGGTTTAGAGGAGTCTGTATTGAAGGGGTGGTTGGACTGATCCATTATATGGGGTGTACTACGTTAAAATGGCAATATTTGTGTAGAAAAACGGTTAAAATATCATGCAAAATAATGGGTATTAATGGACGAAATATGTAAGGAAAATATCTAAGGAAATAAACATTATTTTACATTAACAATGGGGATTTATGGCTAAAATTAAATGAAAATGCTTAAAAAATGGCGGAATAAAACAAAAGATGCTCTTATGAGTTGAAACAGGCAAAAAAATGCAATAAATGTCCTAAAAATGTCTTAAAACACTCAGCTTATCACATAACATATAAATACTAAAGCAGCAATGTTTCTGGCTTACTAGAAAAAAGATGCAATTTCATCAAAATCCTAGCCCTAATCATCATCATCATCATCATCATCATCATCATCACTGCCATCAAAATTACGCTTTCAAGGATATAGATCAGTGTTGACATGCTTCTGCATTAGAATTCACCCCTCAGTTTCTTCATTGGTCGACCATGCTCTCTTTTTACGTTTGGAGTGTACTGTATATCATTTTCAAAATTTCTTAATCTTAATCTGGACATTCGGTATATAGCATATTCAATCCAATTTGTTTTCCATGCTTACATTTTCTTCAAAATGGGGGTCAAGATAAGCTCTTACAAAATTTCGTCGTTCGGTTTAAATTCTAACCGATAATAAATTTGTATTCTACTCTTCTTGGCATAAGTTTCATCTGTTCAGATTTAAGTTTGGATTTATATTACTAATTGAAGAGTCCACTGCAAGAATGATGGATGTCATTTGGAATACATTTTGCAGGAGAAACAATTGAAAGTTTGAAATGCTTAGCGCTCAAAGCTTAACTGTGATTTTCCAATCATTACTGGACAATGACTATCAGTGTTAATGCCATATAAATCTCTATGTACATTCTATATGTCTTAAGCTATGCATTGACAGTTTTGGTTCATTTTCGACAAGAAAGTGACATCCATCATTCTTGCAGTGGTCCACACCTGTGGAGTAACGGTCAGCGCGTCTGGCCACGAAACCAGGTGGCCCGGGTTCGAATCCCGGTCGGGGCAAGTTATCTGCTTGAGGTTTTTTCCGGGGTTTTCCCTCAACCCAATACGAGCAAATGCTGGGTAACTTTCGGTGTTGGACCCCGGACTCATTTCACCGGCATTATCACCTTCATATCATTCAGACGCTAAATAACCTAGATGTTGATACAGAGTCGTAAAATAACCCAATAAAAAAATTCTTCCAGTAGACTCTTCAATTAAAGTTTCACTGCAACCCGAGATCATATATGAGGGACAAACTTTCAAAACTTGATATGTCCATTTTCAGAAAATACACTTCAGATACCTAAACTCACATCTCTGTAATGAACAAAATATTTTCTGTGGAGAAATATTGAAGATTACTTTGGCGCTATAAATTTATAAAAAAGTTCGCCATAGAAAACCTTTCTTTATTACAGACATCTATTTGAAGGATTTTCTGATAATGGACATGTCAGGTTTTGAAAGTTTGCTCTTCATATGATATAGAGTGGAAGTAGGTTTATGTAACTGCAGATTTTAAGACATTCCTTATTCCTTGTATAGAGCAAAAAAAAAAAAAAATTCTAATACCATATTAGTCCCCAATGAATACTTTTCTCATCAAAAATGAGTTTTTCCTAAATATTAACGCCATTTTACTCCATAAGTATTATCCGTACGATACAGATGTTTTGCTCTTATCATTACAGATATCACTACATTAGTTAAATAGAATAGCAAAGGAATACACTTTCTCCATATATACAAACAAAAGTAAAGTGATGGCATTTTGGGGTAAATACAAAGTAAGATCCAAGATTGTAATAAGGAACGATACTATAGATCAAGTGAACAAGTTTAAATATTTAGGATACACTCTGTCTTATAGGTGGCCGGGTAGCTCAGTTGGTAGAGGAGCTGGCTACGGACTGGAAGGTCCGGGTTTCGATCCCATGTGGTGACAGGATTTTTTCTCGTTGCCAAACTTTCAGAACGGCCCCGAGGTTCACTCAGCCTCCTATAAAATTGAATACCGGGTCTTTCCCGGGGGTAAAAGGCGGTCAGAGCGTGGTGCCGACCACACCACCTCATTCTAGTGCCGAGGCCATGGAAAGCATGGGGCTCTACCTCCATGCCCCCAAGTGCCTTCATGGCATGTTACCTTTTCCTTTTTTTACACTCTGTCTTATATGGCTAATCTTGATCAAAAAGAAAGAAAAACATAAAAATTGAATTGGCACGATATGTACTGGGTAGATACCTAAAAAATAAGTCTACAAAGGGTACTATCCTAAAGTTTTATAAAGCAATGTCTGTTCCGAAGTTATTGTATGTAGTGTGATTTGAATTTTAAGTGAAAACGACAAGGCTAGGCTTGAATCAAGTGAAATGAATATTACATTCTACAGAAGAAGAGATCACAAAAGAAATGCAGTTATCCGAGAAGAATTATATAAACGATAGAGTAAAGCAGCGATGGGCGTTTGAGTGCATTTGCCCTCCGTGCGCACGGGGAATTCCAAATGCGAGCGCTGCAGCTCGCTGTAGTGTGCCAACAGCTATAACAGATCTTACAGCTTTTAAATTAGCTAAATTTAGGACTTCAGGGAAAAGAAATTCTAATACACAATTTGCAGATAGAATTGCAGCTTTTAAGGAGAAATTTCTGTAATGGATACGTCAAATGAAAAGGGCAAAATATATAATTTCACATCCTTATCTAAGCGCATAGAATTTTGAACAATGAAAATTTCGAAATGTACGCATGTATTCTATCCGGTATATTAGAGGAATTTTACATCAAGATTCCACGATTTATATTGCCTGGAAATATATTTGCTTATTTTTGCTACATTTTCTGATTCCAACTGATTATTGATAACGTCCCCCCTTCATTATAGTGTGAATTGATTGACCTGCGATGTGATCGAGAGATGCGAGCGAAATATGATTCAAGGTCGAGTCTTATGCAGTTTCATGACGGATTCTCAAGAGGACGCTTTCCCAATCTGCATAAGCTGTGTGAGAAAGTTCTGTGTTTATTTAGTTCCACTTATAGATGTGAACAGTTATTTTCTATTACGAAAATAAACAAATCTCAAACAAGAAATGATGGGCTTTTAACGGCAGTTCTTCGCATAGCTTGTGCTAATACAGTTTCTCCAAATCTTGAGAAAATGAGTAATATGAATTAATGTGCAACAGACATGTTTTGTTTTGTGTTTAAGGAAGTGTTTCATTACTTTGTGTTCTTATTTAGTTTGGTAGAATAACATTTCCTTTTGAAACATACAGTACATACCGCAACTTGAATAAACCGGTTTTCGTGCACTCTATAAGCACAGTCTACTATATACAGTCACGAAGCTTGAGTTTTGAGGGTGCTAGAAACAATAGACTGTGACGGTTCTATTTTGCATTGCCTGTGATGAGGCGATATTAGCGATCCTAGTGGTGAGCAACTACCTAATGTTTGCATATTTACTACGTATTGAGCTTCGCGACTGTATATACTAGACTGTGCTATAAGCACACTTCTCTCGTAGTACACCGTGCAAGCACAGAGTGCATAATTCTACCAACCCTGGAGTAAAGCAATACAGAAATAATTGTTTATCCAAAGTACAAAGAATGCAACTTACTAGGCTTCCACACCGGTTTTTGAACTAGAGACCGATTAATAGAAGAGACATTGGTCGTCCAAGAAAACGATGGACAGAGCAGTAATATAAACTTCTACAGGAAAAGTTGCCTAACGCGTGAAGGATGATGATGACTATAATGATGATGATGATGATGAATAATAAATAATAGTTTTATTATAAATACAAAATTTGACGAAAATATGGAAATCGGAATAGTACCACAGTCTAGTATATACAGTCGCGAAGCTCAATACGTAGTAAATATGCAAACATTAGATAGTTGCTCACCACTAGGATCGCTAATATCGCCTCATTACAGGCAATGCAAAATAGTACCGTCACAGTCTATTGTTTCTAGCACCCTCAAAACTCAAGCTTCGTAACTGTATATAGTAGACTGTGATAGTACCTTGGCGCCACCTTGGCCCGCCATGTCTGAAATACACCCCTGTATGGATCCATGCTTCCATACAAAAAACTGGCCCACTTTGTACTTGAAGCAGACACCAAATAGGAGACGCGAATGATACTACATTCTTCACTTGTTTATAGTGCTAGGAGAATTTGAGAGTATATGGGTGGAATTCATAGTCGTCACTTATAAAAATGAGTGAACCCTTAAGTAATAAGTGTTTGCTTATAATAAGGGAACCCTTAAGTCAATTCCGAATTCATAGACAACACTTATTTTCACGTAATGTGTGCTCACTTACAGCTGCCGGACATGACGTCATAACAAAAGCTGACTCTCATTGAACTAATCGAAAGCAGCTCTACATGTGGAGTTGCTATAACAACGAGGTATCAATATTATTGTACCGAATAAGTTATACACAGCAATAGTTTCATGATATGTTAAATTCTAGTTGCATGTCAGTTATAGTTATAATCATATATCCTACTAATTTGAACACATGTTGTGTAGTAGTGAATTTCTTAAATAAATAAATTAAGCGTATTAGGCCTACTATATAATACTGTATATTAAATTTATTAACATAGTGTTATATTTACTCTGTAATTTGCCAATTATAGCTACATTTTACATTTTTGGCTATGATATCTATACTTAACTCTTTTTGATTTATTTTATTTGGTATTTTTCATTTATATCTAGATCTGTGTCTTTTATTTAGGTAGTATCTATTTGTTTTTTTTTTTAATTTTTAATTTGTAATTACACTTGTATCTGTTTTATCTCTTTTTTCATGTTGCAATTCTATGTTTTTAACAAATATCTGTACTGTCTATTGTAATTGGGGCTTTGCCCTGTTATAGACATAAATATATAAATAAATAAATAAATAAATAAATAAATAAATAAGTAAATAAATGAATAAATGAATGAATGAATAAATAAATGCATAAATAAATAAGTAAATAAATGAATAAATGAATGAATGAATAAATAAATAAATAAATAAATAAATACCGGTAAGTATGTAAATAAATAAATAAATAAATAAAGAAGTAAATAAATGAATAAATGAATGAATGAATGAATGAATAAATAAATGAATAAATAAATAAGTAAATAAATGAATAAATGAATGAATGAATAAATAAATAAGTACCGGTAAGTATGTAAATAAATAAGTAAATAAGTAAATAAATGAATAAATGAATGAATGAATAAATAAATGAATAAATAAATAAATAAATAAGTACCGGTAAGTATGTAAATAAATAAATAAATAAATAAGAAAATAAATGAATAAATGAATGAATGAATAAATAAATGAATAAATAAATAAATAAATAAATAAATAAATAAATAAATAAATAAGTACCGGTAAGTATGTAAATAAATAAATAAATAAATGAATAAATAAATGAATAAATAAATAAATAAGTACCGGTAATTACGTCAATAAATAAATAAATAAATAAATAAATATGTAAATAAGTAAATAAATGAATAAATGAATGAATGAATAAATAAATAAATAAGTACCGGTAAGTATGTAAATAAATAAATAAATAAATAAGTACCGGTAAGTAAATAAATAAATAAAAATAAATAAGTACCGGTAAGTATGTAAGTAAATAAATAAATAAATAAGTAAATAAATGAATAAATGAATGAATGAATGAATAAATAAATGAATAAATAAATAAGTACCGGTAAGTATGTAAATAAATAAATAAATAAATAAATGAATAAATAAATAAGTACCGGTAAGTATGTAAATAATAAATAAATAAATAAATAAATAAGTAAATAAATGAATAAATGAATGAATGAATAAATAAATGAATAAATAAATAAATAAGTACCGGTAAGTATGTAAATAATAAATAAATAAATAAATAAATAAATAAGTAAATAAATGAATGAATGGATAAATAAATGAATAAATAAATAAATAAATAAGTACCGGTAAGTATGTAAATAAATAAATAAATAAGTAAATAAATGAATAAATGAATGAATGAATAAATAAATGAATAAATAAATAAATAAATAAGTACCGGTAAGTATGTAAATAAATAAATAAATAAGTAAATAAATGAATAAATGAATGAATGAATAAATAAATGAATAAATAAATAAATAAGTACCGGTACGTATGTAAATAAATAAATAAATGAATAAATAAATAAGTACCGGTAAGTATGTAAATAAATAAATAAATAAATAAGTAAATAAGTAAATAAATGAATAAATGAATGAATGAATAAATAAATGAATAAATAAAATAATAAGTACCGGTAAGTATGTAAATAAATAAATAAATAAGTACCGGTAAGTATGTAAATAAATAAGTACCGGTAAGTATGTAAATAAATAAATAAATAAGTACCAGTAAGTATGTAAATAAATAAATAAATAAATAACGATGAATTTGGCTAGAGCAACAACTTCGAATTGATCTAAAAACGATATCGCTTCTTAAATTCCAGTTCACTATGCATTTCCAGAGGATTCTCCATGTCTCTAATATACCTTTTTGGGACACGTATATTTTCCTCATTTCGTTAAACAAACTCCATAAAATCCTCAAAATCATTCTCAGTATCCATTTTGAAAATGAGGGGTCACTTAAGGGCACAGATCAGCTCACTTAAGTAATCACTCATTATATGAATGAGGGACAACTATGAATTAGAAATGAGTATAAGTAACCACTTAACGGTTCACTCATTTATAAGTGACGACTATGAATTCCGCCCTATATCTCCGATATCTCTGACGAGGTGTAAAACACAACATTTTAGTTCATGGCACGAAAGTGCAACGTGACTTGATGTCAATTTGGTGACTGTGGACACATCGCATTGCACTCAATCACGTATCCTAGTGCTGAAAGTGTTTTTATGTATATGCTACAGAGTTGCAGCACAGTTTACTTGCTAGGTTATAGTCTCTGATTTGAGATCCCACGTAACTTATATGTCGGTGTAATTCAGGGCAAGTTACAAACATTTCACATCTGACAAAACTCCAATATACATTTGAGCTTGGTCGGCACATTCGCGCAAATCCTCAAGGTTGCAGTTCCCACGCTCAGCGTGTCTTCTTCATTCAAATGCCTAAACGGATTATAATATGCCGGCAGATGCTCTATTTCTGGCGCGGACGGCGACATTGCTGCCACTTGTGTCCTACTATGTAACACATCTCACAAATGCTTGCATTAGAGGATCACACACAGCCAACTAGGACAAATTACACAATTTGAGGTTAAGCACAGATAAAGAATTAAATAACGGGAAAATAAAAAATAGTCATTAAATAAAACAATTTGTTATGCATCGACAGATAATTAATAACAATTAAATTATTAATGAATTTACAAGTATAAAATTAAATAAAATATTAAGATTTAAAAATTAATGAATAAATAAACAAACAAATAAACAAACAAACAAATAAATAAATAAACAAGATAAACTATAAATTTACAAACGAGTAGCAAAGAAGAGTATAAATAAAACAAACCTGTAAATACAATTTTAAATATATTGTTATTTATAAAAACAAATTGTTAATAAATTTACATATATTTAACTTATTATAAAATATAATGAAATAGTATCTTTACATATAGAAAATATATTAAACTGAATAAGTAAATTATTATGCAAATCTAGTCTTTCAGGTGAAGCTTCCTGTAAAGCAGATTTGAATAATTTCAAGGGAAAAATTGTTCCGGGGCCGGGTATCGATCCCGGGACCTCTGGTTGAACGTACCAGCGCTCTCCCAACTGAGCTACCCGGGAACTCCACCCGACACCGTCCCTGTGTACGTTAACAGAAAACCACAATTCCAAGTCACACAGAGTTTGTGTGCACTTGATGTGGGTCTCTGGCGTTGGGTCAGCCCACGCGAGTTGTGTGGATATAAAGGGAAAGGTTGAGACGGTGTCGAGTAGAGTTTCCGGGTAGCTCAGTTGGGAGAGCGCTGGTACGTTCAACCAGAGGTCCCGGGATCGATACCCGGCCCCGGAACAATTTTTCCCTTGAAATTATTCAAATCTGCTTTACAGGAAGCTTCACCTGAAAGACTAGATTTGCACAATATATACGTCACTGTGTACGTTAACAGAAAACCACAATTCCAAGTCACACAGAGTTTGTGTGCACTCGATGTGGGTCTCTGGCGTTGCGTCAGCCCACGCGAGTTGTGTGGATATAAAGGGAAAGGTTGAGACGGTGTCGGGTGGAGTTCCCGGGTAGCTCAGTTGGGAGAGCGCTGGTACGTTCAACCAGAGGTCCCGGGATCGATACCCGGCCCCGAGTTGTGTGGATATAAAGGGAAAGGTTGAGACGGTGTCGAGTAGAGTTTCCGGGTAGCTCAGTTGGGAGAGCGCTGGTACGTTCAACCAGAGGTCCCGGGATCGATACCCGGCCCCGGAACAATTTTTCCCTTGAAATTATTCAAATCTGCTTTACAGGAAGCTTCACCTGAAAGACTAGATTTGCACAATATATACGTCACTGTGTACGTTAACAGAAAACCACAATTCCAAGTCACACAGAGTTTGTGCGCACTCGATGTGGGTCTCTGGCGTTGCGTCAGCCCACGCGAGTTGTGTGGATATAAAGGGAAAGGTTGAGACGGTGTCGGGTGGAGTTCCCGGGTAGCTCAGTTTGGAGAGCGCTGGTACGTTCAACCAGAGGTCCCGGGATCGATACCCGGCCCCAGAACAATTTTTCCCTTGAAATTATTCAAGTAAATTATTATTTATAGATAATCTGTATTTTATATAAATTAATTATCGTAATATAAATAACCGTTTTTTAGTAAAATAGGTTATTTTATTTAAGTAATTAATTTATATATAATATCTTATATTAATAAAAAATCAAATTACCAAAAAGTAAGAAGAAAATCCATTACAAAGTATAAATAAGAACCAATAAAGAAAAAATTTTCTTAAAACACCAAAAATAAAGTGCCATAATTTTCTAAGTGGAAATGAAAAGAAAAGTAAAGAAATTAATAAAACTGTAATACAATTTTTCTATTAAATAACAAAATAAACAATTATTGCAAACAACCAAATAAACAGCCCTTCTAACGTGTGATTAAGTTTACTTTTATGTAACTAAGAATAAAATACATAAGTAAATGCAGTAGCGGTCTTACTAATAAAAACTCTATATACACACATTTAACTGTCTTATACTTATACAATGAGTAGCTCGTTTATACGTCGTGTGTAAATTCCTTACTAATAATCACTACATACGTCGTGTATAACAGTACTACTGTTACACAGCTACGTCATAGTTTCGTCATTACTTCGTTACGAAAGGTAATAGAATATCTGAGGTTCTCTATTGCATCCGGTAGAGCGATCTAGTGTTGCATGTTAAGTATCGATAGTGCAACTGGCTCTAATCGATTACCACACTACATTTTGGTCAGAGAGTACAAGCTACAGCAATATTATTCTAATAATTCTATGATCTTTGGTTTGTTCTTCTTTGGTTACAAGGCATCCATCATCATAAAATGACAGTCGATACGAACAGCTGTTAGAGCGGCGGCCATTTTTTCTCTATATACAACGCTTAAACAAGGGGTTTCGTGTATATAACTACTACAAAGCAATTCCCATTGTATAGTTACAGCTTGTTTATACGTCCATAGCTTATTCACGGTTTATTAGTAACGTTTTCTGTCTCAACTCTGCATAAGTCTCGTATAAAAACTATACACGGTTTATTAGTAAGACTGTAGGCCTATAATGACAAAAATAAAACTTGCTAACAAGAGAAGGGAAAATGATTTCACAAATATTAGCTGAATGTTGATATAAACGCGAATTTATTTCTGAATATATAAATTAATGTCAAATAATACGATTCGGAATTAAGTAATGAAATATACTTCATTTGCCATTAATAATGTTATGCTCAGGGTCAGATCTTTCACTGCAAACTCAGCATTCTCCAGTCTTTCCTATTTTCTGCCTTTCTCTTAGTCTCCGCATATGCTCCATATATCTTAATGTCGTCTATTATTTTGATATCTTCTTCTGCCTCGAACTCTTCTCTCGTTCACCATTCCTTCCAGTGCATCTTTTAGTAGGCAATTTTTTCTCAGCCAGTGACCCAGCCAATTTCTTTTTCTCTTCCTGGTCAGTTTCAACATTGTTCTTCCTTCATCCACTCTTTTCAACATAGCTTCATTTCTTATTTTGTCTCTCCATTTCACACGCTCAATCCTTCTCCATATCCATATTTTAAATGCTTCTAGTCGCTTCTCTTCACTTCGCCGTAATGCCCATGTTTCTGCCTCATACAATTCCAAATATTTGTAGGTCTGCTGATATATTATTTAATATCGTTTCCCAGCGTTACACACATGATATATATATATATATATATATATATATATATAATTATATATACATACATACGTACACAGATTACACAAAATACACCGTGTACCAAATTTGTATGGCAGACCATCTGATGAAAGCTATTACATACTCATGTAAGTACATACTGTAAGACGTATGTATGAATATTATGTTTTATTTAACGACGCTCGCAACTCCAGAGGTTACAGTATATCAGCGTCGCCGGATGTGCCGGAATTTTGTCTCGCAAGAGTTCTTTTACATGCCAGTAAATCTACTGACATGAGCCTGTAGTATTTAAGCACACTTAAATGCCATCGACCTGGCCCGGGTTCGAACCCGCAACCTTGGGCATAGAATGCCAGCGCTATACCAACTCGCCAACCAGGTCGACAGTATGTATGAATCTATACAGATGAAATAAAAATAAATTACAAATAAATATATTATATTAGGTAAAATACAAAATATTATTGCATTAAAACAAAAATACTTTTAAGAAAAAGCCAGTGGATATAATAATTATAATAATTTGAAGACTAAATGAGCGGTGCTCATGTTCTGTCGCAGTTAAAAGACTTTTATTATTTAGATAGATAGATAGATAGATAGATAGATAGATAGATAGATAGATAGATAGATAGATAGATAGATAGATAGATAGATAGATAGATAGATAGATAGATAGATAGATAGATAGATAGATAGATAGATAGATAGATAGATAGATAGATAGATAGATAGATAGATAGATAGATAGATAGATAGATAGATAGATAGATAGATAGATAGATAGATAGATAGATAGATAGATAGATAGATAGATAGATAGATAGATAGATAGATAGATAGATAGATAGATAGATAGATAGATAGATAGATAGATAGATAGATAGATAGATAGATAGATAGATAGATAGATAGATAGATAGATAGATAGATAGATAGATAGATAGATAGATAGATAGATAGATAGATAGATAGATAGATAGATAGATAGATAGATAGATAGATAGATAGATAGATAGATAGATAGATAGATAGATAGATAGATAGATAGATAGATAGATAGATAGATAGATAGATAGATAGATAGATAGATAGATAGATAGATAGATAGATAGATAGATAGATAGATAGATAGATAGATAGATAGATAGATAGATAGATAGATAGATAGATAGATAGATAGATAGATAGATAGATAGATAGATAGATAGATAGATAGATAGATAGATAGATAGATAGATAGATAGATAGATAGATAGATAGATAGATAGATAGATAGATAGATAGATAGATAGATAGATAGATAGATAGATAGATAGATAGATAGATAGATAGATAGATAGATAGATAGATAGATAGATAGATAGATAGATAGATAGATAGATAGATAGATAGATAGATAGATAGATAGATAGATAGATAGATAGATAGATAGATAGATAGATAGATAGATAGATAGATAGATAGATAGATAGATAGATAGATAGATAGATAGATAGATAGATAGATAGATAGATAGATAGATAGATAGATAGATAGATAGATAGATAGATAGATAGATAGATAGATAGATAGATAAAACTTTATTGTCGATGGCATAATGTATGCATAGACATGGTCAAATATATACAATTACAATTTAATGTAAAATAAGTCAAATAAAAAAAAAACATTATTCATTTCAACGGCCCATGCGTGCATCCTCAAGACTGTAGGGACACAATTTTATTAATTTCGTTTTTATATAATTCTTAAATTTCAGAGAATTTTTTGTATATTTGATGTCATCAGGCAAACTGTTGTATATTTTAATACCAAAGACCATATATGTTCTACTAGTGTTTGTAAGGTGGTGTACTGGAATAGTTAAACTATTTTTGTTACGAGTGTCGTAGGTATGGAAATCACAATTTTGATGAAAATCAGACAGATTTTTATAAATTAGTAGTAAAACATGAATACAGAAATAAACTATAAAGTGAAATAAGGTAAGTGCTACAATTAAATATAATAATAATGTAGCATTAAGACAGTGATTTTCATGATGTACTACGTTAATCAATTAAAACAATTTATGAGAAAATTGAATAAACAAGGTGTATGTGTATGTAGGCAATGTACATGCATATAGGCCTATATATATATATATATATATATATCTTTATTTATTTATTTATTATCATTTAAAATTTATAACCGAAATGAGAGAATAAAAATAAAATAATTAATCTTCAAATTTGAGACGTTAAGACATTTTTAATTTCCTCGTTATATTTCAGTGGGTTGCATGTTAAAAGTTCTACGTGTAAATTAGTTACAGAATTATACAACGGAGAGTCAAAATTAATGTTATGCTTTAGGCCAGTTGATATGAAACATTTAGGTTTCAAATTATTATTTTGTTTTGTACCATGAATATGTGCCCGTAATATGTAATTATTTCGATTTTTATGATATTTTAACAACGTATGTTTATAAATTTGAATTTAAAATATTTAAAATTGAATAGAAAAAAACTATTTATTTGAATAATCAAGGCGTTTCTGTAAAACTAATTTTAATTATTGGTTTTTGTTACAAATTTATTGAACTATTGTTTGCTCTTGTGACACAAATCTCATACAATAATTACATATTAAATAATAGACTGAAGGAGGCTAAATAAACATTACGTACATTAGTACTCTATTGGTAAGCAGCATCGGAGATTAACAAATTTATGAATTGTTTAACTAGCATATTTCAAAGATGAGTAATGTGATAAGACCATTTCAAATTCTGATCAACAATGATTCCCAAATTTTTCACATGGTGGACTGTTACAACTGTTGGAATCTAAACAATTTTCATCATATATTATTAGTATATCTTATTCACAAATTTTTATATCTTCAATGCCAGCAGTTGTTAATAAAAAAAAAAGGAACTAAGGTTGATTTGCATATAACTTACGTATATTTAATGAAAGTAAGTTGGATTCGAGCCTTTTCTTACGATTCTATTACCTATATTAGCATTTCTCTGTGATTCTTGCCAAGACAAACCACTGAATGTAACTATCGTATCATCTGTGTATGAATAGGTCTATAATTACATACTCATTCATTTCTTCTAAATTCATATTTAGATAGTTTTAAATAGTAGAAGCTATCGAATAGGTCATGTACCGAAGGAAAATCAAAACAAATTAGTCACAACGCAGGAAAATGTATTAATTTTATTTAGATATATTTTAGGTCAATGTAGAGTATCCACCGCCCACTAAACGAATATTGGTTAAACGAGCGTTGAGCGACTTCTGCCGATTTTGGAATAGACACCGACGCACTTAGGTTAGGTTAGGCTTTTATTATCCCGTCAAGATGAAGGTGAAAGCGATTGAGTGTGATTTTTTGTTTTCTATGTTGGCAGTTCAAGTGCGTCGATGTCTATTCCAAAATCGGCGGAAGTCGCTCAACGCTCGTTTCACCCGAATATTTCACACTTTTATCACGGCCAATGTTGCGCTATAAACCAATTTTCGAAAATCTAATGTAAAAGACTGTCTACACAAGCAACAAGTTATACTAAATGTTTAGGATTAGTGTAAAACTGGCCTATGTCTCCTATAGTGGGCGGGACATAAGTAACATTCACCATATTTTACTTTGTACGCTATTGTAGATGTTGTTTTCACATCATTAATAGTTTAATCGATTTACTGTCAATATTTAAATATCCTATCCGTTACTAGCTTTCGGAACACTCTGTGGCCACTCCGTCATGGTGTCGTCATACTCTTCTCTAAATTCGTCACGGAAAACAGAAAAAAATTATCTGAAATGTGATTGGCTATAATAGCATTCTCCGTTCTGTCTACGAACATGGCGGTTGTTATTTGCGGGCTTGTGGTTTTTCGTGTTACAATTTTCTTAATTTCTTGATGTATAAGACTTTATTAATTTTTGTGTAGTATCTGACTTCTGCCTGTTATTTTAACAAACGTATCCGTGCAGTGTTTGTGGTTTTTATACGTTTATTACTAGGATATATATTTTAATAACTTTGCAACGGAAGTGAACGGAAGGATGCGCTGTCTTGCAGATGTGGAAACCCGGTGAAAACAGCTGAAAGGTAACCTTGTGACTTCATTATGTCGAGATATGTTTTATTCGATAGTTTATTTAGTTGCTACTTGAATAATAACCAAGAACTGAATTCCTACATTCGTGTGTTCGGATCGCTGCGAAGGATCAGCAGCTAGTATCGAAATATTATTTAGAATATTGCTCTCTTATATATCATTTATTTGGAAACTTACAGTTCAAGTTCTCATTGAAATTTCGATTTACTCTCACACCACACGGTATCGATATTTGATTTGCGTTTCGTTTTCTCTTGACAAAATGAAAATGAGAGATGAAATAATTTTGTAAATAGACTAGGCCTATATACGCGGTATTAATTATTCCGTACATATTAATTACCGGTATTAATTATTTCGTAAGGTACACATTTTTTATTCGTACGGGTATTTTTTAGAACAACCTAATGTTCATGTGTCATGTTAATTTTTATTTATTTCTATTTACGTATATAATTATGAATAATAGGGCTAACCCCGATCACATTATATAGTCCTAACAGATTGACCATCCCCAGGATAAAAGCGGTAACATGTAGAATAGAACAACCACCAGGATCGCCACTGTTGATCAGTAACGACCGCTAGATGCTCTGGCTAGATGGAAGTACAGTTGCTCCATGCAATTGAAATGGGAGTTATAACGTGACTTCTACTGTCGCTAGATGGAAGCATAGTGAAATTGATAAAAATTGTCTTCAAATCCCATAAGAGTGATCAATCTGTTATGTGATTTGAACACAATCTACGCTGTATTGACATTGGTTTGCAGTGTTTGATTAAAGAATGCATTCAAGATTAATTTAGAAACATTAAATTAATTATCCCTGAGCAAAAAACGTATGCTGCCTGGTCTAAATTATAGTATTTTAATTATTTGGGTGTAATAGCAATTAAGAAACATATTAAAAGAATTATCCTCGCACCAAAATGTATGCTCCCTGGACCAAATCGATCGCACTTTAATTATGTAAATACATTTGCAATTAAACATGTTAATATAATTATTCTTGCACTAAAAGCGAATGTTTCCTGGACAGAAGATTGTATTCAATCACGTTATAGTTTCATCTGGTATTTTATGACGTTGTTATGACTGAGATAGCTACCTATTTTAATTGTTTTGTCCACACCTGTGGAGTAACGGTCAGCGCGTCTGGCCGCGTAAACCAGGTGGCCCGGGTTCGATTCCCGGTCGGGGCAAGTTACCTGGTTGAGGTTTTTTCGGGATTTTCCCTCAACCCAATATGAGCAAATGCTGGGTAACTTTCGGTGCTGGACCCCGGACTCATTTCACCGGCATTATCACCTTATCTCATTCAGACGCTAAATAACCGAAGATGTTGATAAAGCGTCGTAAAATAACCTACTTAAAAATTAATTGTTTTATTAATAACAGAAGGTCATGACTGACCGAGTATATAAGCGCTCAGACTGATGGAGTTGAGGTTTGGGATGGTCCACAAGCCACAAATCGTGCTAAAATACTGCTTTGCTAATTATCCAGTATAGTCTGTTGTACTCTAACGAATTATTACCTATTAACTGTATAACCTTCGCGGTGGTCACATCGTATCTCTAGAGTGGTGTGTTGCAATTTTTAAGTTGTTTTTTATCATTTAAGTACGTTTTTCTCTCGTGTGGGGTGTGGGAAGATATCGAAGTTAAACCAATTTTTCTACACTGTTTGTCTATTCGTTGAATTTTGAAAATTTCAGTGCCACGGTAATTTTATCGTGGAAAACTACAACAACCAGTAGTATTTAATATGGAACCTGAATAAATGCTTAGTTTAGGAATAATGTTTTATCGTGAATTTTGCTAAATTTAATGTTTTAGTTAGAAAGCTTAAATATTTTATAGGACTATTACGAGAACCATAGCCGCCGTCATTATCATCATCATCATCAACATCACCATCATCATCACTTTGTTATTTAACGACGTTGTATGAACTACTGAGTCATTTAGCCTCTATGAAATTGGTGATAGTGAGATAGTATTTGGTGACTTGAGGTGGTGGATTCGTCATAGATTACCTGACATTTACCTTACGGTTCTGTAATACCTCGGACAAAACAAACCAAATAATCAGCCCAAGCGGGAACCGAACCCACGCCCGAGCGCAATTCCGGACCGGCAGGCAAACACACTACAGCCTAAGATACGCCGGTGGCTCCATCGTCGTCATCAGAGTAGTCACAATCATAAATGATTTTGGCATTTTGTATGTATAAAATAAATGATAATCATATTGTCCCAAATGATTAATGAAGGAATTTTCACTATTATTAATGCTGTCATATAGGCCTAATTTTGTCATTTGTTCTTTCAAAATGATTTCAAGGAACTTCATATCCAGATCTTCATGTAGGCCTATTTGTAGAATTCTAGTGTACCAATGACATGCGTGAATTATTTTTAAAGCTCTATTCTGAACAGTTTGTAATGGTTTAAGGACACTTTTAAGAATGTGACACAGATTGGCGCTGCATATATACGTGTTGGCAGTTCTAACATTTTATAACAAATAAGTTTGGGGGTGAAGATCGTTATTAGTGGCATCTGTTGGTTAATATGCGAAACTACCAAAGAGCAATATGCTGGGATCGCGGAAGAACATGATGATAAGGACGAAAAAATTTCATTATAAAAGAAGTAAACTAAAATAAATAACATTGCAGGGTTATAAAATTCATAGAATCTACGAATTTTTGCTGTATAACCTACTTTAAAACACATCACGATTAAAGATACAAACGTAAACTAATTCTATTAATGAAATACGATGATAAAAGTTGTTTCATATTATTATTTATTTTCTTGGTTATTAAACGACGCTGTACCAACTACGAGGTTATTTAGCGTCGATTGAATTTGTGATAGTGAGATGATATTTGGTGAGATGAGACCGAGGATTCGCCATAGATTACCTGATATTTTTCTTATGATTTGGGAAAACCTCGGAAAAACCCAACCAGGTAATCAGCCCAAGCGGTAATCGAACCCGCGCCCGTGCACAACTCCGGAATGGCATGCAAGCGCCTTAGCCGACAGAGCTACACCCATGACTTTGCTTCATATTATGACGTAATACGTTTATTGATATGACATCACTAGTAGTGTTTCATTGGTAATGTACAACACACTTTAATTCTTTCTTGGAACAGAAAGATACAACTCCATACTTTACAACATCTTTAATCAGTAATTACCAAAGCTCGGATCTTGGGGACTTGTGTGTCGTGTGCTTGAGTAAGGTTACAGGCATAACGTACACAAAGCTCACGCTGCAAGTGCTCAGGGACAGTCGTTTGTACTAAGAAAGTGGTCACATCGAATGGCAAGAAGACGAACGAATAAACTGTGTCACGTCGAAGCCAATGACATTAAGAGAATTACAGGTAAACGGTCTGTTTGAGGAATTAGAAAATACGTGTTATTCGAATGGGTGTTATGGAAGTTTGAAAATGCATTTCTTAAATTTTAGGTACAGAATTTCGTGGAGGAATTCTGAGGAGATACATTATTTTCTTCTAATGCAGAGTTTATATCTTGTAAGTTGTACCACACATAAACTAGAGCTGGAAACGGGCGTTCATTGAAAGACATTGCAGTCCTTTAAATTGATGGAGAATTTGTCCATAGCCATGGATCAAGTCGTAGAGGGACCTTCCCTAGTAGTGATACACTAATTGAAAACTATTTGCGAGAAAAATTTAGGATATACTTATCTTTCTCAGTTACGAGATCTGCTGAAAATCGAACAGGAAACAGTGACAGTGAAATATTCAGTATTTTATTTAGGCCCAAGACTTTATAATAAAATTTCAAACCATTTTCCAAATTTGAAATTTTTTAAAATTGAAACTTTTAAAAAAGAATTTTGTAAAATTATCCATGATATATAATAGTAACAAATGTACTTTTTTTACCTTTTATTTCTATCGACTATATTCATGTTTTTATTGAATATCACTGGCTTCTGTCGGATTGTCAATTTATATTAAATGTGTATTTTTCTCTCGTTTTCCCTTTCTTCTTTATTCTTGCTCTTGTGTTGTACTTATTGGTTTGAATTAAGTTAATTACTGTATTTAGTAAACTGTCCTTGTAAATTTTATGATATATTATTCACTAAGACCACACCGTACAAGAGCCTGACTCTTACGGTAGTGGCTAGAAACATTTTTATTTTATAAATGCAATTTGTACTCACTAGGTAGCCAGTTAAAATAAATAAAATAAAAAAAATTAAAGTTTGCTCCCGTCACTTCATGTGACGTGGAAATAAGTTTCCTTCGTTTCAAATCATGTTTAACTAACAGACGAAGAATTTATGGGTTCGAAAATCTTCGAATGCATGTAGTCATACACTGTAATGAAATGTACAGAGCAGAACTGTAAATTTGATGTATTTTGCATGTTTATTTATATATATGCTATAAAATTAGATGTTTCAACCTATCATAATATTATCATTATGTTGTTCCAGCCAGGAACCACTTTTATAGCAGACCTGACAGTACCTCCGTGCTGGAAGCGGGAGTTTGTTGACATTGAAGTCCCGTCGCTTAGCCACGTTCAAAGACACAAGTCCCCAACTTCCGAGCTTTGGTAATTACAACACCACGCATATCTTTGTGGAATAGGTCCAGGTAAGTAAACAGGAAATGCATGGCGCATAGCGACCACTGGACACTGTGCAGGGTTTCGACATTACTTGGGTAACTTACACTATAGTAATATAAGTTACAAGAACGGTATGTTGACGTTTTCATGGTCGAGGAAAAGATTGAAAAAGCGAATCGTGCGCAACATTGTTGCTATAAAATGTTTTCTGTGTTTACTATACTCCAGCAGGCCGTGATATACAGTGATGGACAAAAGTATTCGGAAAAGTAATGATTAGTTTTTTAATTACTTGTAGGTGGGAATGTAATAAAGAGAAAAGAGAATGCTTGTGAAAATAAGTAATTGTATTGTCATATGCTATAAATGTATACAGAAAATAATCAATTCATCAACTCTTCAATAAAAGAAAAAAAACATTGTACGACTCGGCTACAAGAAGCTTGGACAAAAGTATTCGAAAATAGACACAAAATACAAACAAAACAAACTTCAGTACTTATTTGCCCACCCTCTCCTGCGAATAACTTCTTTCAATCGTGCAGGCATGAAAGAAACTAATTTTTCAGTGATATTCTGCCCTATTTGATGCCATTCCTCTAGAAGTTTCTGTTTGATATGATTCTTGTTGGATATTCGACGTTTCCGGACTCGTTTCTCCAGTTCAGACCACAAGAGCTCGATTAGATTCAAGTCAGGGAATTGGGGTGGAGTGTGCAAGGTATACAATCCACAAACGAACAATTTCTGCGGTATGTTTTGGGTTATTATCTTGCTGAAAATAATAATCCCCTGAAAGACCACGTTTATCTGCACTCTTCTTAAAATTGTCCTAAAATATCTGCTTATACTTGAACTTTTCCATGGTTACATTGTCAATAGATACTAGTTCTTTTACACCATTGGCCCACATGCACTCCAACCTCCATGCTTAACTGCTGATAGCATATTCTTCTGGTCCAATTCTGTGTTCGGTTTTCTCCAGACCAAAAGTTGCCCACCAGAATGAAATATATTAAATTTACTTTGATCTGGAAATATAACCTTGTTCCAGAACCCTAAATCTTTGTCGACAAATTCATTTTCGAACAGAAATCTCTTCTTTTTATTTACCTTGCTTATACACAGATTTCTCCTTGGCACCCTGGGATTGTACCCGGCCCGTTGAGTTCTGGTTACCGTTTTAGGATCAACAATTGTACCAAAATCGTCCTGTAAATTAGCTGCTATTTCTGATGCACTCACCTTTGGTTTTTCTTTACTGTCTTAATAACGTCTCTTTCTTCCATGTTGGTTAGCTTTCGTGGGCGACCTGTGCGCTCTCTATTTATTAATGTCTTCCGTTTTCTAACATTTTTTATAATACTATACACTGCAGAACAGCTTCTGTTGACAGCCTTAGCAATTTCGACATTCGTCTTTTGTTGTTTGTGTAAATATATAATTTTTTTTCTTTCTTCAATAGTTGTCCCATTATACTAGCACGTGTTACAGCTTTCCGTATCAGGAAAACACTGTGACTCATTCGTCTATCGACTGCATCAAAACGATGCGGTTTGAAGCATAGTAAGGGTATACACAGATGCTTAGTGTGTAGTTTGTCTTCACGACTGCAATATTCGAAAACTTCTGTCCTAGCATATTATGGTTCAAACGGTTGCCAATCTCTTTATATTCAGTTCGACATCGATTTCTCTGTGTAAACACTAACAATAAGAAATTATGTTATGATACAAAGAAAAATTAATACAATTATAACATTTATTTCGTCAGATTGTTGAATTTAATATCGATTAAGGGTTCATATGAATACTTCTGTCCATCACTTTACGTCTATCCTTTTTTTTTCCCCCAGTCTATAAATGCGAACTTAAAACAAACTGTAAGGTTATGTAATGATTTATTTTTCATTTTAATATTTTAACAATATTATTTATATAACATATTGCAGTAATAACATCGGCATCTGGAATCTTGTTGATTTTTTCACGGCTTCCTTAATGTTACTTGTATAAGGAATGCATTAAGTTTCGTGGAGTAGTAGACTTTACTTAATTTTTGCAGATATTTAAAAACAATAATTAACATTACAAGTTAGGTGAAATTGCAGTGGTAAGTTTCCAATTTATAATTATTACTATGTTAAACGTCTCTAAAAATAATATGTTAAAAGCCTAAAGCAGTAAAATGAATGTCGCGCTTGAGCGGTAAGAAGAGGGAAATTGTTATGTGTGTTACGTTGGGAATACTGAATGTGGTATTTCACACTTACCGCGTATTGGTTCTGTGCGGAAAACAAGCAAATACGCACGATCTCGCACAAAATTATTTACCCAAATGAGACCGCTTCGAAACAACAGGTTAAATGTTTCATACAGCCTTAAAGAAACTTGTTTCCCAAGATCGCCAAATGTGGTCTCGCGAGGCATGTCCCTGAACGGACCTGAACCCAGATGGTACGTAAGACGTCACAACATATAACGTACCTCTCCTCCCTCCACCCCTTCGCTTAGTTTGGAGTTTAGTCTGTAACATCAGTGGCGGTCTTACTCTGTTATCCATTCATTGCTATTTTAAGATTGCGTGTGTGTGCGGTGTAGAGATTATACTGTCTACTGAAATGTCTGTTTCAAAACTACGAAAACGTCCACTAAAACTTGTAGTTAGGGCGGAAAAGGAGGATAAATGTCTTCTGTAGCCATAACGAGAACGATGATATTTAGCATACTCTGCACTAGAATATCAGTGGGTGTCAAAAGCGGGCTAAAGCAAGGAGACACACTATAAGCTTTACTTTTTAATTTTGCTCTAGAATAGGCCTATATAATAATAATAATAATAATAATAATAATAATAATAATAATAATAATAATAATAATAATGGTTTATTTTAACTGGCAGAGTTAAGGCCATTCCGCCATCTATTCCACTCAACCAGTATGATAAAAAATTACTACATTGCTATGAATATAACATAATACAGGGACATCATTTTATTTTTACTAACATTTTTAATATTAACCTGTCTATACCTTTAGAGAACCGGTAACACCGCTTGCTCCCCCCCTCCAAGATTGGAGTTCGATAATACTGGCGTAAAACACAAATCACTCTACTAGGTATAGGAAGGAAGAAAAGTAGTTCATCCATTTACGTAAACTAGGAAATATCGCGATTTTGAGTTTGATAATTTTCATTAGGTTTTTCTTTAATCAAAGTACAGTACTGTATTAAGAATAAGTGTTTTTACTCACGAAGTGAGTTATCCATGCGAACGTATTCATTATGCAGTGTATATTATACTGTCTACAGCACATTAGCGTACAATATACAGAAAGAAGTTAAATTGAAAAATAATCATAATATAAATATTTAAACACAGTTTTGAAAATGGTGGCCGTTCATTTCGATACAGGTTTCAGTTCTTTTGTGCATATTATCGCACTATAGACTATTGCATCTAATTCCAATTGCCAGTTTCGTCCTTCGTACTAGTAACTCATGTTGAAATAATTCTGTACCTACTCTACGTACTGTGAATTCAATCTTCACTTCTGCCCGACCCGAAAATATAAAATTACTCAGACATGCTATCTACTGTCCGTCCAAGTGGTTATGCCGCAGGATTGTAGAAAGGGAGGAAATCACGTGACAGTTAATTACTTAACGAGGCCTTTTTATTTAAGTTAAATTAAACAGCTGTATAATATTACGTAAACTTCCAATTCCTAAGAGAAATTAATGTTTTTAGAAAAGAGCTAAGACAGCCCAGGTATTACAGAGGGGCGAGCAGAAGCAGGTGGGGGAAATCGGGATGCGACGTAGACAAACGGACAGTACCTGTGCGAAAATATGATTCAATATTGAAAGCTCTTTCGTCACTGGAAAACGCGAACATATTTCTGGAACGTACTATACTCAGTAACTCAGTACTGCTTACTATCTGCGGTCTTGGTTCTGTGTGGAGTTGGAACTTCCTTAGTAGAAGGGGTGAGAGTGAAGTACATTCAAAAAGTCAGGTAGAATAAAAATTGAAGTAAAAATAAAATGATGTCCCTGTACAATACAATACAAAGCAGTACAATACTACAATACAATATAATACATAATTAATATATAGCCACCGGCGTAGCTCTGTCGGCTAAGGCGCTTCCCTACCGATCCGGAGTTGCGTTCGGGCGCAGGTTCGATTCCCGCTTGGGCTGATTACCTGATTGGGTTTTTTCTGAGGTTTTTCCCAAGCGTAAGGCAAATGTTAGGTAATCTATGGCGTATCCTCGGCCTCATCTCGCCAAATACCATCTCGCGATCACCAATCCCATCGACGCTAAATAACCTCGTGTTTGATACAGCGTCTTTAAATAACCAAGTAAAAAAATAGGCATGTATCATTAGGAAAGTCCAGGAAAACAGAAAGGATTTGAAATTGAACGGGTTACATGAACTGGTTGTTTATGCGAATGACGTGAATATATTAGGAGAAAATCCACTAAGTATTAGTGAAGCAACGGCTGGAAGGATCATCGTGCTAACCACACGATACGTCCATTCTGGTTGGATGATCGTTCACCTTTGCTTCGGCATGTGGGCATGAGGCCAGCAGCCGGCTGGTCGATCTAGGCCCTTCACGGGCTGTAGCGCCACGGATTATTATTATTATTATTATTATTATTATTATTATTATTATCATTATTAGACTATTACTGAAGCAAGTAATGAGATATGTTTAGAAGTAAATTCCGAAAAAAAAAAAAACAAAGTATATGATTATGTGTCGTGACCAGAACGTAGTACCAAATGAAAGTATAAAAGTTGGAAATTTTTGCCTGTGAAAAATGGAAAAATTAAAAAAAAAATGGAGCAACAGTAACAAATATAAATGATACTTGAGAGGAAATTAAACGCAGAATAAGTATGGAAAATGCCTTTTATTATTCGGTTGAGAAGCTTTTGTCATTTTGCCATTTATAAAGCAGTTATATTCCTGGTGGTTCTAGGCTATATGGTTATGAAACTTGGACTCTCACTTTGAGAGAAGAACAGAGGTTAAGAGTGTTAGAGAATAAGGTGCTTAGGAAAATATTTGGAGTAAGAATGATGAAGTTACAGTAGAATGGGTTATGTTACACAACGCAGAACTGCTTGCATTGCATTCTTCACCTGTCATAGTAAGGAACATTAAATCTAGACGTTTGAGATAGGCATGGCATGTAGCACGCATAGGCGAATCCAGAAACGTATACAGAGTGTTAGTTGGAAATATATTATTATATTGTACCGAAGTACATATGATATTTCATGCAGATATTCTGCGTCATCATACGATGAAAGAGTAATGGAACGGAGAAAAATTCTCTCCGGCGCCGGGATTTGAACCCGGGTTTTCAGCTCTACGTGCTGACGCTTTATCCACTAAGCCACATCGGATTCCACCCCGGCATCGGAAGAATCGTCTCAGTTTTAAGTCCCGGCCAACTAGTCACTCATTACGAGTGCACCTCAGCACATGTATGAACTTCGGTCCTAGGTTCATAGATATCTATGACGTAGTGCAGAGGGCGGCCACTAGATGGAACCCAAGAGTTGGAACTTAAAACTGAGACGATTCTTCCGACGCCGGGGTGGAATCCGGTGTGGCTTAGTGGATAAAGCGTCAGCACGTAGAGCTGAAAACCCGGGTTCAAATCCCGGCGCCGGAGAGAATTTTTCTCCGTTCCATTACTCTTTCATCGTTAGTTGGAAAGCCTGAGGAAAAACGACTTTTGGAGAGGTCGAGACGTAGATGGGAGGATATTATTGAAATGAATTTGAAGAAGGTGGTATATGATGCAAGGGACTGGATTAATGTTTCTCAGGATAGGGACCGATGGCGGGCTTATGTGAACTCCGGGTTCTTTAAAAGCCATTTGTACGTCACGTCATGACTTAAAAACAGGTAAATTGGACAATTATTAATACGCAAATTGAAAGAAATGAATATCCTGAGATCCGTGCCAATTGACAAAAAATGAGTTTCGTCATTCTCCATGTCTACAGTCACTATCAAAGGTTTCTGAATAATTGGGTTATTTTACGATGCTTTATCAACTGCTGCGTTTATCTAGAGTCTGATATGAATGCGTTTCATTTTCATTTCATTTTGTGTTTGCCCAAGGGTAGGTTTTTCACTGCAAACCCAGCTTTCTCCAATCTTTCCTATTTTCTTCCTTCCTCTTCGTTTCCTCATATGATCCATATATTTTAATGTCGTATATCATCTGATATCTTCTTCTACCACAAACTCTTCTCTCGTTCACCATTTCTTCTAGTGCATCCTTCAGTAGGCAGTTTCTTCTCAGCCAGTGACCAAACCAATTCCTTTTCCTCTTCCTGATCAGTTTCAGCATCATTCTTTTTTCACCCACTCTTTCCAACAAAGCTTCATTTCTTTTTCTGTTTGTCCATTTCACACATTCCATTCTTCTCCATATCCACATTTCAAATGCTTCTATTCGCTTCTCTTCACTTCGTCGTAACGTCCATGTTTATGGCCCATACAGTGATGCAATGTGTATAAATAAGCAAATAACTTGCTAACAAGCATGTACGATCAGCAAGTCTGACCGCGAAACCAGGTGGCCCGGGTTCGAATCCCGGGCGGGGCAAGTTACCTGGTTGAGGTTTTTTCCGGGGTTTTCCCTCAACCCAATATGAGCAAATGCTGGGTAATTTTCGGTGCTGGACCCCGGACTCATTTCACCGGCATTATCACCTTTATTTCATTCGGACGCTAAATAACCTGAGATGTTGAGACAGCGTCGTAAAATAACCCAATAAAAAAACAAGCATGTAGCAGGAATTTAGACTGACCTACTGTACTCACTGAGAAATACCGATTCAGCCATTGCAGTGTGCTGGCTATATGTCAACAACTGCTAACCTGGATGCAGTATGATGACATGGAAGAATTAGTTAATAGGCATAGGTGAACCTATAATCAAACATAAATATGAAAGTTATAGAATAAATTTAGATGATTAAAAAATTAATTTAAAAATGTTTATGGTAGAAAATTGTGAAAAGGAGCAGATAAATAAGTTTTAAAGTTTTAATATTTATCACGATTGGTTTAAACATGCACTAAAACTAGACGTAAGTGCAAGTTTGAACAATTAATTACTGAGATTTGCGATAAATTAATTTGTTTAGGAAATTGTATAATTATGTATAACTACTTTTGTATATAGATCAGTTTTTTTTAAAATGATTAAGTTTTTATTTTTGTGAACTAATATCAATAAATCTATCACTATCACTATCTGGCCCATACAGTGGCACACTCCATACAAAGCACTTCACTAGTCTCGTCCTTAGTTCTTTTTTCCAGAGGTCCGCAGAAAATGCTCCTTTTTCTATGAATGCGTTAATGCCAGCGAAATGTGTCCAGGATCCAGCGCCGAAAGTCATACGGCATTTGCTTTTAATGGGTTGAGGGAAAACCCCGGAAAGAACCTCAACCAGGTCCCTTGTCCCAACCAGGATTTGAACCCGGGTCAGCTCGTTTCACGGTCAGACATGCTAACCGTTACTCCAGAGCTGTGAACTCCTGGAAATTTTAGTTACAGAATTTAGAGATGGGCGATTTGGTAACTTGAAACAAATGAAAGATATTTTCGTGCACTTTGTAAACCCCTTTTACTGTAGCCATATTAAAAGTAGGACGAGGCTTATAATTTGAAGTTGTTGACCTGCAGAACGACACCTCTGTAAAAATAAAGTAGCCTAGAAGGGTTGTGTTGCTTTAGATCAGTGGTCGTCAGCACTCGCTGAAATGACTATTGGGTATAGAGAGCAGGGACGCCTGCACCTCCGTGCTTGCTTCGAGGGAGGGAGAGGGAGGAATCTGGCATTAGCTGTTGCGGACCAGTGTTGCCTAGACGGAAATTCCGTCAAAACTGACGGAATTTCAAAGTAGCGGACGGAACAAGAATGGCTTTGACGGGTGACGGATTTTCTGGCGAAAATTACTACTTATATTGTCTTTTGACTATTTTAGTTGCTGTCGTTTTTAATTGACTAATTTTTGGGGTAGCGTAGACCAACCCAGCACATAAACTGCAGAACTAGAAGTAGATGATGTGGATGAATTAATAATAATAATAATAATAATAATAATAATGATAATAATAATAATAATAATAATAATAATAATAATAATAATTATTATTATTATTATTATTATTATTATTATTATTATTATTATTATTATTATTATTTATTTATTTATACTGGCAGAGTTAAGGTCATAGGGCCTTCTCTTACACTCTACCGGGTCACAAAGTATACAAGCAGTTAAAATTTAACAAAAAGTTAAAGAACAGAATACTGACATATTACAAGAAATAATAATAAGAGCATAATAAAATCGACACTAAACAGCATGAAAATAATACAAAAATAGAAAAAAGAAAGTAAAATATATTGGAATATAGTAAAAGCAATTCATTTAGTACAAATGGTTAATATGAAAAACGTAAGGTATAATATAACAAAATTGAATGTAATAAAATAATAATAAAAAAGAAAAAGAAATACGAATATAAATAAAATTCACAATAAAAAGGCTCTGATAATAAATTCATCGGGGAACAATAAGGGGAAAGGAAGGAAAGATATATATATATATATATATATATATATATACACACATATATAGCCTATATTTTTACAAAACTATCGCAGAGAAAAGGGCTTATAACTGAAAGGAATCTGAATTGAAAAAGTGCAATTTTAATTATTTTAATTATTATTATTTTAATCAAGATTGGTGAGGAAGTTTCTTTAATATTTGCTTTTATTTATGTAAATATATTGAATGGGTCTTATTTTTTTTTTATTTTGACGGATTCTGACTGATTTCTAGGTGTTACACTGACGGGGATACAATTTATGTGTTGGCAACACTGTTGCGGACGATCAGTGGAGACTAGAGTAGTAAGTACTATACACTTGTCAGTGGTTTGTGTACGTACACGATGGCAGAATGTTAAAATAGTGATTTACGTAGGTCTTCCTCCCCTACGTTGTTTTACCCTTCATGGGAGGAGGCATTTTTTTTACAGAGTTTGAAAATTCAGCAAGATGTTTAATTTGCAGTAAGATACTCAATGTGATAAGAAAATATAATCTGCAGCGTCACTATGACAACTGTCATGCTAATGGATACGACAAATTAAAAGACGACGAAAGAATCGAAATGATGGAGGAGTTAAAGAACGCCAGAATAAGACAGATAATATTATTATTATTATTATTATTATTATTATTATTATTATTATTATTATTATTATTAATTCCGATACTGATGTGCAGTTAATCAGAGAACGTTTCCCTAGGCCAGCAAAATACTGCATCGGACATCGTGTCTTGTACGAGACAAGTTTCGTCTCGGACTGTCTGATACTGAACAAGACTGTTTCGGTCTTTCTAGAACTGCCGACAGTCTCGAACAGTTCGCCACGACGTACGTAGTTTGTTTTCCATACATTGCTATTCTCAATTGCGACCTGATAGCAACCGACAATAAAATCGTAATATTGATCGATTATTTTATGCGTTTAAAAGAAGAAGATCACATAAATTGAAATTTGTTCGATTCATCTTCCAAACCCAAAAATGTATGTACTTGGTTTTATAAGTACATAAATTTCTTTCAAAACTTCTTCCTGTACTTTATATATTAGGTTTCTCCTAATTATATATATATATATATATATATATATATATATATATATATATATATTCAAAATTGAGGGGCTCAGTCAGATAAGAGAATAAACCACAATTAAAATATTTACATAAATTTAAATATTCTGCCGTGTGTGGTCATAAGTTCCAAATTTTTCACATTTTAAATGTAATCTACCACTAGAATAATATGTCATAGAATTTAGTCCAGAGAAATTATTTCCTCACATTCCAGCGAAATTCAAGGATTTGTGGTTTGTCTCCTCCTTTGAATGGACTCCACAATTTCAGAGGTGACTTTTTTTTTTAAGTTATTTGGCATTAAAAACGGAAATCCTGACTATTTATTGAATATGTGAAATATGCTTATTTAAATGCACATGTGAACATTGGATGCTTCATTACAGTATTAGTAATATTGAATTCCAATGAGTTACGTAATTTATGGTACGAACGAAAAGCCGCCACTGAAATATTGCTTACCCGTCCGCTCCTATAAATTCACTAGAAGGCTCGAGGGTAAGAGACGCTAGCACGAGCGTGCACTCTCTTGACGACCGCTGCTTTAGATGATTTTTTTTAAATATACTGACCTTCTAAGTACCCATTTCTCATGTAATTTGCATCCTGATTCGCAGCTATTTTTGTTGTCTACGTACGTCTTTTTAGCTGAACATAATAAAATCACGAAGAGTAATCCGCTTCACAGATATTAGCTTTCATACACAATTAACAATGGCTACTTAAGAGGTAACGCCTAATTTTGAAAGCTTAATGAGGTAAAATATAGAATATGTTCCAGTGTGCTAATTAGGAAGACAATTGAATGAAAAAACAACAAATAAGCGAATACAAATGAAGGGAATACAATACTAAACACATTATGTTTCCTTCTTCCTCTTGTTAATATATCTTTGTTATGAACACTGAAGGTAGAGCTGAAGTTCACAATCTACTACGAAGTTCTCGTTCAACGAATGAGCCCCAACTTCAGGCTTCATTCTGTGTCGAGCGAGCGGTATTTGTTATTAATTAGTTTGTTAATAATTTTTGACGGTTTGTGGCTACTGCTTAAACTTACTAACTTACAAATGGCTTTTAAGGAACCCGAAGGTTCATTGCCGCCCTCACATAAGCCCGCCATCGGTCCCTATCCTGTGCAAGATTAATCCAGTCTCTATCATCATACCCACCTCCCTCAAATCCATTTTAATATCCTCCCATCTACGTCTCGGCCTCCCTAAAGGTCCTTTTCCCTCCGGTCTCCCAACTAACACTCTATATGCATTTCTGGATTCGCCCATACGTGCTACATGCCCTGCCCATCTCAAACGTCTGGATTTAATGTTCCTAATTATGTCAGGTGAAGAATACAATGCGTGCAGTTCTGTGTTGTGTAACTTTCTCCATTCTCCTATAACTTCAGCCCGCTTAGCCCCAAATAATTTCCTAAGCACCTTATTCTCAAACACCCTTAACCTATGTTCCTCTCTCAGAGTGAGAGTCCAAGTTTCACAACCTTGTTAATAATTTTTGACGGTTTGTGGCTACTGCTTAAACTTACTTACTTACTTACAAATGGCTTTTAAGGAACCCGAAGGTTCATTGCCGCCCTCGCATAAGCCCGCCATCGGTCCCTATCCTGTGCAAGATTAATCCAGTCTCTATCATCATACCCACCTCCCTCAAATCCATTTTAATATTATCCTCCCATCTACGTCTCGGCCTCCCTAAAGGTCCTTTTCCCTCCGGTCTCCTAACTAACACTCTATATGCATTTCTGGATTCGCCCATACGTGCTACATGCCCTGCCCATCTCAAACGTCTGGATTTAATGTTCCTAATTATGTCAGGTGAAGAATACAATGCGTGCAGTTCTGTGTTGTGTAACTTTCTCCATTCTCCTATAACTTCAGCCCGCTTAGCCCCAAATAATTTCCTAAGCACCTTATTCTCAAACGCCCTTAACCTATGTTCCTCTCTCAGAGTGAGAGTCCAAGTTTCACAACCTTGTTAATAATTTTTGACGGTTTGTGGCTACTGCCTAAAACTAAAAGAAATTCAGTACAGTTTGCGATCAATTCAGAGCAGAAGTCTGATTTAGAATAGGCTTATTAAGAAATTTAATTTTCATTCGTTGGAGTGTAAACAGAACTGCCTGTCTTATTTTATTCTTAAGGCCGGTATTGTAAAGAAAAGTTGACCGTTCGTCAATGCAACTACAGTTATTTTCGAGAGTTGAAATTTTCATTGTGTATTATAAAAATGTGGTTAAGTTAAACTGACCATTGTTGCAGTTGGTAATAAGAACAGAGTGGCCCGGGTTCGAATCCCGGTCGGGGCAAGTTACCTGGTTGAGGTTTTTCCAGGGTTTTTCCTCAACCAACTAGGAGCAAATGCTGGGTAACTTTCGGTGGTGGACGCCGGACTCATTTCACCGGCATTATCACCTTCATTTCATTCAGACGCTAAATAACCTTAGATGTTGATACAGCGTCATAAAATAACCCAATAAAAATAAGAACAGATCGTGTTTTGTTAACAAAATATCGAAAACAAAGGGAAACGGTATTTCTCAGAGACCGAAAATAAGTTGTTATTCAGTTTGATGAAGAAATAGCGATATGTACGGCTGCCATATTATGAATAAATGTGTTTTTTCTTCCTACTGAAAAATTTTATATTTTACAAATAGGAGTTATTGCAGGAACAACGACGATATGAATTACTCTTTCCGAGTCGCAATTGTTTAAGGAGAAGTTAACGGATAGAATTCTGTCGGTAGAGTTAATTGTCACTTTAAGCTCTCTTCAAGTTTTATAAAACGCAAAAATATCGAAAACTACAGGTTAACTACTACTTGAGGTTTAAACTACTTTTATAATACCGGCCTTAAGGGGGGACTCAACTGAAAATTATGAAAATTTTTCAAAAAAGTTTTATTGACTATTTCACATCTTTACAATGTATATTTTCGTTAAAAAAATGGATTTAGTTCAATCCTGATTACAAATATGTTTAACTTTTTTAAATTAAGGCTGTAAGGGGTGTGGCATTTAAAGAGCTGTCAAAATCATTTCACCATAAAATAATTATTTTTTTACAAATTCATGATTAGAAATCTAGTAACTTTTTGTTCTTAAGTTGGCTCTCTCAATTTACTAGATGAATGTAGCGGAGGAGAATTTTAATGTACATAAATATTTATTTTACTTTTCCATAGGCCTAAGTTTATTTTTCTTGATTTACACACACTTTTTTGTGTTAAATATTAATAAATGTGGATGAAATTTTTTTCTGCAGGTATTTATGAGGTAGCTGCATGTTTCTATGCATTTATTTTGCGACAGATGTTGCTAGTGTACTTTATTATATTTTTTTCATGAATTATAGAAAAAATAACATTTTTAAAATTTCGAACAATCTCTCCAAAGAGAATAAATGAGATATGTCATAAAATGAATGCCTATAAATGTTTCTCTATGCCTCTATGATCATGTTTCCCCGTATAATCATGTTCCCCGTCTTTCCAAACTCTGTCTTGGCTAAGGCTAAGCGATCGGCGAGCCCTGCATTCTTTTGTTATCTTATTTCAAATTCTGCGCACCGCTACCCCAATCTATTTGGCTTCTCGTTTTCAAAATTTATCCGCATATCATCAGCTAAGTACAAGATCTCATCATAACAATTTACTCATTATACCCTACCACAAGACATCTTTATATTCTTCATCTTATACAGTTTCAGTTGCTAGAAATTGGAACTCGCTACCGAGTGATGTAAGGGGTTGGACAATAACTTCATTTAGGTCAAAATTGCATAAATTCTTACTTAACAAATTAATTGCTGATTAATATTTATTACATATAATGAAACTAACATCTGTCCATTCTTATTATTATCATTAATTTCTCTAAATATTCTCATTATAGAAATATATTTTAGATTTATATATTTTTTTTTTCTCCCTGTAACATAGTTCTAGTAAGCTTATATAAAATTAATTTTCATCATTTCACTAGCTATCTCAAATCTCAAATTAATTATAATTGATTGAATTAAATCTTGATTCTACCGTAACGTTTAAGGCTCATTCACAATGAAAATTAAACACAGCGTAAGCTTTAACTTAAGGATCAAGAAATCATACCATCATTCACGATGGGAACATAAACATAACAGCAAACATACTTGGTAACCATGGAAACATAACAAATCACGTAAGCATAAGCATGAAAGTTTGGAGTTTGCAAACTTTCATGTTAACGTCTTACGGTAATGTTTATGTCAGTGTTTATGTGAATCATTGTGAATGATCCCATTTGATAGCCTGGGCGCAAACTTCTGTGTTTATGTTACGGTTATGTTTAATTTTCGTTATGGATGGGCCTTTATATTCTTAAGTTAACGCTTACGTTATGTTTAATTTTCTTTGTGAATGAGCCTTTATACACGTGTACCTCGACTTGGTAGAAGTGATGTAGTTAGCATCACGTTCCAGCAGTATTTTATCTACGGTGCTCAATTTTAGACGAGAAGAAAATTCTCCGGGTTTGAACGCAGGGTATTTCAGTGTGTAGTTTGTTGCGGTATCGACAGAACCAAACGGGGTATCCATAGTATTTGAAGTTAATGAAATATTGCATTCTAACATAGGCAGCAGAGGACTGTCAAATCTCTTGGCTGACCTTGAGCAGAGCATTCATATCCTGTTGGTGTTAGCTGTAGGTTACTCTGAAAGAACACTTTGAAACAGTTAATACGTATTTATCTAAATAATAACCTGTTAAAGCAATATTCACCTATAGAAGATTAAAGGTGCTATAAATTTTGTCTCGATTAACATAGGATTTACACATTGTGTCCGATTGTAAAACATTAAAACGTTTGTTAGGGCGATTACCGCCGCAAATGAACAGTTGCGAATGATAAATTTTCTCGCCGCCCGAAATCCTGAATTATAACATCCTATTACGTTAGCACAGTCTGTAGAATCAATACTGGTTATCCCGTACAAAGCGAACGAATGTCGGAAATAAATTTTTGCCTTTATTTATTCTCCTTTTCCGCAAATATTTCATTAATAGAAGTTAGAATCTAACAGGAATTAAGTCTGGAAAAATCTTAAAATTGGTGGTATGAGAATTGCATTCTGCTTAATTGGAGGCAATCGTGTATGAAATTGAAGAAAATAAAAATGCTCTAAAAACGCGCGTAAGAGATGGAAGAGAGATATTTTAGCTTCTGACAGTGTTGCTGTATGTTGCTGGTATTAATTTGAAGAGTCTACTGCAAGAATGATGGATGTCACTTTCTTGTCGAAAATGAACCAAGACTGTCAATGCATAGCTTAAGACATATAGAATGTACATAGAGAGTTATATGGCATTAACACTGATAGTCATTGTCCAGTAATGATCGGAAAATCACAGTTAAGCTTTGAGCGCTAAGCATTTCAAACATTCAATTGCGTCTCCTGCAAAATGTATTCCAGTGACATCCATCATTCTTGCAGTGGACTCTTCATTTATGACACCCATTGGCGCACAGTAGTCGTAAGACACCTGTTGGAATGTATACTTTCGATATCTTATTCTTTTGAAAAAATTAATACCTTCCTTACACTATTGAAATATGAAATACATAAGGTTCATATATTATTTTCATAAAGTACCGTCAACGCGGGCTATTTTGACCCTTAAGGTGTTACTTGAACCCAGAAGAAAAAAATGTTTATATACCATTGGAGTAACTTAGGTGAAAATATTTGTACAGATGAAAGTTTGCAGAGGAAAAAAAAACACAACTTTCGACACCAAACTGTTATTTTACATCGACGAAAACATTTTTGTTCTGGGTTCAAGTAACACCTTAAGGGTCAAAGTAGCCCGCTTTGACGATATATATTATATTTTATAAACTCACCTTCCTGGATCTTTCGGAAGAAGTATAACTCTGACCTCTTTTTCTTACAATTTATAGTACCACAAGCGTCTTCTTGTCCCATATTATTATTAAAATTATTGTATTTTAGCCATTTACAGTTATTACAACCGATAACGAACATTTCACAGTTTACAAACTTTTCATAACAATGCGAAATACGGCACAGACAATGCCTTTTCGATCTAGGCCGTAATGTATGTTCGGGTTTTCTATTTCAGTGTATGGAGCTCAGTTAAATATATTATAACTTTATTGCGTATCATTGCTATGTTTTATTTAGTGTAATGTGTCCATAAGTTCCGTTTACTACTTGTTGCATAATATGTTGCAGAAATAATTACAAAACTGTGTTTTTTTTAATGTGAAGAGAATTTTACGCGTTGACATAATCTGTTCGCATCAATATTTTAAGTTTAGTTGGAAGCTATTTTGAGGTTTAATAAAAAACGATTTTAATTTACCACATCTACCTTCCTTAATTGTAGACAGAAAATTTACCATACCACTCCTATGAAATTAGTGTACATAAGATTGCGTTACTTCGTCTCTTAGGTAGTAGATAAATACAATAATTCAATACTCAATTGTAGTATTGAAATACAGGCAAATTGACTGCGCATAGTATCATACATGACATTATGCTTAATTATAATATATAAATGCGAATATTGAAGTGCTGTAAACATAACCTATAATTTCAACATATCTAAATATCCGTGCGGTGCAACTGAAAATTATTGAATCATGCATAAATGAATGTACAAAAATGTCGCAATACATAATCGAAATAAAGGCAGGTATTACACATACGAAGAACGTAATTTTCACACCAAAAATAATATTACACCTTAACTCGCAAGTGAATTATGTCTGAAGTGTCTCATAATTATTGTTTTAACTTTTATTAATGCAATTATACTACAATTTAGAGAAATATATGTTAGTCTTTATGCATTCCAACTAATTTATATTATTGAAACGCCACCCTTCATGATCAGGTTAAGCGAGTCACATGGTCTGCCTTACGGCCTGTATTAAATCACGATGGCAGTGGCAGTCTATTGTTACTAGTACTCACAGCGCTCCAAGGGGCTAGCAAATATCGCGAGAAATGCAAAAAATCATTCTAGCTTCGTGACTGTATATACTAGACTGTGGTGTTAGTGAAAAAATAGTTGGAAGCGGGAGATCCCGGGAAAACCTCTCTGGAACGTATGCACAAATTCCATCGCAAACTGGCAGGCGATCGAACCTGGCCGCCTGAATGAGAGATCACAGACGTGGCTGTAAAACAACATTCAGATAAGCCTACTTGAATTTAGAACATTAACTCTGACGTACTGTATTTTACGTAAGGTATAAACACTCCATCACAGGAGCTGTAGGTCTGAAATTCTTTTGTTTTGGACACGGGTGTAACAGTCTAGTATATACAGTCACGAAGGTTGAGTTGTGAGGGTATTAGGAACAATAGACTGTGCAGGTACTATTTCGCATTGTCTGTAATTAGGCGATAGTAGCGATCCTAGTGGTGAGCAACTATCTATGGATGCATATTTACTACGTATTGAGCTTCGTGACTGTATATAGTAGACGGTGAATGTAAATTATGAGACTTTTTCGTTACTCTCATATGTAGAACATTTATCAACGTTTGTTGGAACATTTAACAGATAGATCTACTCTATATTCACGATATAGTGAGACATTTTGCTGTACTTTTTTTGGAACTAGCAACTAGTATCAAATGTGTTGGAAATAAAATTTTGTTTAAATTAATTTCTGGAAATAGTTTTGTAACAATTACAGTGTAACAGAAAAAACTCTGCACAATTCTAAAAAAGAAGAGTTGTTTCACTCACGTAATTGAATTCATTCATAGTATGTATGAAAGTTAAAGAGTAAACATGTTTGAAACAAAGCCATCAAAGTGGAAGAAATAAATTTTGCCTTCCGACAGCGTCGCTATTATCAAATATTTATATTTTATATTGATGGCGTTGTTTGCAAAAGCTAACTATCGCTATCATACATGTCGTAAATTAGTTTTTGTTTTTATTTGTTATTTCAGGACATATTACTATAACAGTTAGTTAACAAAATTTTTATACACTGAAAACCTCTAAAAGATGACTAGGCTAATTAGTAGGCCTATACCACTCCACTTAATGCAAAGCTTTCAAAATATATACTGAAATTAGTTTGTGGGTATCTCGATCTTGTTATGTAGATCTACTTTTTCATTAGATGTATACTAATATTGTTATACTAGCCGTACCCGTGCGCTCCGCTGCACCCGTTAGAAATAAATATAAAGCAATTACGTAATTAAAATAGGGCTTTTGATCCACGGAACATTCGTGTTTGATTGAAGGATAAATCGTTTAGTATGTTACTTAATTTAAATTATATTAAAAAAATAAAATGCGATCATTTTGATACAGAGACCATTCATTTGGTGCAATGACAATTCCTTTAACATGTTTCTGAATTGTTATTACATGCAACCATAGTTGAATGAAGATTGACATATCATTTAGTTTTAATGTGTATACGTTATATTACTTGCTATATGTTTCCATTGAATTATGGTAATAACTTAATTTTAACCCTTGTTTTTTACGTCTTCAGTAAATGGTGCTTGGCCCACTATGATTCTGAACCCTTCAAATAACTTAAATAGTGATATAGCATATGTTATAGTGATATATAATTATATTTCTTTCTTTCTTTCGAAAATGTAAGAATTCACGATCTCCTATGTACCATTGCCATGGAATGAATAAATGTGTTTTTTCCTCCTACTCAAAAATTTTATATTTTGCACATAGGAGTTATTGCAGGAACAACAACGCTATAATCTGAGGTGGCGGTGAAAATGTATTGTATTGTTATTTTAAAAGTCTTGTATATAACTTAATTAGCTTTCGATATTACTTCATACAAACACAGAAACATTCTCTGTAGGCTATATTTAATAGCTTTCGATTGCTGTTGTCAAGGCCCCTTATAGATGAAGTCATTTGTTTCCATTTCATTACAGGCCAATAGGTGGCATCGTTATTTTAATTTTAAAACTCATTTATCTCATTAAATATCAGTCCTATCAACATTTTTCTGAGAATAAAACTTATCGGAAATAATTTTAAAGAAACTTTTGTTACGTAACATTTTTCACGAAAATCAATAATAGGCCTAAGGGAGATATTTCGATTTATTTAATTCAAGCCTCCTTATAACGCCCTTTTAAATAAAGTATTTTGAATGCCATATAGCCTAAAACTTAAGTTACAATGAACTTAATTTATATTCCAATTTTCATATAAATCGATTCAGCCATTATCGTGTGAAAAGGTAACAAATATCTAGACAGACAGACAGACAGACATACAAACAAAAATTTCAAAAAAGCGATTTTTGGTTTCAGGATGGTTAATTATACATGTTAGGACCAATTATTTTTGGAAAAGCGAAAATTACCAGAAAAATTTCGGCTACAGATTTATTATTAGTGTAGAAAATTTGATGGTCAACATTCTTAGAAGCATTGACTCGTTGATATAATCAGTTCGAATAAAAAAAAATACCTCAAATAATTTAAGAAATATCGCTCTATACAGGGAGATAGCCTATACATTTATGTACGAGATACTTACAAAAGACAACATATTTCGATGCCAGTGACAAATTGCATTTTCGCGCTACTCTATAATCCATAAATCTATGTATAAGACAACTACGGTGCTTCTGCTTTCCTTTAACAACAGTATTTCCTTTGTAAATCTAAGATTATTGCCCCATTTGCGAGAAAATGAGGAGACAATACAATAAATCACAAGCCACTGAGCTGTTCTCCTAACGGTATTCATTCAGATTTGCCGGAGGTAAACGAAGAAGTTGGAAGATCACTGTGGACATTAATTGTACTCAATATAGTACTAATTAACGACAACAATATAGATAATTAACAGGTCTACAGAGGCCTAATTCGTGAAGGATGATGATGATGATGATGATGATGAATATAGATAATTTTATATTTCAAACTATAGACTATTTTGATAGACTAAGCTATAACAATTCTTTAATTTCTTCCGTAGTAAGCCCAATTTAAACTTCAATATTGGACCTATATTAGGAACTAACTTATATTTAATATTTCTTGCCCTCTTCTTTCATTTATTTTTCCATATCATATTCTTTCCATTGTTCCTCATCCTTTCCTTTCTTTCTCATTATGTAGCCTATTATCTTTATCCATTTTCCTTTATTTTTTCCATTAATTTATTTTTATCTTTTAATTCATACTTTTTTAATTAGCTTAAATGTAGTTATGTTGAGCTTCAATGTAGTTCTGTTTATAAGTATGCATAAGGGTGCAATTATTTGACTTATTTGAACTGTTGTATCAGTGAAGCGAGGTGAGTCAGTGAAGTTATGGTTTTACAGCGCAGTGAATAGTTCCGATCAGTGATAATTCATAGCGTCAATGATATGTGTTCTATAGTGTCAGTGAAATGTGTCCTAAAGTGTCAGTGAAATGCGTCATAGTGCCACTACAGTGAGTGAGATGAGAGTAAAGTGAAAGACTATTGAAACTTACGTAGGTCCTATACATATGTAGGTTGTATTGTCAAATTAGGTATTTTATTCATGTTCTATTATTAATTGTAATTATTGTGTTAAATTGTATTGTGTACTCTTATTGTATTGTGTATATAATTGTATTGTGTATTGCATAATTGTATTGTGTATTGTAAATTTTATTGTGTATTGTTTATCATTTTATTGTGTATTGTTTATATTGTGTATACCACTGCCACCGGGTGCTTGCCCACTTGCAGTGTAAATAAATGCATTATACCGGTACATATTTATTTACAGTACATCCTCCAAGGAGACCCGCTCAGCCCGATACTGTTTAATGTCCTACCACATGATGTCACGAAAGGAATGGAAGGAGTAAGTACGTACATCTACGCCGACGACATGGCCATCGCAGCGACAGACTTAGCCAATATACAATCAGCACTAGACACGCTAAGCAAATGGGCGGAACGAAACGACATCAAGATAAACGAAGAGAAGACGGAACTGGTAGTGTTCAGGAAAGGAGGAAGACTCACCGAAGAAGAAAATGTAAAATGCAATGGCAAACAACTCAAAAGGACAAGCGATTTTAAATATCTAGGAATCACAATTCAGACGACTGGGAAAAGTTTCAGGCTACACATAAAATCCAGAGTAATGGCGGCCACAAGAGCCATGAATGAAATTAGGAACATCACACAATTATCGATCAGCACAGCTATGGACCTGTTCCGGATAAAGATATTACCCGTCCTGACGTATGGCCTAGAATCAGTGGGAGAATACCTCACATACAAACAGATGGAAGAACTAGAGCTGGTGAAAGCTAGGTATTTGAAGAGAGCTCTAGAACTACCACAGAACGCAAGATCGAGACTAGTGTACGAACTAACCAGAGAGACCTTTTTGATAGAGGACCTAAGGTGCGAAATAATGCTCCCAGCGAACGACGCCTATAAACGGCTCCTACAAGATCTGAACGAGAAGAAAACCAGCATACCGGAGGAATTCTACACAACGTGTGCGATGCAAGATAGGACCTGGACGGAAGCTAATCATGAAATGAGACACGTGACGACAAGATTGGCAACCCATGGCTTCCACCACAAGGTGTGCGGCAACAAGACTTACCACGAACCAAATGATAAGTGCGTGTGTGTTTTATGCTCAGAACTATGTGACAGATATCATATAATCAAGTGTAAGAAGAGACAGAAATCCATCGCAGCTTATAGTAAAGACAAGTAATGTTTCTTACCCCATGCACGGTGTGTGCGCATTTCAACTTATTATTTTTAAATATATTTTTGTATTATTTACTTACATTCCCTTAATTAGTTGTTATAGGTTTTAGTCTTATGTTCTTTGCTTTCCTTTGATTTAATTTTCTTTCACTGTATTACCGTTTCTTTCTTTTGCTTACCTCCGAAACTCTCTTTCTGCATCCACAATAGCGTTCCTCTCCTTCACTCTACCCCCCTTTTCGCTCACTTGCTGTCCTTTTCTTCTCCTTGACCACATACCTCGCTTCCAGACCCCACGCACCTCTTCACTACCACTCCTCTCCCTCCAACAACCCGCCATAACTATGCATTCCCTCTCCTCTCCAGCAACCCATTCCCTTTCCCGCCTTACCATTCCCCCTCCCGCCAATCCTTCCCACAACTTCCCACTCCACCGTTTCCATGCTAGCCCGCCTTCCCTTCGCAGCTCGTCTCACCTCACCTGCTCACCCAACAAGTGTTCGCTCGCTTTGCTGTTGTTGGACAGCTGGAGTCCACACCGTATTACGAAATGTTAAATGAAATTACATCTATGATACGCATATCGCCAAACATCTCGTAAAAGACATTAGTCATAATAATTAGAGTTTCACTTTTATGAATAATAATAATAATAATAATAATAATAATAATAATAATAATAATAATAATAATAATAATAATAATAATAATAATAAAATCCGGAGGTTCATGGCCACACTCACAAAAGCCCGCCATCGGTCCCTATCCTGAGCAAGATTACTCCAGTCTCTACCATCATACCTCACCTCCCTCAAATCTATTTTAATATTATCCTCCCATCTACGTCTCGGCCTCCCCGAAGGTCTTTTTCCCTACGGCAGAGATGGGCATCGTGCCTCACTTGAGAATTTGTGCCTCACTGACCTTCACAGAGCTTATCGCTCTGAGTGACATCATCTTCACAGTCACCGTTCCTCCCTCACGTAGCTCCTAGGCGTGGTCAGGTTCTATATCAGATTCATAAGCAATATCAGTGGTGGCATAATGGCATTATCAAAGCAGTGTGTACGCGTTAGAAAATGATTATTTCATGAGAAATGGGAGGAAGAGTTTTTTTTTTTTTTTTTTTTTTTTTTTGCTGTTTAGAATGGGAGAACATATGATGTATGTTATGCTCGAAAATCCTATTAGGCATTAATAAATTTAATATAGGCTATAACGACATTACTCCTTATGTCATAAAGAACATGCTGAATTAGAAGGTAAGACAAATTAAATGTTATTTTTCGTACTATTCCGAAGAAAATGTATGATCTTAACATTTGCATAATATACTAAATACATTATAGGTCTACCTTAAACACGCTGCATTAAAAGGTGCGAGGAATTAAATGTTGTTTGTACGTATTATTTCCAAAAGAAATTTATAAAAAAAAAAATATCAAATGTGCGTAGAAAACGAAATATGATTTTCTGAAATTATTTTAGGTCGAGAACGTGCAAATCTATTAATCTTGAGAAACGCCAGAATATTCAAGAAAATAAACGTAGACAACGTGATGGAATATTATTGGCTAGTTACGCAATTTCTCGCCTGTGATTTAAATCAATTCAGCTACGGAGAAACAGTAAAGAGGTTTATGGTTAAAGCTGCCGAATTAATTTGCAAAATTGAATAAACATTTTCGAGTCTCTCACGTTAACCAAGCGCTTTCCTAATAATTCGCCACTGACCGCCTTAGCGATTACGATAAGGTGACGCAGGTCACAGCTGTTTATATTTCCCATCCTACTCTGCAGTCTCCTCTCCTAGTAAACAAACTATTTCAAATCGAGTGCCTCACGTAACCGAAAATTGTGCCCATGTATGCCCTACGGCCTCCCACCTAACACCCTATATGCATTTCTGGATTCGCCCATACTTGCTACATACCCTGCCCCTCTCAAACGTCTGGATTTAATGTTCTCAATTATGTCAGGTAAATAATACAATACGTGCAGGTCTGCGTTGTGTAACTTTTTCCATTCTACTGTAACTTCATTCCTCTTAGCCCCAAATATTTTCCTAAGCACCTCATTCTCAAACACCCTTAACCTCTGTTCCTCTCTGAAAGTCAGAGTCCAAGTTTCACAGCCATACAGAACAACTAGTAATATATCTGTTTTATAAATTCTAACTTTCAGCTTTTTTGAGAGCAGACTGGATGACAAAAGCTTCTCAACTGAATAATAGCAGGAAATTCCCATATTTATTTTGCGTTTAATTTCATCCCGAGTGTCATTTATACATATTTGTTACTTTTGCCCCAAGATATTTTAATTTTTGCATCTCTCCAAAGAATAAATTTTCAAATTTTATATTTCCATTTCGCACTATGTTCTGGTCACGAAACATAATCATATACTTTGTCTTTTAATTTTCTTCTGTTTAAAATTACATCTTCCACAACTAAAGCACCATTACTCGTGAACTGGCCTCCTGTGCTTTGAATTCCTTTCACATAGGCTACAGTATTGTTAAAAAATGTTATGTTTTATTGAACGACGCTCGCAACTGCAGGGGTTATAGCAGCGTCGCCGGATGTTCCGGAATTTTGTCCCGCAGGAGTTCTTTTACATGCCAGTAAATCTACTGACATGAGCCTGTCGCATTTAAGCACACTTAAATACCATCGACCTGGCCCGGGATCGAACCCGCAACCTTGGGCATAGAAGGCCAGCGCCATACCAACTCGCCAACCAGGTCGACGCTACAGTATTCTTTGGTAATGTTTAGTAGTGATAATGGGCCTATTTCTGTTGCACTATTTTCTCAATTCGCTCTATCTCCCATTACTTTGCTATCTATAACGAGAAAAGTGGGCCTACGTTAAATTTTGATAGTCTGTCAGCAACAGCCTCAGCTTTTGTCATTGGCTGTATTTCTCCAGCGTTAGGCATACTATCCACATTGACCTAAGAAAAATGGTAGGTCTGTAGCACTATAGCCAGTACGGTAGACCTGTGAAAGTGTCTTTTAGGACTTTAAAAGTTAGATAATTTTCATTGTATTAGAATAGTACATTATGCAACGAGCCTATAATGGTAGTAATTAAGACGGGAGGATGTTTATGAAACGGGCGCAAGCGAGTTTCATAATTTTCGTACGAGCGTCTCAATTACCATTATAGGCAAGTTTCATACGACTTTTTATGCTCGACCATATTTCTAACTTGAAATTATTCATAAGTATTGATGTTATTCTTATCTGACTGAGGAGCGGAACTGACCTTGTGTAATACCTCGTAAATTGTGAGATGTGCGCAGACGCGAAAGTATTGGTTTTTCCGAGAAACAAATGTCGACATTAACCTTGATATAATCTAGAGAGTAAAATAAACATTAATCTTGATATAACCTTGAAATTGAATTAGACATTGAAAAACGAGATGACAAATTGAATTCATGTTAATATTATTTTTTATTAACGCTAATTATTATAGTAACAGAACTAGTTGTCTTTCGATTGCATATCCGAGAATAATTGATACTTGCGCTTTCATATTGATACAATGGTATTTTGTGATTGGTGGAACACCTGAACTTTAATGAATGGGTGTACTTTAATGAGATCCATTAAATGGCTGCTACCAGGAGCATAATTACTTATTATTTTATGATTGGTGGAACATCTGAACTTTAATGAATGGGTGTACTTTAATGAGGTGCATTAAAGGGCTGCTACCAGGTGTATAATTACTACATTAAAGATTATTTTATGCTCGACCATGCCGAAATGTAGTAATTATACACCTGGTAGCAGACCTTTAATGCATGTCATTAAAGTACACCTACACATTAAAGGTCAGGTCTTTCAGCCAATGACGACTCAGGTTACAACTGTTCAGCCAATGACAGGTCAGCTTTCTACCGTTATAAAACTGCAAGTATCGATTATTCTCGGATATGCAATCAAAGAGAATTAGCGAAAAGTCACGGAGGCTGGAAATCCAATACTGTCGCAGAAGGTTATGTTCTGTTACTATAATAATTAGCGTTAATTGTAAATAATATTCAACTAAATTCAATTTGTCATCTCGTTTTTCAATGTCCAATTTAATTTCAATGTTATCTCTGTAGGTTCTTATGGCCTAGCAAAGTCAATGTGAACATCTGTTCCTCGGAAAAAATCAATACTTTCGCGTCTGCCAACATCTCACAACATACGGGACATTGGTCAAGGTCAGATACAAAGAAAATTAATAATATCAAGTTAGAATTATGGTCGAGCATAAATAGTAGTATGAAACTCGCCTATAATGGTAATTAAGAAGCTCGTATGAAAATTATGAAACTCGCCTGCGCTCGTTTCATAAATATCCATACTCGCTTCTTAATTACCTTCATTTTAGGGTCGTTGCATGATGTACTATTATGTGTTCTGCTTATTTCCGTATCTCTAGCTTTTATATTAGTATAATCCCGCATTGAGTCGCTCCCTACTGTTTAGAGTATACGTGTAGGCCTATATACAGTGTGTCAAAAATCTTTCAATATTTTGAGACGTGGTTGTACCTTTTCATCAAAACAAGAAGATAAAGTCTAATACACATGGGTGATAAAATAAATATCTTAGTCTACAGCTGTGGAGTAACGGTTAGCCTTCCTGACCGTGCAACGAGCGGGCCCAGGTTCAAATTCTGGTTGGGACAAGTTATTGGTAGATGTTTTTCCAGAGTTTTCCCTCAACTGGAACATATGCTGGTAACTTTCGGCGCTGGATCCTGGACTCATTTCACTGGCATTATCATTATCAAACGCTAGATAACCACAGCAGTTGGTGAAGCGTCGTAAATATGATTACTTGTTAATCAACATCGATGTTCAGTGTGGTTTACATTAGAAAAAGAACACTAATTTTTCTGAGATGTGGTAGTAGTCTTCAAAACAAACAAAAAAGTGTAATAGATAAGGGTTCTAAAATTAATATCTTCCGAAATATGAGTACTTGTTAATCAACATCGATGTTCAGTGTGGTTTACATTAGAAAAAGAACACTAATTATTCTGAGATGTGGTAGTAGTCTTCAAAACAAACAAAAAAGTGTAATAGATAAGGGTTCTAAAATTAATATCTTCCGAAATATGAGTACTTGTTAATCAACATCGATGTTCAGTGTGGTTTACATTAGGAAAAGAACACTAATTATTCTGAGATGTGGTAGTAGTCATCAAAACAAACAAAAAAGTGTAATAGATAAGGATTCTAAAATTAGTATCTTCCGAAATATGAGTACTTGTTAATCAACATCGATGTTCAGTGTGGTTTACATTAGAAAAAGAACACTAATTATTCTGAGATGTGGTAGTAGTCTTCAAAACAAACAAAAAAGTGTAATAGATAAGGGTTCTAAAATTAATATCTTCCGAAATATGAGTACTTGTTAATCAACATCGATGTTCAGTGTGGTTTACATTAGAAAAAGAACACTAATTATTCTGAGATGTGGTAGTAGTCTTCAAAACAAACAAAAAAGTGTAATAGATAAGGATTCTAAAATTAGTATCTTCCGAAATATGAGTACTTGTTAATCAACATCGATGTTCAGTGTGGTTTACATTAGAAAAAGAACACTAATTATTCTGAGATGTGGTAGTAGTCTTCAAAACAAACAAAAAATTGTAATAGATAAGGGTTCTAAAATTAATATCTTCCGAAATATGAGTACTTGTTAATCAACATCGATGTTCAGTGTGGTTTACATTAGAAAAAGAACACTAATTATTCTGAGATGTGGTAGTAGTCTTCAAAACAAACAAAAAAGTGTAATAGATAAGGGTTCTAAAATTAATATCTTCCGAAATATGAGTACTTGTTAATCAACATCGATGTTCAGTGTGGTTTACATTAGAAAAAGAACACTAATTATTCTGAGATGTGGTAGTAGTCTTCAAAACAAACAAAAAAGTGTAATAGATAAGGATTCTAAAATTAGTATCTTCCGAAATATGAGTACTTGTTAATCAACATCGATGTTCAGTGTGGTTTACATTAGAAAAAGAACACTAATTATTCTGAGATGTGGTAGTAGTCTTCAAAACAAACAAAAAAGTGTAATAGATAAGGGTTCTAAAATTAATATCTTCCGAAATATGAGTACTTGTTAATCAACATCGATGTTCAGTGTGTTTTACATTAGAAAAAGAACACTAATTATTCTGAGATGTGGTAGTAGTCTTCAAAACAAACAAAAAAGTGTAATAGATAAGGGTTCTAAAATTAATATCTTCCGAAATATGAGTACTTGTTAATCAACATCGATGTTCAGTGTGGTTTACATTAGAAAAAGAACACTAATTATTCTGAGATGTGGTAGTAGTCTTCAAAACAGACAAAAAAGTGTAATAGATAAGGATTCTAAAATTAATATCTTCCGAAATATGAGTACTTGTTCATCAACATCATAGGCGAAACTAAATTTGATTTCCATTGAAAAAATATTCAATATTCCGAAAGGTTGTAGTATTCAGCAAGGCAAGAAAAAAGAGTCTAATAAGCATTAGTCGTATGATTACATTTTTTCACGAAACAAGGGCTGAGAGATAGGTACTGCAGAAATACCATATCTTCCAGTGTGCTTGTTTGCTTCTTATTGGGTATACAGTATCATATCGGAAATACAGTACTGTATTGTATTGTATTTATTAACATTCCATGGTATTCATACATGCTTACAGCTAGAATATGGAACAAGTCAAAAAACTTAATACTATTATAAAGTCTTAATTTATAGTCACAGTCTAGATGAAATATATATAGACGAGATTTACAATATAGTCTACTAGTACAACACAAAGTTTTAGTATCAATTTCATGATGTGTTATTGAATGTCATGAATTCACCTACAGAATAGAAGGCGTGAGAAATTAGGTACTTCTTTAATTTGGCCCTAAATAATTTTATGTTTTGAGTTTCATTTTTTATCTCGATAGGGAGGCTATTAAAAATTTTTACTGCCATATAACGCACTCCTTTTTGATAGCACGATAGACTTGCCGATGGAGTATGAAAGTCATTTTTTTTGACGTGTATTTGTGCTATGAACTGTTGAATTAGTTACAAAGTTTTCACGATTACATACGAGGAACATTATTAATGAAAAGATATACTGACAAGCCATGGGCATTATTTGTAGTTTTTTGAAAATAGCCCTACACGATTCCCTAGATTTGGAACCTACTATTATTCTAATTACTCTTTTTTGTAATAGAAATATACTGTTACTATCTGTGGAATTTCCCCAGAATATTATTCCAAAACTCATTACCGAGTGGAAGTGTGCAAAGTATATTGTTTTTAAGGTATTGATATTTACTATCTTTTGCATAGATCTAATAGCAAAACAAGCTGAATTTAGTTTGGGGGTAATTTCTTTAATATGATTTTTCCAATTTAACACATCGATTTTTAAGCCAAGAAATTTGGTTGTTGTTGTTTCTAATAGGGATCTATTATTAATTATTGCGCTAGAAATTTGCGACGTTGAATTTGGACAGTATTTAAATTGAATTATGTTAGTTTTGTTACAATTTAATACTAATTTATTGACTGAGAACCAGTCACATATTTTGAAGAGAATTTCCTCTGTTGAAGATTGGAATGTGTTGGAGTTATTGGCTGTAATTACTATACTTGTGTCATCTGCAAATAATATGGGATAAGAAGATGTGATGCCCTAAGACACCGGTCGTCAGCACAGAGCACCCTGGGGCTAGCGTCTCTTACCCGCGGAAAACGAATTGCAACACGGTGCACTCGTAGCTGCTAGCGGGTATGCTCTCTACCTCTTCCTGATGCACGACGGTGCACACGGGACGGCACCGCTTAACCTTTGCATCTTTCAGCGAGTACTGACTACCACTGCCCTAAGACATAGATCAGAAGGATGCGCAGCAATGAGTGGGCATCTCATTGAGCATCTCCTATGTTATGCATGAAAAAGAAGAGGTCTGTTCATATCTCGGAAGATATCAGCCCTCCTGCTACCAAGGTTTTTTGCAACTTACTACTACCAAGGGGGTATTACAATTACCCCATCGAAATCATAGTACCAACCTTTTTTAAGCACTTGGAATATTAAAAATGCATACTGCATTATTGACTATGAAACAAAAATGTAAATATATAAAATAATCTTCCACTTTTTGAAAATACAGGATGATTGAAAAGTCCCGTTCCATTTTGTTGAAAACGTGTACCAAAATTAAAGAACTTCAGATATGTTATTGGTGACACTATGAGAAAACATACCTTACTTACTTACAAATGGATTTTAAGGAACCCGAAGGTTCATTGCCGCCCTCACATAAGCCCGCCAGCGGTCCCTATCCTGTGCAAGATTAATCCAGTCTCTATCATCATACCCCACCTCCCTCAAATCCATTTTAATATTATCCTCCCATCTGCGTCTCGGCCTCCCTAAAGGTCTTTTTCCCTCCGGTCTCCCAACTAACACTCTAGCCTATATGCATTTCTGGATTCGCCCATACGTGCTACATGCCCTGTCCATCTCAAACGTCTGGATTTAATGTTCCTAATTATGTCAGGTGAAGAATACAATGCGTGCAATGAGAAAACATATCAGTAAAATTAAACTTGCCTACCTTCCATTTCAAGGCAAACTCCTCAACGCTATATAATTTCGACAGGGTGGAAAGCACAGCTATGAGCAATGAAAGTAGCAGTATTATAAAATGAATTGTAAATCTTTTCGGTTACTGTATTTGTTGAAATTTAAATATTAAAATATAATATATACATCCATGAACATCTTGAAGACATTTGTTTATAATAAAATAAAATCTTTGAAAGTTCTAAAGATAAATAAATAAAAATATAAATCTAAGAAAATAAATTTTGCTTTTGTTTTTTGTTTGTTTGTTTGTTTTTGTTTGTTTGTTTTTTTTTTTTTGCTGAATTCAAATATATGAATACCACATACGCCTATGAATATCTCTGAAAAAGGCTCCACTACGAATTACTTCTAACAAAATCACTTTTAGAACAACTGTAACACACAGAAATAAAAAAATAAAAAAAAAATTGGAAGCAAAGATCATGATACTCATGATACTGTAAATAGCAATATGATTAATGATATGAATAACAGAAAATAAAATAATTTGGAAGCAGACAAGCTCAAAAATGTAGAAAATTAACCTATGAATTGAATTTCATATTCTGGAATTTTCATGACACGCACTACTAAGGGGGGTAACAAGTTCACCCCACCTAAATAACGCGAATTACTTATTAAAGTAGATTAATTATTTATGTTATTCTTATTTCAAAATGTTAGTAGACATATAACGGACAAATACATAGAATTTCAAAAATAAATGTGGAGAAAACTGAAAATAATATTGAAAAATCATCAGTGGGGTAATCCTATTACCCCTGTTGGTAGCAGGTGGGTTAATTTTGAACCTAAGTTATGTTTGTTAGATTTTGTTTTTGTCTTGATGGATCCTACTACCACCTCTCAAAATATTGGATGTTTTTTAACACTCTTCATAGACATATGTAACTTATAGGCTACTATAAAGGCTGGTCCGCAATAAACCGGAAACGGAAACCAGAACGAAAATGGGAAGCGAAGAACGTCTACTTGCAGATTTTTGATTCACAATAAACCGAGAACGGAAACGGCTATGGATATCGATATGTATATGTCAATAACGATATGTAAAGTCGATATTATGCATTCTGATGTTATTTGTGTTTACTTGACCAATGGCATTCTCTCGTAAGTACAAGCCAACCCACATAAATACAGGTTAACCAACTTCGAAATTTAAGACACGGAATATTTAAGAATTCAGTTCACGTGGTTATCTGGTCACGTATACACGTAGCATATATGTTATGGAAAGTGATTCTACTGAATTTCTGCCTTTGTTACAAGCAATGAATGGACAAAATATTATGTCACGGCCTTCTTGCTACAAAATATACGACGACAAAACAGCTTACTGATGACACCAGAATGAATCTAGTAGGCTCTGATCGGAAAAAAGAACGGAAAAGTTAAAATTTGGCCAATTCTCCGTTCTCGTCCCCGAGTTTCGGCAAGCTTTTCATTAATTATGAAGACTCACATTTAAATACATTATTTTTTTTAATTTTCCGTTCTCTTCTCGTTGTCGTCTCCGTTCCCGGTTTATTGTGAACCAGCCTTAAGTCTTATGTGTAGGTCTATTCGAATTATTTCGCGTAATGAAGCACAGTTCCATATTACAAACTGAACTACGATAATCCCTTATATGTAGGCTAGAATGGAAATAATGTTGTAATATGACGTATTGAATTATATGACTATATGTTTGAAATGATCAAAAGAGGAAAAGTGTTTTCCTCCAACGAGAATAAAATTGCTATTCTACACTTGCGAGAGGTATACTTGTATCAAAAGGGAATTTAATTCTCGCAGTGGAATGCACGTTTCATGAAACTGAATTTTAGATTCAAATATAAAAAGAGGAATGTATTGATGAAATTCCTTTCCTAATGATTTTGGGCAGAAAACGCGTAGAAATGAACGAACATTTGGTTCCTGTTTGGTATCAGGATATCATACCAAACAGTGACAAATAGGCCTATTCTAAAATCTATGAATGTATGCGGAATAAATCCAATTTTAATTAGTACCACGTGTGGATGTAATTAACAAAAATGGCTACTGTAGTCGCCACGGTGGCCTAGCAGCTAGGGCGCTGGACTTATAATCCTGTGGACCAGGGTTGGAGCCCCGGTGTAGGCCTACTTCTGATTTATGACTTGTTTTGGGTAAGCCCTTGTTTCAGGTAACACAGGGGTTTTCCCCGGAACTTCCGGTTCTCCTGTGGCATAATAATAATAATAATAATAATAATAATAATAATAATAATAATAATAATCATCATCATCATCATCATCATCTTATCGCGAGTGTAGCTTAGACCAGCATCCTATGACGTACTCTTAGCAATGACTGTCGGTTAATTTGTCTATTCAACTGACTTCATATTGGTGAATGGTGAGAAAATATCCGTCATTAGAACAAAGAAAACAATGACTATTGTAGTAACTTTTGTGTAACGAATGTAAATCATTCGAGGCAACGTCGAGGCTAGAATTCGAATCCCGCTCAGGATGATAACCTGGTAGCCATTGGCGTAGCTCAGTCGGCAGAGACGCTTGGCTTCTAATCCATAGCTGCTCTCGAACGCGGGTTCAATTACCGCTTGGTTTGATTACCTGGTTGGGTTTTTCCGAAGTTTTCCCCAACCTCAGAATACAGAAGAAACAGAAAACGGATGTAGATAAATTCTCATTTTTAAATAGAACTATAAATGATTGGAATGACCTACCTGCAGCGGTCTTTGAGGGCTGTCCTTAATTAAGGAGATTCAAGAATAACTTAAAAAGTTGTGTATAAAGTGCAAATTAAAATTAAGGTGACATTTAACATTTAATTTTTTAAGGTGACATGTATTTTATTCAGCCTGACGAGTTACTCCCTTAGTTTGAATTGTAAATTATTTTAAAATAGCGTGTAAGAGGGCCTTAGACTAGAACTGTTTAGCTTAAATGTAGTTCAGTTTATAAGTATGCATAAGGGTGTAATTATTTGACTTATTTGAACTGTTGTATCAGTGAAGCGAGGTGAGTCAGTGAAGTTATGGTTTTACAGTGCAGTGAATAGTTCCGATCAGTGATAATTTATAGCGTCAATGAAATCTGTTCTATAGTGTCAGAGAAATGTGTACTAAAGAGTCAGTGAAATGCGTCATAGTGCCACTACAGTGAGTGAGATGAGAGTAAAGTGAAAGATTATTGAAACTTATGTAGGGCCTATACATAAGAAGTTGTATTGTAAAATTAGGTATTTTATGTTTTATTATAAATTGTAATTATTATGTTAAATTGTATTGTGTATATAATTGTATTGTGTATTGTAATTGTATTGTGTATTGTTTATATTGTATATACCACTGCCACCGGGTGCTTGCCCACTTGCATTGTAAATAATACTCCTACATACAACATTAAGGTGAATGTCAGGTAATCTATGACGAATCTTCGACATTTCGTCAGATACCCTCTCGCTATTACCAATTCTATCGACGTAAAATAACCCAGTGTTTGATACAGAGTAGTTAAATATAAAATGGTCATCTAGTTTCATCAGAGATTTTCCCAACCTGCAAAGCGAGTGTTAAGTAGTTCTACAGTTCTAGAACTCACCTAGCTAAAACTTTGTGTCGCTATCACCAATTAGATCTACAAAAGATAACCTCAATACAGCGTCATGAAATAAAAGAAGAAAATAATAGATACTCCTTAGAGATTTAAGATATGAGGGATCTCTCCATTGTGTTTCCAACGCAAATTCACCCCGAGCATGTTGAGGCTCTTGTGACATGTACTAGACAAAACATATCACTGAAACTGTGTCTACAATGGAAGCCTGTGCCCTAATCAGAATTCTAATCAACGGCTCTGAATTGTACAGTGTGAAAGCTGAACAGGTGCGCAATTACCCTTCGTTCTTTTTAATCGAGATAGGCTGCATCGTCTCAATTCTGAATATTAAGAAATAGGTAGGCCTATGCAATTCTGTAGGCAGAGCGAACCGTAAGTAATGTCATTAATTTCAGCAGCTTATTCTTTGAGATATTTCAAAAGAAAAAGTCCTACAATAATAGAAGAAGAACAACAGTATTGTCAGACCATCGAATCTATGCCCCTTCAGCGCTGTCGTCGTCCTTGGGAAAGTTAACGCCTCTACTCACTCCGTTCCACCCGTTTCTCTCCCACTACGTCAAACAGCAGGCCACGAACCTTGCCGAATAGGGATGTTGCCAAACTTCCGTCAAACAGTGTCATGTCTCTTGAATATTGCTTATAATACTGTAAGGTTAATTATTACTTATTCATAATTTAATTTAAGTATGTCTAATGACGCTGATTGACTTGTGCAAAATGCTATTACTTGCTTAATAATATTTCTTTCACCACTCCGTGCTACAGTATTCATGTTGACTTGACAAGACTGGACTGCAAGTGCAAATAAACTGTCCCGCAAGAAGGCTCAAAATTGTGAGTAGTGGGGGAGAGAAAGAGAGAGGGATAGAAAAGAGAGAAATAGGAATATAGGGAGAGAAATGAATTGCCTAGGCTGAAAAGGAATTAAGGTTCATTTCGCATATCTTACGGGGGCACAGATCCGATGGTCGGAGTATTTGTACACCTTTACATAGGCTACAAAAAATTTTGTTTTGCATAATTTTGCTTTGTAAATTTTTTATACAATTGAGAATGGTACCAGAAAGAGAATGAAGTGAACAGATCCCTTGAAATTATGTCTAAATTGTTTATAAAAATTATTTTGTTTATGATTTTGACATACTACTTGAAACATGATAGCTCATGCAGTTTTTAAGATAGAGCCACATTTTTTTCACTGTCTTTTAGCTAAAACTATTCTTTAGTGCCTGACATAGAGCTATTTTTTATTTCCATTTACATTAATGAAATATTACCATGTATGTTACTTATACTAATATTTTATGTTGCATATATGATGTAAAATCTATAGATAATTATTAACTACATTAATGTTATTTTACTCATTGTCAGGCACTAGGGGACATTTCAAGCTTCAAAATGACATCAATATCTTCTTGGTATCACCATATTTGACTGAGATATCATGTTTAAAAGAATTAGATATTCTAAAATTACTATTTACAGGAAATGAACCACAAACTTTCAGAGCCTAGAACACTGCATCATCATATGTCACCCCTTAAGCAGCTTCATGTCGGTCCTGTTTCAGCTTTTTTCTGCCTCTCAAATACCTCCTCCTTGTTTTAACTTCAGGTGTTGAATGTTTTTTGGCATTTTTGTCCTTATCTTCCATTGATGCAACAAATCCTGCGATGGTGCTTGTCCCAGGGTTTATGCTCATCCTCCTCAGAATTTTAATTTTTCCTTTTGGACTCTTATTAAAATGACGTACAACATCACTGACACACAAATTTACAGTTTTATGACTAACAGCAAAAGATAATATACTGTAAATTACTTCATTATGTAAAAACGTGTTTTCAATCTAATGATCATGCCCTGATATCTATGCATCTATTTTGGGACTTGAAAGGAGTTTATTTTATAAGCAATGCTGGACGAGGGGATTGACTGCTAAGAGGATCACTCCAAAAGTAATCCACAATATTTATTTAAAAATTACATTTTTAGCCTACAGCTTTGCTCTTTTCATAGAATGTAGATACATCCTTCAGGAACAGTACGTACCTTTTCCACATAATCTCCGCAACTTTCAACTGCCTTACGCCACCTTGGAATGAGGGCCTGCATACCTGGACGATAAAAGTCTGAACCAACACGTCTGAGCTACTCTCTGGCGCCACTCATGGGAACGACTTAAATTAAATTTGAATACAAGGGGGGAGGATGTATCTATGACTTCCATAAATTGCAAAGATTTAGAATAAAAAATAAATTTAAAAAAATATTGTGCATTACTTTTGGAGTGATCTTCGTAGAAGTGACCGTGGCTGATGACGCAGAATTTTGGAAAATGGGACTTATCTGAAAAACCATAAGGCATAAATCGAAAATTGTTATATCGAATTAAAGGGGAGAAAATTCTCTATTAAAATAGTTATATTTTGAAAATTCTAATTTTTCATCATTTCTTGCGTTTTACGGGTGTACATATAGGCCTACTTTAATAATGCAGTGATCGTACTGTACTGTGGTCCTCGCCGGTGTTCCCGGATTTCAGGTAAAATAAGAAGTAAAAATACTAATACGTTTAGCTGAGATCTGAAATTAATATTAAGAATTCGTCCAGAAAAAATAGGTTAAAAAAGCGAAAACACTTACCGGCTTTTAAGGAACCCGGAGGTTCATTGCCGCTCTCACATAAGCCCGCCGTTGGGCCCTATCGTCAGCAAGATTAATCCAGTCCCTACCATCATATCCCACCTCCCTCAAATCCATTTTAATATTATCTTCCCATCTACGTCTCGGCCTCACCAAAGGTCTTTTCCCCTCTGGCCTCCCACCTAATACTCTATATGCATTTCTGGATTCGCCCATACGTGCTACATGCCCTGCCCATCTCAAACGTCTGGATTTAATGTTCCTAATTATGTCAGGTGAAGAATACAATGTGTGCAGCTCTGCGTTGTGTAACTTTCTCCATTCTCCTGTAACTTCATCCCTCTTAGCCCCAAATATTTTCCTAAGAACCTTATTCTCAAAAAACCTCAATCTCTGTTCCTCTCTCAAAGTGAGAGTCTAAGTTTCACAGCCATACAGAACAACCGGTAATATAACTGTTTTATAAATTCTAACTTTCAGATTTTTTGACAGCAGGCTAGTTTGACAAAAGCTTCTCAATCGAATAATAACAGGCATTTCCCATATTTATTCTGCGTTTAATTTCCCCCCGAGTGTCATTTACATTTGTTACTGTTGCTCCAAGATATTTGAATTTTTCCACCTCTTCGAAGGATAAATCCCCAACTTTTATAGTTCCATTTCGTACAATATTCTGATCTTACTTACTTACTTACTTATAAATGGCTTTTGAGGAACCCGAAGGTTCATTGCCGCCCTCACATAAGCCCGCCATCGGTCCCTATTCTGTGCAAGATTAATCCAGTCTCTATCATCATACCCCACCTCCATCAAATCCATTTTAATATTATCTTCCCATCTACGTCTCGGCCTCCCTAAAGGTCTTTTTCCCTCCGGTCTCCCAACTAACACTCTATATGCATTTCTGGATTCGCCCATACTTGCTACATGCCCTGCCCATCTCAAACGTCTGGATTTTAAGTTCTAATCATGTCAGGTGAAGAATACAATGCGTGCAGTTCTGTGTTGTGTAACTTTCTCCATTCTCCTGTAACTTCATCCCGCTTAGCCCCAAATATTTTCCTAAGCACCTTATTCTCAAACACCTTTAACCTATGTTCCTCTCTCAGAGTGAGAGTCCAAGTTTCACAACCATACAGAAGAATCGGTAATATAACTGTTTTATAAATCCTAACTTTCAGATTTTTAGACAGCAGACTGGATGATAAGAGCTTCTCAACCGAATATTAACACGCATTTCCCATATTTATTCTGCGTTTAATTTCCTCCCGAGTGTCATTTATATTTGTTACTGTTGCTCCAAGATATTTGAATTTTTCCACCTCTTCCAAGGATAAATCTCCAATTATTATATTTCCATTTCGTACAATATTCTGGTCACGAGACATAATCATATACTTTGTATTTTCGGGATTTACTTCTACACCGATCGCTTTACTTGCTTCAAGTAAAATTTCCGTGTTTTCCCTAATCGTTTGTGTATTTTCTCCTAACATATTCACGTCATCTGCTTAGACAAGAAGCTGATGTAACCCGTTCATTTCCAAACCCTGCCTGTTATCCTGAACTTTCCTAATGGCATATTCTAGAGCGAAGTTAAAAAGTAAAGATGATACTGCATCTCCCTGCTTTAGCCCGCAGTGAATTGGAAAAGCATCAGATAGAAACTGACCTATACGGACTCTGCTGTATGTTTCACTGAGACACATTTTAATTAATCGAACCAGTTTTTTGGGAATACCAAATTCAATAAGAATATCATATAATACTTCCCTCTTAACCGAGTCATATGCCTTTTTGAAATCTATGAATAACTGATGTACTGTACCCTTATACTCCCATTTTTTCTCCATTATCTGTCGAATACAAAAAATCTGGTCAATAGTCGATCTATTACGCCGAAAACCGCACTGATGATCCCCAATAATTACATCTACGTACGGAGTTAATCTTCTCAAAAGATTCAGCTATTTCAGGTTCATGACTTACAGTATGTCGACATCTGATCATCTAATTGGAATAATAAATTATTATGTAAAATAAGACCTAAATATTACAATTAGATTTTTGAAAAGGAGCAAATAAGGTTTAAAGTCTTAAGGGTTATCACGATTGGTTTAAACATGCACTAAAACAAGACGTAAGTGCAAGTTTGAACCAATAAATTATTGAGATTTGCGATAGATTAATTAGTTTAGGAAATTGTATATTTATTATGTAGAACTACATTTCTATATAGATCTTTTGTTAAATTATTAAGTTTTGTACTTTTGTGAACAATATCAATAAAGCTATCTATCTATCTATCTATCTATCTAATCTTCTCAAAAGAATATTGGACAATATTTTGTACAACGTCAACAAAAGTGATATTCCTCGAAAGTTACCACAGTTGGTTTTGTCCCCCTTTTTAAAAATAGGTACAATAAAATATTCTGATCACGAGGCATAATCATATGCTTAGTCTTTTCGGGATTTTAAAAAAAAGCTAATATAAGCGTTCCAAAATTAAATTTTAAATACAATAAAATTTCATTTCGTAAGTGTGGGAAACCGTCATTTCCTGTTACTTACTACTGTAGTTAAACTTCACGCTTCCGTTGCACTAGTTTGAGATTTTTATGGCTCGTTCAAAAATAGCGATTTCCGTGACGCCAAGACTGTACAATAATGGCGTCGAGTAAAGAAATAGGATGTCGAGTTAATATCTTAATTACTCGCTGCAAGTACCGCAAGTTGAAGGCTGTAAGGGAGCAACGGCCGGGAAAGCGTTTCTTCAACTCAGTGTCGCATAAAAATATCAGATATGTACTGTACTCGCTGCGGAAAGGAGATCGAACAAAGTATGTAATATAACTTAACGAGTTTTTTATTAATAGTGATATGTGATTATACAAAGAACAATAAAATTCTACCGTTATAGCATATATGTCAGCCATTTGAACTCGTAATCGAGGCTGCATTCGGCATAAGTTCCAATTGGATGGAGATATGCAACAATAGACCAACCGATAATTTGAAAAAAAATTGGGATGTTTGCACATATCTGTCGTTGACTGGATTATTTAAGGGTATATGTACGCGAACGACCACAAATAGTATCAGAAAATGCAGGCTCTAAATTACTAAAGTTTTACAAGAAAATGAACTCACAAATGGACAAAAATTACAGTGTATCATAACAAGACTTAGGGCCGAATTCATAGTCAACACTTATTGTAAGGAAACACTTAAGCAGTTGCTTATAATAATTTCCAATTCATAAATCCCACTGAAGTGAACACTTACTCAAATAAGGTAGCTTGTCAGCTTACTCAAGTGTTTCCTTATATGCATTGTAATCAGCTGATTCGGTATAGAATAGATGATGATTATGATTTAATTTAATTTATTGAGTTTCGGCAAGCAAAAGATATATCAGAGATATGGAGAACCCTTTAGAGATGTATAATGATCAACAATTTAAGAGGAGATACCGTTTCGACAAGAACACTGTTGTGAATATTCTGGTGTCTCTCATTTCAATTCACAATACAACCATGAGGCTTACCGATTTCGCCACTGCTGAAAGTATTGGTTGCTTTGAGATTTTATGATACAGCACCATTTCAGATAGATTTAAGTGGCATTTTTTTTTTCGAAAAGTATTCACGTCCCAACAAAGTGTCATTTGCATTTTTGTTTGTATTCTACCCAAGGAATAAGCTGTTAAAATTTGCGTAATTATATCATTTCAACTTCGTTTAGCATAAAAATAAATGAAAAATACATGAAAATGATTTACTTACAGGAATATTTCCGCAGTTTGCATTAAACTCAACTGTAATTTTGTTCCATGTCAATTTCTTCTTTTGGAAAGAACAATTATCAATTTTTCTTTACTTTCGACGATATCTCCATATTTCATAACTAGTTATCTTAGCTCACTTCTTTCTTTTCTGTAAAATGCTTTCTGAACATCTTGTATAATTTCTAGCTCTATAATATTTACTTATGTATTTGTGTATGGCAATAATGCCGATTTAACAATTTGAAGGCACTGGAAAACAATTGAATGTAGGAAAGCGATCACGTCTAGCCATGTTGCCATATTTCTTTCAATGTCAAGGGAATGCTCAGGGCATTTGAATGAGTAGCGTCTCTGCAATACGATCTGAAATAAGTGGTAAGGAAATGCTCATTACTTAAGTGTTTCCTCATTTTATAAGTGACGACTATGAATTCGACCCTTAGGCCTATTACAACTTAAAAAGCTGATAAAAGTATAAAAAGTTACTAAAAGTATTTTTTTAAAAGCTAATTTTATCAGAGTATGAAAAAAATAATGCAGTTATATTATTTGGTAACCATAACCTTATTAGAGTTTCTCTGACATCTTCAATTTTTTTACTACATGTAATAAACACTTATTTCTAAAACGTGGACTACTGTCAGACATGTAGGGCCGTATTCATAGACATTTTTGGCGCGGGCTTCCGGTGGATGATCAGCGTTTTTCGTATTCATAAACCAGTGTTAGCGATAGGATATGATTTGAATTCTCTACTAGTAACCAGTGGATAGCCGGGGCTAGCTTAGTACGCTCGTAGCGCGTGCTGCGAAATCTCTATGAATAGCACCCATAGAGTTGTTAAGTTTAATACAATTATTTTTTATTTGTCCTATATAAAATAATTATACTGTATTAAAATTTACGTCATGTTTTGTGACCTAATTCTTCATTTTCAAGGATATGGACATTATTGTAGTCTATTTTTTTTTGCATAAATGGATGTAAAATCAGTGTGCTAAATTTCAGCATTCTATCTCTAACGATTTTGGGGTTATAAAATAATAATAATAATAATAATAATAATAATAATAATAATAGCTTTATTTAACCTGCGGAGTTAAGGCCGTAGGGCCTTCTCTTACACTCAACCAGAATTAAAACTTGCTTGCATAGTTCAATATGTGTGGAAACATTGCAACTTTTGGGAAATTTAATTTAAAGTTAAAAGTGAATGTCTTAGCTGATCTATATTGTGTTAGAACATATCCATTTAAATAGCACAACTAAATAAATAGACCATATAAACTATATATCAATGGATTAAGAAAAAACTGCGTAATTTTTAATACAAAAAAGTTTTTTTCAAAGATATTCACGTACATAATTGTTATACCCTTCACTCAGAAGAAGTTAAGAATGCGAAATCTGTACTCTGCTGCCATTATAAGCAAAATTCGATTATTGAAAAAATCATTTATTTACTTTGCTTTAAAATATTAATTCAACTGCTGGTCTGTTATTAAAAATCGGTTATTTTTTGTATTATTATTTGTGCTATTTTTTTGTAATAATATGAATGTTGCAATAGGCCTACTTCTTGCATAATATATTTAATAAATAAACAAATTTACAGGGGGAAATATCTCGAAAACATATTTTTGTCTGTTAGTCTCTTATTACGTAACTCCATCCAATTAGTCTATAGTATACTTGAAGAGTCCACTGCAAGAATGATGGATGTCATTTGGAATACATTTTGCAGGAGAAGCAATTGAAAGTTTGAAATGCTTAGCGCTCAAAGCTTAACTGTGATTTTCCGATCATTACTGGACAATGACTATCAGTGTTTTTTTATTGGGTTATTTTACGACGCTGTATCAACATCTAGGTTAAACTATCAGTGTTAATGCCATATAACTCTCTCTGTACATTCTATATGTCTTAAGCTATGCATTGGCAGTCTTGGTTCATTTTCTACAAGAAAGTGACATCCATCATTCTTGCAGTGGACTCTTCACTTGTATTCGTTACTTACGATTTTTCCGACGTTATGTACTGAGTCTCCCGGTCGGTCGAGTTTAATCAGGTTTTATTTTCTGTGCTAGCAATGCATTGCCAACACTATATTATTATTATTGTTATTATTATTATTTTATTATTACTGTGTTTGGGCCATCGGCTTAGCTCAATTGGCTAAGGCGCTTGCCTGCCGATCCGGAGTTGCGCTCGGGCGCGTGTTCGATTCCCGCTTGGGCTGATTACCTGGTTGGGGTTTTCCGAGATTTTCCACAATCGTAAGGCACATTTCAGGCAATCTATAACGAAACCTCGATCTCATCTCGCCAAATATCATCTCGCTATTATCAATTCCATCGACACTAAATGACCTCGTAGTTGATACAGCGTTCTTAAATAACCAAATAAGAAAAAATGTTTGTGTTAATTGTAGACCTGGTTAAGTCGAAGAGAAGGCCTCAAGGTCTTAACTCTACAAGGTAAAATAAAATAAATAAACTAATATTATATCGCATCTGAAGTCTGACTAGTATACCCGGTAGTATGTAGCTAGTCGGCGATGTATGCAATGGAGGGGGAAAGAAAGTGGCCATCCTACCCCATTATCTCCTGGCCTAGTTGCCTCATAAGTGGTACCTTATTGATATCACTTGTAAGGTTCACACTTGTCTTCGGACAGTTGACAACAACAACATGTATTATATTATATTATATTATATTATATTATATTATATTATATTATATTATATTATATTATATTATATTATAGGGTAAACTAGGGTCTGTTGGACAGTCGGGCATGTTGGACACTCTGTACTTTAACGTGTTACCTCGCCACTTGTGGGCACCACATTCTGCTAGAAGTCAATGACGGAAGTAGCCACGAGCGGGGCTACTTCCGTCATTGACTTCTAGCAGAATGTGGTGCCCACAAGTGGCGAGGTAACACGTTAAAGTACAGAGTGTCCAACATGCCCGACTGTCCAAAAGACCCTAGTTTATCCTATTATATTATAGGCCTATTATATTATATTATATTATATTACATTACTTACTTACTTACTGGCTTTTAAGGAACCCGGAAGTTCATTGCCGCCCTCACATAAGCCCGCCATTGGTCCCTATCCTGAGCAAGATTAATCCAGTCTCTATCATCATATCCCACCTCCCTCAAATCCATTTTAATATTATCTTCCCATCTACGTCTCGGCCTCCCAACTAAAACTCTATATGCATTTCTGGATTCGCCCATACGTCCTACATGCCCTGCCCATCTCAAACGTCTGGATTTAATGTTCCTAATTATGTCAGGTGAAGAATACAATGCGTGCAGTTTTGTGTTGTGTAACTTTCTCCATTCTCCTGTAACTTCATCCCTTTTAGCCCCAAATATTTTCCTATGCACCTTATAATCTAAGTTGGAATTTTCAAGTTAAAGAAACGATAAAAAAAATCTGTTCCTCCATTCACTGTTTGAGTCGCTTGAGAAACTTCTTGCCCCAGCAACTAAAACTTACCCTAGTGCAAACCCTAATAACGCCGCACTTCGATTATTGTGACGTTTTGTTAAGTGACCTAAGTTCTGAATTGTCAGTCAAGTTACAGCGAGCTCAGAATATGTGCGTCAGATACTTGTGCAACATCCGACGGTATGATCACATATCACCGTCCTTCGCAAGTCTCTCGTGGCTCCGACTTAAAGAACGTAGAACTTTACACTCTTTGTCTTTACTCTTTCGAATTATGCACACTTCAACACCAAATTACCTTTCGTCTCGTTTCTCTTATCTATACTCTAACCACGACGTAAATACCAGATCACTTATCTGTGGCACGCTAAGTATACCTCTTCATAGAACATCTTGTTATTCATCATCTTTTACAATATCCACCTCGCGTCAATGGAATTCCTTGTCACAAAGTATTAGGGGCTGCAAGACAATAAACACCTTTAAGAACAGCTTAAAAGGTAACCTTATTAGCATTTCACTCCAATCATACTGATTTAAACTATCACTGACTACATTGTTACTTTTTTCTTTAGACATCATCCTGATTGTGCTGTATTTTAATTGTCTCGTAATAATCTCTTTCTATTATCTAATATTATTTGAAATATATTAACATTCTATGTATTTTAGTTTAATTCTGCTACACAGTTTATTTCAGTGTTTAATTAATAGTTCATAGTATTTTGTTGTTTAATTTGTAAATAACATTTGTATACATGTAACTCTAATCTAAATCAAATTGTTGGATTCTTTGTAAGTTCATGCATATGTATATACACTTTTTGCTGGTTGAGTGGAAGAGAAGGCCTTACGGCCTTAACTCTGCCAGCTAAAATAAATCATTATTATTATTATATATTATTCTCAAACACCCTTAACCTATGTTCCTCTCTGAAAGTGAGAGTCCAAGTTTCACAACCATATAGAACAACCGGTAATATAACTGTTTTATAAATTCTAACTTTCAGATTTTTTGACAGCGGACTGGATGATAATAGCTTCTCAACCGAGTAATAACAGGCATTTCCCATATTTATTCTGTGTTTAATTTCCTCCCGAGTATCATTTACATTTGTTACTGTTGCTCCAAGATATTTGAACTTCTCCACCTCTTCAAAAGATAAATTTCCAATTTTTATATTTCCATTTCGTACAATATTCTCGTCACGAGACATAATCATATACTTTGTCTTTTCGGAATTTACTTCCAAACCTATCTCTTTACTTGCCTCCAGTAAAATCCCCGTGTTTTCCCTAATCGTTTATGGATTTTCTCCTAACATATTCACGTTATCCGCATAGACAAGCAGCTGATGTAACCCGTTCAATTCCAAACTCTCTCTGTTATTCTGCACTTTCCTAATGGCATACTCTAGAGCAAAGTTAAAAAGTAAAGGTGATGGTGCATCTCCTTGCTTTAGCCCACAGTGAATTGGAAACGCATCTGACAGAGACTGACCTATACGAACTCTGCTGTACGTTTCACTGAGACACATTTTAATTAATCTAACTAGTTTCTTGGGAATACCAAATTCAATAAGAATGTCATATAAAACTTCTCTCTTAACCGAGTCATACGCCTTTTTGAAATCCATGAATAACTGATGCATTGTACCCTTATACTCCCATTTTTTCTCCATTATCTCTCGAATACAAAATATCTGGTCAATAGTTGATCTATTACGCCTAAAACCACATTGATGATCCCCAATAATTTCATCTACATATGGAGTTAATCTTCTCAAAAGAATATTGGACAAAATTTTGTACGACGTCAACAAAAGTGATATTCCTCGAAAGTTACTACAGTTAGTCTTGTCCCCCTTCTTAAAGATAGGTACGATAATGGACTCCTTCCATTGTTCTGGTACAATTTCCTTTTTCCAAATAGCAAATACAAGCTTATAAATTTCTTTAGATAATGCACTTCCACCCTCTTGTATTAATTCTGCTGGAATTTGATCGATAGCTGGAGACTTATAATTTTTCAGATTTTCTATCGTAATTTCGACTTCAGAAAGAGTGGGTTCGGGTATAAATGGCTCAGCAGTTTGTATTTCAATATGGTCCCGATCATTTCTATTTGGCCTATGTATATTTAGTATTTGTCCAAAATAGTTTTTCAATCTGTTCAGGATTGAATGAGCGTCTGCAAGCAAGTCACCATTCTCATTCTTGATCACGTTTACCCTTGCCTGATATCCATTCTTGAATTCCTTTATGCCCTTATATAAATCTCTAAGGTCATAATTTCAGTCTGATTTATTGCAAAGTGTGAGTTCCGTAGACAAAAGAAGTTGTTTTTAGTACCAAAAGTAAACATTTCGTTCATTGATATATGTTTTCTAACACAAAACCAGATTGCATTTGTTAATATTTTTCAAGTACGGTGTGTTCCCTACCATCTGGTGAGTAATAACATATTTTAATTTCCATGATTTATTTGACTGTCTTAGTTTTCGGAGCCATATTTGTTTAAACGTGCACCCTCTTTTACCTTTGAACACGAAACATCTTGTACCATGGAACATGTTCCAAATTACACGATACTATCGGTTTTTGTTTTTCTTTTATTTTAAGGTCATGTCACGAAGTAAGTCTGGAATTAAGAGGTCCCAAATTGATTCGGATGTCTTGAAGAAAGCTGTTGAAGCAGTTATTGCTCCTCCAGGAAATAAAATATAAATCAGAGAAGCCTGCTCTGGTTTATGATGGCATATACATTTTAAATATGATTGTCAGTTTTTACAGCTATATCCCCCCACCTATATTCCATGTGTTCCAACTTACAAGAGGGTATGTTCCAAGGTACATGATCCTGTTGTACCTTTGAACACATTACATATCCCTTCATTTTATTTTTTCCATCCTTAATACAGACGTGAACAAATTATTAGCAAAATTGAAGATTTTTATTATATATTGTTACAAAATATGATTCTTCAATTTAGACTACAGTTGACATTTTTGTGTATTTCCAAATTATTAGCAAAATTGAAGATTTGTATTGTATATTTTTCAAAATTTAACTCCTCAATTTGGACTACATTTGATATTTTTGGATATTTACAAATTATTAGCAAAACTGAAGGTTTTTATTGTATATTTTTACAAAATTCGATTCTTCAATTTGGACTACAGTTGACATTTTGGATATTTCCAAATTATTAGCAAAACTGAAGATTTTTGTTTTATATTTTTACAAAATTTGATTCTTCAATGCAGTTGACATTTTTGCTAATTTACAAATTGTTAGCAAAATTGAAGATTTTTATTATATATTTTTTACAAAACTTGACTCTTCAATTTAAACTACAGTTGACGTTTTTGCATATTTCTGTCTACTGTAATGATGGAAATATGCAAAATTGTCAACTGTAGTCTAAATTGAAAAGTCAAATTTTTTAAACAGAATTATCATAAAAATCATCAATTTTGTTAATAATTTGTCCACGTCTGTAGATCTGTAAAACAGAAAAATACATACAGGAAGTTGTAAAGGAATCTTCAATAATTATTTCAAGCATTTTTTCATTTTAAATATTTCATTTCCCAAAATTAAAAAAATAAAAAAATAAAATGTGAAAAGTGTTTAAAGGTACAACAGTCTCCCCTATATTATATTATATTATATTATATTATATTATATTATATTATATTATATTATATTATATTATTAATATCAATATTATTATCGTTACTATTATGCTGCTGTAGGGTCACGTATCTGTAGGGCCTTTCGAATCTTCCGGGTCTAGCTGCAGCACCCCACAATGACTCCACTCGCTTAGAACTTGGCAGTTACTTAACGACAATTTTGCGGCCATATCGTTAAATTTTTGGCTGAGTTCTATTTTATATTTTGGATTGGCTTATTTCTGAAGACGGTCATACAATTATGCACTAATGAGATTTTAGCTTGTAATGAGGATGCTTTGAATTCTTGTGTCGATGGAATTTTAGAGGCAACATTTTTTGAATTTTGATTTTATGTATACAAGATCGCAGCATGTCCTTTATTACTAGTAAGGACACGAATGAACTCAGTGAACAGAAAAACCTACAAACATTATTTCCAGCCCTCGCCTCTGTGTATTGATTTTTAGTTTGCTTTCATATATAGGGAGAGAAAAAAAAGTCCCTTTCATGTTTGTCAACTGAAAAAAATTTTCTCCCAAGTCCATTGACCCTTCTGTAATGTCACTAATCTCAACCTCCGGCATAAAATATGGATCTAAATTTCAAACTAAAAACAGACTTCCAAAACCCAGTCTTGCGTTCTCGTTGAAGCAACTTCACGCACCATGCTCTGACTGCAGCGGATTTTTATGATGTTGGTTTTAAGGGATATCTGTGAACTGGACATGCTTTCTCGAAAGCAGTGTAATGATGTTGTGAGTAGCTCAGTTAGCTAAGTGCTTGAAAAGGTTCACGTTTCAAATTTAAAGCTAATAATTTGTGATGAAGGATGGGTGGAGCGGAGAAAAATTCTCTCCTGCACTTGGAATCGAACCCGAGTTTTCAGCTCTATGTGCTGACGCTTTATCCACTAAGCTACATCGGATTCCAGTTCCGATGCCGGATTGAGTCCTCTCAGTTTGTTCCACCTTTTAATTTCCCTTTAGTGGCCAACCCTCATGCACTGTGTCACAGATGTGTGAGAGTAGCACAATGTCCAACACACTATGTGCAGAGGTGCACTCAATGCGATTGACTAAGTGGCCGTGATCCGACGGAATGAGCGCCGTCTTAAATCACTAAGTGATTATTTACGCATTATTTACTCATCCTTCATCACATGGTAACGCAGAATTCCTGCACGGAAATATAATGATAATAATAATAATAATAATAATAATAATAATAATAATAATGTTTTATTTTCGCTGGTAGAGTTAAGGCCATAAGGCCTTCTCTTCCACTCAACCAGCCTTAATCAATACAATACATAAATTTAAATTACAAATATTTACACTACACTTAAAAGGTTTTCCAGCAATATTCTTCACTACACATTTATTTAAATTTAGATAAATCTATAAGGTAAAGTAGTAACTTAATTTATGAGCTAATTTAATTCAATGAATTATAATTAATTTAATATTTGAGATAGCTAGTAAAATGATGAAAATTAATTTAATATAAGCTTACTAGGACTATGTTACAGGGAGAATATATATATATATATATATATATATATATATATATATCTATTTCTATAATGAGAATATTAATGTAATTGCCATTAGAGGTTTTCTAAATCTATTTAGAGAAATTAATGATAATAATAATAAGAATGGACAGATGTTAGTTTCATTATAAGTAACAAATATTAATCAGCAATTAATCTGTTAAGAATTTATGTAATTTTGACCTAAATGAAGTTATTGTCCAACAACCCATTATATCATACGTACATCGCTACATCACAATAACAATAATAATAATTTAGACTTATGAAAGCATTGAATTTTAGAACATTCACAGAAAAATGTTTAATCGTAATCGAAATAATAAAATGGACTAATTGGCTTGTCCGCAAAGTTGTAAATAGACATATTATGAACAATCACTAGAAATTCACAAGTATTGTGTCCTCCTTAACTTGAGGTCTACTAAAAGTGAAAGCATCAACTGCTGCCAGGAAGTAAAAAGGGGGATAGCAATGGCAAAGGAAGTTTTTTTTTTTAGATAATCTTTTGCGGAATCCACACCTGTGGAGTAACGGTCAGCGCGTCTGGCCGCGAAACCAGGTGGCCCGGGTTCGAATCCCGGTCGGGGCAAGTTACCTGGTTGAGATTTTTCCGGGGTTTTCCCTCAACCCATTACGAGCAAATGCTGGGTAACTTTCGGTGCTGGACACCGGACTCATTTCACCGGCATTATCACCTTCATCTCATTCAGACGCTTAATAACCTAAGCTGTTGATAAAGCGTCGTAAAATAACCTACTAAAAATTATTAAATATTAGATCAAAGTTTATTCTCGCAGCGAGATAACGTTATTACCTGCAGTCTCAAATTCTATTTTAATTGAATAATTACCATAATATAATATTATAAGTAAATTTTAAAACAAAACCATTTCAGTAAACTTAAGAACACATATAAACGAATTCCTCCTAACATTTTGTCATTCACTATACTTCAGATTCAATTATCTGTACTTACTTTATGCAGAATACAATATTCACATCACTGGACGAACAGGTCAAGCGCGAACTTCGTCACTTATAGGTTGCTAAACTCGCAGTAAAGACAGAAATCCGTTTCATTGCTGGTTCCAGATGATTAAGAAAGCTTCCTCTAATCACCACGCTTCTCTGACTAGAGCTGCCAACACGATTTTCCCGTAAATAATTAGAAGATAATAGATGGCCTATAACCTGCATGGCGTTAATACCTTCACTTGCCCTTACTTACTTATTTACTTACTTACTGGCTTTTAAGGAACCCGGAGGTTCATTGCCGCCCTCACATAAGCCCGCCATTGGTCCCTATCCTGAGCAAGATTAATCCTGTCTCTACCATCATATCCCACCTCCCTCAAATCCATTTTAATATTATCCTCCCATCTACGTCTTGGCCTCCCCAAAGGTCTTTTTCCCGCCAGCCTCCCAACTAACACTCTATATGCATTTCTGGATTCGCCCATACGTGCTACACGCCCTGCCCATCTCAAACGTTTGGATTTAATGTTCCTAATTATGTCAGGTGAGGAATAGCCTACAATGCGTGCAGCTCTGCGTTGTGTAACTTTCTCCATTCTCCTGTAACCTCATCCCTCTTAGCCCCAAATATTTTCCTAAGAACCTTATTCTCAAACACCCTTAATCTCTGTTCCTCTCTCAAAGTGAGAGTCCAAGTTTCACAGCCATACAGAACAACCAGTAATATAACTGTTTTATAAATCCTAACTTTCAGATTTTTGGACAGCAGACTAGATGACAAAATATATATTATTTTAATGTACCGAAGTACATATGATATTTCCATGCAGGTATTCTGCGTTATCATACGATGTAAGAGTAATGGAAAGGACAAAAACTCTCTCCGGCGCCGGGATTTGAACCCGGGTTTTCAGCTCTACGTCCTGATGCTTTATTCACTAAGCCTCACCGGGTACCACCCCGGCGTCGGACAGAATCGTCTCAGATTAAGCTCCAACTCTTGGGTTCCCTCTAGTGGCCGCCCTCTGCACTACGTCATAGATGTCTATGAACGTAGGACCGAAGTCCACACATGTGCTGAGGTGCACTCGTTATGAGTGACTAGTTGGCCGGGATCCGACGGAATAAGCGCCGTCTTAAATCACGAAGTGATTTACGTATATCATATATATTTTATATATTGTTTTAATGTACCGAAGTACATATCATATTTCCATGCAGGTATTCTGCTTCATCATACGATGTAAGAGTAATGGAACGGAGAAAAACTGTCTCCGGCGCCGGGATTTGGACCCGGGTTTTCAGCTCTACGTGCTGATGCTTTATTCACTAAGCAACACCGGATACCACCCCGGCGTCGGACAGAATCGTCTCAGACATTAAAATAATATATAATTTATGATATGCGTAAATTCCAAATGAAGTGTTTTCAAAATTTCCTCATTTAGCTTTGTTACACTGTCCATAATCTCACATTTGAATCCTGGAACATGCGTTTGTGTCAAAGGGTGATGAAGTTACGTCGTTTTATATCAATACATTATTTGTGCATTTTTTGACATTTATAATTCCTTGTTAGTCCAAAAATTTAAAGTAACACTTCAATTTTAATTTCCAACACCTCTCATCAATTCTAACCATTTAAATCATTTATAGGTACAACAAATATAATAATAATAATAATAATAATAATAATAATAATAATAATAATAATAATAATAATGATTTATTTTAGCTGGCAGAGTTAAGGCCGTAAGGCCTTCTCTTCCACTCAACCAGCAGAAAGTGTATATACATATGCATGAACTTACAAAGAATTCAACAATTTGATTTAGATGAGAGTTACATGTATACAAGAGTTATTTACGAATTGAACAACAAAATACTAGGAACTATTAATTAAACACTGAAATAAACTGTGTACCAGAATTAAACTAAAATACATAGAATGTTAATATATTTCAGATGATATTAGATAATAGAAAGAGATTATTATGAGACAATTTTGAAAATGCAGCACAATCAGGATGATGTCTAAAGAAAAAAGCAACAGTGTAGTCAGTAATATTTTAAATCAGTATGATTGGAGTGAAATGCTAATAAGGTTATCTTTTAAGCTGTTCTTAAAGGTGTTTGTTGTCTTGCAGCCCCTAATACTTTGTGCCAAGGAATTCCAATGACGCGAGATGGATATTGTAAAAGATGAGGAATAACAAGCTGTTCTATGAAGAGGTATATTTAGCGTGCCACAGATAAGTGATCTGGTATTTACGTCGTGGTTAGAATATAGATAAGAGAAACGAGACGAAAGGTAATTTGGACGAAAGGTAATTTGGACGAAAGGTAATATAGTAGCCTAATAAGTGTTTTCATAGGTCCTGCTCCTTAAATTCTCTTATTACTTTGGAACACTGAAAAGGAATGTAGGCCCCCTAACTGAATCTGTGGCTTTTGCAGCTAGAATTGCTACTCATACTCGGAAAACGACTTTGCGGCATTTATCGTTCCATTCTCCCCCTTTGTGTTTTTATTATTGTCATCGTTGGGCGCAAATGCAACGCGTGTTGAAGTAGGGACTGCAAGTCCTTTCTAACCAAACGAGGTCGTGTACGGTAATCGAAAAAATCAAATCCCTGTAGGTGTGTGTCTCGTTGAAAGGATACAGAGCTAAAAACCCTTTTCCCTTCCGCAACATTTTCTATATAATGAAGGGTTATTCTACGAGACCATAAAATTGAATTCCAGGCCCCTGCACCCTTTAGGCGCAGCTGTGCAACCCTCTTAAGAGGCACGGCGTCCAACCCACCAAGATGAGAGCACCAGGTGGTCCGCATTTCCAGAAAACTTTCCGCCATAATTTCGGCATGTTTGTTTAAAAATTAAGGCCCTCATAGGCTAGAAGACTGAGTTTGTCGTCGAAGACGCTAAGCGCGAGTCTAACAATGCTGCTGATAAGAGTCTTATACTAAATGACGTCGATAGCTTCGCATGAAGAATTGCTACTCATAACGTAGCAGTACTCTTTCTGTAATAGCTTTTATGACATGTATATGAGCTATTCCATCTCAAATCGACCGAAATATAGAGAAAATTGACCTTGCAATTTTTAAATACAATGAAACTTCTTTTTGTATGTAGAGAACTGTGATACAATGCTTTGTGCAAAGTTTGAGGCATCAGAAATTCATAGTGTTTAAATTAAAAATATTTAAATTTATCGTATTTTCATAAAATTAGCAAATTTAAACTGTTGTGGCTCCGAAACCCTTTCACCCAATGATCAAAATCATGGTTTAGTTTGATGCTGAAAAATTAAAGTTTATATTGACATGTAAAGAGTTTTTTCTTACTTTTTATGGAAATGGAGATATTTAGATTTTTCTTCATTAAGACGCCTTTGACCACGAAAAAATATTTTTAAAATACATACAGTATATGGTTAGATTCCGAATTGAAAGTACAAATAAACATATTTTTTACTGGTGTACCGTTGATAAGAAAGTATTGAAAATATCAAATAAACAAAATAAATAGTACGCGCTGAAGTAACCAGCTGACTGTGAGACGGGAGCTAGCCGAGACAAGCAAGGCCAGGAAACATAAACACGTGATGTTTCGTCTAGTAGCGCATAGCTGGGCTAGCTTTATCACAAGTTTTCATAAACACAGGAGTAAAATGACGCCCAACGCTCGCTTATCTTCAGCTCTCGGCCAGTGCGTGCGGTGCTGTGCCGTTCAAGTCTAGGCGTGTGAAAATAATTTATTTAATACCCTCGATACATATTGCCGAGCCACTAAGCAAACAATGCCGAATCCCTCTTAATAATGCTAGGTTTTTTCTCAATATTTTTTTACATTTTTTCAAATGGGCAAAAAGCCTAAAAGTAAGTAAAATCAGACTTTCTGTCTCTCTGTATACAATAAAAATAAGGATTACTTCTTAACATAACTTACCAAATGTCAGCTTCAAAATGAGCTCCCGTTCAATGTTCTGCAGTAAATGGTTCCGGAGTTCTGAGCGCTGAAAGACGCTTGTTTTTATAAAATACGCTAAATTTGTCGCTCAATAGTATGAAAATCGTTTGACTTTCGATAGCAAATTTTTTAAAATGCACTGTTCTCAGCACCTTGTACAAATAGGGAAAAAATTAGAGTATTAAAAAAATGCGAGGTTTTTACTGATCGATTTCATATGGAATAGCCCATACATAATGTGAATCGTAATTATCGGACCTGTCTGAAGAAATACATAAGATGATACAAGAAACCAATATATTATCCTGATCAATAACTGTTTTCATCGCAGTAATTGGCTTCGTGCAATGTAATTGAATCTAACAAGATATGTGGTAATATTTTCACACATTTATAATTGTATTGTAATCTTACCATCTTCTCAATCTTCGAGTATAATATACTCTTCGTTTAACATTTTTCATGTATACAGAGTTGTTTCCGATCTCTGGAAACGAATTTTGAACGGCGTCATGTGCGTCAGGAGCCTCACGACAACTGAACTGTGGTGAGAGATGACAGAGAAGTAGTGAGTGAGTTCATAGTGAGAGTGCACGGTGTCTCACAGCAGCAATGACCACGAAATTCGAGCCTTTTTGGGAGGAGTACATTACAATAAACCCTTATTTCTTCAGTTCTGTACTGGACAATTGAACGATAAGACATCGACGAGAAATCTGATTGCACACAGGAGATTTTGTGTTTTTGTTTCTAGAGAATCATTGTTTATTTTTTATTGTGCACTAATTTTAAGTCTCACTTCACCATGTGCAATATTTCCATAGTATTAAAATATACAGTACATTGTGACTGTGATTTAATTGACGCACAACTCTAATCAGAATGTCCTTCCTCTGTTCGATCCTTGGTCGGACATTCTTTATCTTTACCGGTGACATTCAAACAGTCAGTAAGGTAGCCAGTTGTTACTAGACAGAACTAACGCATCATTTGCAATACTAAACATAGTTGGTTGCCATTTAAAAATAGAAAGTTGACTCAAATATCTTGAAAATTATTTCATGTACAAAAAATACGTTACGTGTATCAGATATCATCTTCGATGTAATTTAACTTGTAATTGTCGGTTTGTGTATACTTGAAATATTTCATACGCTATCGAAGGTGGAAGAGTTAAGTGGGCCAACCTGTATATGATTAATGGTTGATTGTATCAACCATTTAATCTTAGATCAGAAGTTAAATTGATCCTCGTTCTAGCTGAACTTGGAATTTTGTGTTGTATAAAGTCTAATCTGAGATTAATTTTGTCTTAAACTAAAGTCAACTTTGACTGAAGAAATTTCTCCGATTAAGTTAGATGATCCAAGTTCAGTTATTTCTTTTCTGTTTGAAATATACGAGTGGCAGATTGTGCAAAAAGAATAACCATTATTATTAATATTAATATGGTGTATATATATATGCCTATATATATATAGGCCTATATATGTTTTCAATTTATTGCCTTAATACACAAACATTCTTTTATTTTATAAGGCTTTATCGTGTTCAGCAATATCAAATAACATAACCTATAATTATATTATGTTTATAACAACCATTAATTATTAATGGCTATGATAGGTACATTCATAAATTTTCAGTTAACTGTATTACTAAACGAAAATTGTCGTCTTATAAAGCTTTATTATGTTTAGCAGTATCAAGCACCATAACATGATAATAATTTGTAAAACAGTCAATCTTCTTATTGTCCGCCATTATTTACAATGCACAAAACAAACCAGTGTCTCCAACAGAGTGTACGGAAAGTCGCCAAAAAGTAGTTGGAAAGTCGCTAGATTTCTCATTATCAACAAAGAAAGATTAAATTTTGTCACTATGGGGTGTTAAAATGGTCGCTAAATCTCTATTTAAGCAATATAAAAGTTAATAGAAATTGTCGTTGAAAAAGTGTTAAAGTCGCTACATTGGCAACACTGAACAAACCTGTACAACATGGCCCGCGGATCACATACTTCACCTGTTTATGCGATGTTGCCAAATCCTTTTCACGTGAACTTAGATTGCATTTGAACCAAGGTAATTTGATCGCGGAAAAGTTTTATACAATAGAAGAAAATGTCTGAACTCGATTCACTTTCCGATCTTCGATCAAAGTTGATCTTTAGTCAGAGAGCTTTATACAATTGGGCCTAAGTGTCATTACATTTTAAGTTTGTTTTCTTCGAAAACAACGCCAATCCTTGTCCAAAAGTTTGTTTTATTATGCATATTAGACCTACTAGAAAACTCGTTCAGTCCGTGGATTGGTTGGTAAAAAAAAAAACTGTCCGAGTTATTTCATTAAAGTGGACTTACTCGTTTTGGTATCACACGTTTCAATTATTTATTTTCATAAAACTTATGATTTATGAGTCTCGTCGAACTTCGATGGAGATGACAAACTTCTGTTTCTCTGTAAAACGTTCACGACCGTGCACAGACGCTAGACGGAAATGTTCAGCATGCGATACCCGCTGTGATCGTGCAATGTTTCCGGTATTTGACGGTGGACGCGTAATGGTGAGACACAGTATCGAATTAGCGATGGCCATAGTGTTATCCACAAGTCATCTAAGTGGTTCGTAGGCATTCGGGAATGACCTTATATCTGGTGACCGTTAGTTTTCTGTCTGAATCATGTCTGCGGTACCTGCACGGCTTAAAATTGCTCATAGATTGTTTCATTTATCCATGCTGTATTTACTAAGGTCTGTATGTAAAAACGAGATACCCGCATGGTCTAATTCTTACACATACACACTATTATTACACGCGTTTGAATGTACTCTTTATCAGTACGTACTTCACAATGGCTAAGAAAATAAATATATTGAATAGCTAGCGGCAAAGTATGGAAGTTGTGAAAATACTGTAGGCCTACAGTTTATAATGGGCGAGTTTTACATTATTGTTGTTATCTTTACAGGAATTCTGAATTTGAGGCTGGAATAACATGGGGAACATCAGCTACCTCATTCGGGATGTAGGTAAGTACAAGAATTGAGAAAATATTCTCTGGTATTATGTTTTGTATGTATAGTATTCTATCATTTTAAATCTTATATGGTGGTAAATCGCTTCAGCAAGAGCGTTTTCAGTTAACACCAATGTTGAGAATAATTACATGAACTGAAAACCTTAAAATATGGACACAAATACACGCTAAAATAATAATATTTGCAGGGTGAAAATGATAATTATGACTGTGGAGAATCAAGGGGGCAATATAATAAAATAGAATAGAATAAAATAAAATAGACTAGAATGAAATAAAATAAAATAAAAACCTTTTGTGCGAGATCGTGCGTATTTGCTTGGTTTCCGCACAAAACCAATCCGCGGGAAGTCTAAAATTCCACATTCAGTATTCCCAACCTAACACACATAACAATTTCCCTCTTCTTACCTCTTAAGTGACATATTGATTTTACTGCTTTAGGCTTTTAACATATTACTTTTAGAGACGTTCATTATAGTAATAATTATAAATTGGAAACTTACCACTGCAATTTCACCTAAATTGCACTGTTAATTATTGTTTTTAAATATTTGCAAAAATTAAGTAAACTCTACAACTCCACCAAAGTTACTGCATTCGTGAATGCAAGTAACATTAAGGAAGCCGTGAAAAACTCAACAAGATTCCAGACTCATCATAGACTGGGGAAAAAAAGACAGACGTATATCACGGCCTGCTGGAGTATAGTAAACACAGAAAACATTTTAAAGCAACAATGTTGAAGATAGATATTTTTGTTTTGCAAATTTGCCGTCATTGAACAGAAACCAAGATGGAGATTTCATTGCAACTAATTAGCAATTCATCCTTCAGGTATGTAATAAACGATCTTCGCACAAAATAATGTACGATACACGAGCGGTATGTTTTATTTAAATTCTCGGAAATTAAAAAAGCTTAACTGCGTTTCGCTTTTTCAAACTTTTCCTCGAACATGAAAACTTCAACATACCGCTCTTGTAACGCATATTACTATTATGTATTTTGTAATTAAATGCACGAGTAATTAGAAAGTTAGGCTGAAATTCTGCGAAGTTTCTCAAAACCCTATCGCCAACTCATACGTACTCGATCGGAACAGCAGCGTTTCGTCCCTTAGTCACCGCGGCAGTGTTGCCAGACTTCCTAATAACAGGAAATAACGATACGCGTTAATATTTTCATATTTTCATTTAATTTACGGGAATCCCGTCATTTTATTTAAAAACTATAAAGGGACAAATCATTCCTTACCACTTTCTCTAATAATTTTTTAATTTTATTTAGTTGGTTATTTAACGACACTTTATCAACTACTAGGTTATTTAGCGTCGATGAGATTGGTGATGGCGAGATGAGGCCGAGGATTCGTCATAGATTACCTTGCATTCACATTACTAGGGCTAGGATTTTGATGACCCTTTAAATCATGAAAAAATGTCCTAAAAACAATGCATTTATTAACTAAAAATCTTTAAAAAAATGACCTTAAAATGCCCTAAAAATTGTTCGTACATAATTGGCTTAGTAGGAAAAGAGATTTTGTACTAAATATTTAGACTAATAATTAAATTAAATTCTAGTATCAATATTTAAGTTTATTTTATTTTACATATTTTTTTCTAATTGTAAGTGGTACATTTTAATTATTTATTTTACCTGATGTAGTTTCCATGTAGCCCACCACAATGCCACTCTTATTGTATTGTATTGTATTTATTAACATTCCACGGTATTCATACATGCTTACAGCTAGAATATGGAACAAGTCAGAAAACTTAATACTATTATAAAATCTTAATTTATAGTCACAGTCTAGATGAAATATATACAGACGAGATTTACAATATAGTCTACTAGTACAACACATAGTTTTAGTATCAATTTCATGAAGTGTTATTGAATGTCATGAATTCACCTACAGAATAGAAGGCGTGAGAAATTATGTACTTCTTTAATTTGGCCCTAAGTAATTTTATGTTTTGAGTTTCATTTTTTATACCGATAGGGAGGCTATTAAAAATTTTTATTGCCGTATAACGCACTCCTTTTTGATAGCACGATAGACTTTCCGATGGAGTATGAAAGTCATTTTTTTGACGTGTATTTATACTATGAACTGTTGAATTAGTTACAAAATTTTCACGATTACATACGAGGAAGACTATTAATGAAAAGATATACTGACAAGCCATGGGCATTATTTGTAGTTTTTTGAAAATAGTCCTACACGATTCCCTAGACTTGGACCTACTATTATTCTAATTACTCTTTTTTTAATAGAAATATATTGTTACTATCTGTGGAATTTCCCCAGAATATTATTCCGAAACTCATTACCGAGTGGAAGTATGCAAAGTATATTGTTTTTAAGGTATTGATATTTACTATCTTTTGCATATATCTAATAGCAAAACAAGCTGAATTTAGTTTGGGGGTAATTTCTTTCTTATCTGGAATTAGCAGGTATAAAGGAGTCGGTAAAAGCATTGAAGGGTTGGTTGGAGTGTACTACATTAAAATGGCAATATTTGTGTAGAAAAACGATTAAAATATTCTACCAAATAATGGGTATTAGCCACCGGCGTAGCTTGGTCGGATAAGGCTTTTGCCTGGCAATCCGAAGTTGCGCTGGTTGCGGGTTCGATTCCCGCTTGGGCTGATTATCTGGTTGGGTTTTTTCGAAGTTTGTCCCAACTGTAAGACAAATGTCAGGTAATCTATGGCGAATCTTCGCCCTCGTCTCGCCAAATATATCATTATCACCAATTCCATCGACGCTAAATAACCTCGTAGTTGATACAGCGTCGTTAAATAACCAAGTAAAAAAATAATGGGTATTAATGGACAAAATATGTAGGTAAATATCAAAGGAAATAAACATTATTTTATATTAATAATGGGGATTTATAGCCGAAATTAAATGAAAATGCCTAAAAAATGTCCGAATAAAACAAAAGATACTCTTATGAATTGTAAGAGGCAAAAAAAGCCCTAATAAATGTCTTAAAACACTCAGTTTATCACATAACATATACATACTGAAGCAGCAATGTTCCTGGCTTACTAGAAAAAAAGATGCTATTTGATCAAAATTCTAACCCTACACATTACGGTTGGAGAAAACCTCGGAAAAACCCAACCAGGTAATCAGCCCAAGCGGGGATCGAACCCGCGCCCGAACGCAACTTCAGACCGGCAGGCAAGCGCCTTAACCGACTGAGCCACGCCGGTGGCTTTGTCTAATGATAAAAGTAATATTCAGAATCGTACGGATAGAACTTATAGAGTAAAACGTGTTAACATTTAGGGGAAAATTATATTTTCTGAGGAAAGTATTCGTTTGGGACTAGTATCGTATTAAATCTTTTCTTTTTGTACTGTATTCAAGGAATAAGTTCTTTAAAATCTGCACACTTCTGAAACTTTCACTCTGTATACAGAGTGAACAGTAAGTAATGTCCTTAATATCAGGGGTTTATTCTTTGAGATATTTGAAACAAAATGTTTGATACAATTTTGCTCGTTTTTGCTTCCTTTCCCAGGTAAAAATTCTTTTATATTAAACATTTCATAGCGTGTTTGAGAAAAGCCATTGATTGAATTCCAAATATACTCAGTCAATTTAAGAGCAGTGTATTATGATAATAAATGATTGAAAGAAATTTAGTTTTGCTCTTCAAATGTGCAGAAATTCAATCCGAACATGTGTAACTTTTCGTTCTGCTAAGGAATTTTACAATGTTACATTTGTCCGGATCAAATTTCTGCACATTTAAAGAATAAAACTAAAATGATTTCAAACGTTTATTATCATAATACACAGCACTCTAAAATGACTGAGCATATTGGGAATTAAGGGGAGTTGGTCATTATCGCATGCAAAATAATGGTAAAAATAGCCTATCTTCTAGCAGTCATAAATATAATAGTCTACTATTTATCAGTGGTTTTTCATTTTTGTTAGCTATGTGTGTATACATATTAAGCTTTAAAATGAAAAAGAATGGTGACTCTAGAGTAAATCTGTATCCTTAAATTAATTTTTTTAATTAAGCACAATTTTTTTTTATAAATTCACTACATGTCTGTGATTAGGTACACTCTATTCACTTATTATAAAACATATAGAATTGAAAATTTGACCACTTACTGCTAATAGATACTAAAACATACCCTACTAAAATTATTCATATATCTGTAATATTATGGGCATAGGGCTTATAGTAATCATCACCGTCAATAAATTAAAAAAAAAATGAAGATTAGTATAAGCCCTATGCCCATAATATTACAGATATTTTAATAATTTTAGTAGGGTATGTTTTAGTATCTGTTAGCAGTAAGTGGCCAAAATTTTAATTCAATGTGTGCTATGGTAGGTGAATAGAGTGTACCTAATCACAGGTATGTAGTGATTTTATATAAAACATATGTTTAAATTAAAAAATTAATTTAAGGGTAAGATTTACACTAGATTAACATTCTTTTTCCATTTTAAAGTTTAATGTGTATACATATATCACTAAAAAAGTGAAATAGCTGTGATAAATAGTATTACATTTATGACTGCTTGAAGATAGGCTATTTTTACCATTACTTTGCATGCGATAACGTCCAATTCCCCTTAAATGAATGGCTTTCCCAAAGCACGTTATGAACTATTTCACATAAAACAATTTTTGTCTCATAAATTAAGCAAAAACGAGCAAAATTGTATGAAACTTTTTTGTTCGAAATATCTCAAAGAATATCCTCCTGAAATTAATTACATTACTTACAGTTCACCTTGTATATAAACTTACATATGTGCTTAAATTAGAGAACCCGGAACAGTAACCACGGTACACGTTCTCATAAAACTAAAAACACTGTCCGCATAATGGGAAATGTTAAAAATAGGCTTATTCGAAAAGTAAATAGTGTAATTTGTTAGTAGGCCTACTAATTTGCCGTAATTTAATTTATTTTTTGCAGGGGAAGAACTCATTTTATATTACGAGTTAGTACAATTTAGGAAACTGTTATTTACAAAAGTTTCTGTACCAGACTTCTTTATGCTCTCAATACATAATAAAAACATATCTTTGCATTTGATAACTTGCCATTATTCCGATTGAAATTCATTCGATACCTCAAGTTCATGGGAAAAGGTTTTAAACATACAACTCTCTCGACATAGGGTGCAGTGCATGTGTGTGTGTGTTGTGTGTGTGTGTGTGTGTGTGTGTGTGTGTGTGTGTCAGAGTGCTGCATTGGAGTTAAATCGCTCGCTTGAACTCGGTCGAATGTCGCACTCTCGAGTGAGATAAGATCGGTCGTGATACGCTCGTAATAAATAGAAGCACAGTACAAGGTCATCTCACCGACATGTCTTATCTTATATGGAATGCGACAGATAAGATACACATGTTTTGCTCACACGGTAAAAATAAGGCTTTATTTTCTGCGTTTATGACAGACGTTTAATGGAACGTACCAAAACAGTAACATGAAGTTATAAATAAAATAGTATGACAAATTTCGATATACAGTTATTATTGCTAATTAATAATTATTCAATATTTGATTTACCACATATAGATATAATATGATGGGTCCGTACATAGTGTTCCGCCTATATACTGCGACAATGTAGAAACTTTTACAAAATATTATTGATATAGCAGTAGATTAATAACAATATTAGTACAGAGATAACGTCACAGAAAATATAATAAAACGAAAAATCATGCTGCACAACTGTTACAGACTCAAATATTGATACACTAATTATTAGAGATTATTATTATTGCTAGAAAACTTGATACGGTTCTTGCATTATCGTGACTGTGTTCTCCGTTTATAATAACTGCGTTTACATCCAATAACATCTATCAGATGTGGCAAAAACAAAATCACTCCTGTGTGGAAAAAAAACATTTACTTACTACATTTATATTACATTTTAAAGGAAGTTTTGTAGTAGTTGTACTATAGAGAGGTTAATTAAACACTGCAAAGTTTTGAAATGATAAACATCTATGATGTTACTACACAGTTCATCACTGTAACAAGAACGAATGTCTAACGCTCGGCTTATACCGTTCGAGGATTTATCGCACGCGACAATTTTACCCATCATTCATGTGCGCTACCTATCGGATTATGCTATGAACTACTTGGCGCTCGAGCGAAAGCTTCCGATGCAGACATCTGGTGGATACAGATGTTATGCGCATAATTATATTTTCGTGTAAAAAATGTCACTTCATGTTTTACGATCAACTGCTCAGCTGAGCAGAGTAGAGGCATGTGGACAATTAAATGCTAATATTACTTCGTTGCACTCAAGTTTGAAATTGAATCCGTTTGTTTGGTTCCAGTTTCTTTACTTATATGTTCGTTAACGCTATACATTTCTTGAAGGTTAAGTCTTACACAAAAAAGTGACCGGCTGCCATACGGGAATTCCCCTTCAGGAGGCTTCGGTTGATTCCGTGAGAGCTTAGGTTTACACGTGAAGGAATTTCTCACCCACGACTCCGCTCTGTTTTTACTTTTGTTTGTTATTTTTTTCTGTCTGTTTATAGGTCAAGTGTTATGAATAATCTATAACGAAGATATATTCAAGGAGTAAATTAGGAGCATGTGAACCAGACGCACCCCGAAGTGAACTTAGACAAGTTCACGCTACAAGTGAGCGGTCATTTTTTGTGTCTAAGGCTGTATATGAAGTGTTACAGTATCGTTTTTGCATACTAGAACCCGCGTTTCTTTATGGTTGGTAAAGTCATTAAGCGGATTTTCTCAGCGTACTCACGTAGGCTACTCTGCCACCAAAAAGCCGTTTCTTCGTAACTAACAAGAACAACGAACAGTGAGAACGGAGCTGAACACTACTGCACGATTCGTTCTGCTGGCGAAAACTGAAATAGAGCTGTGTTGCAAAATTGATTGCAGGAATTAGGGCTACGTGGAAATTAATAGAATTAACACCGTCTGTGTATGGGCTATTCCATATGAAATCGATCAGTAAAAAACCTCGCATTTTTTAATACTCTAATTTTTTCCCTATTTATACAAGGTGCTGAGGACAGTGCATTTTCAAAAATATACTATCGAAAGTCAAACGGTTTTCGTACTATTGAGCAACAAATTTAGCGTATTTTATAAAAACAAGCCTATTTCAGTGCTCAGAACTCTGGAATCATTTACTGCAGAACATTGAACGAGAGCTCATTTTGAAGCTGACATTTGGTAGGTTATGTTAAGAAGTAATCCTTATTTTTATTATATACAGAGAGAGAGAGATAATCTGATTTTACTTACTTTTAGGCTTTTTGCCCATTTCTAAAAAAAATGTAAAAAATATTGAGGAAAAAACTTGCATTATTAAGAGGGACTTCGGCATTGTTTGCTTAGTGGCTCGGCAATAAGTTTCGAGGGTATTAAATAAATTAGTTTCACACGTCTAGACTTGAACGGCGCAGTACCGCACGTACTGGCCGAGAGCTGAAGATAAACGAGAGTTGGGCGTCATTTTAGTCCTGTGTTTATGAAAACTTGTGATGAAGCTAGCCCAGCTATGCGCTACTAGACGAAACATCACGTATTTGTCTCCTGGCCTTGCATGTCTCGGCTAGCTCCCGTCTCACAGTCATCTGGTTACTTCACGCGCGTACTATTTATTTTCTTTACTTGATATTTTCAATACTCTCTTATCAACGGTGCACCAGAAAAAAATATGTGTTTATTTATACTTTCAATGCGGAATCTAACCATATATTTTAAAAATATTTTTTCGTGGTCAAAGGCATCTTAATGAAGAAAAATCTAAATTTCTCCATTTCCATAAAAAGTAAGAAAAACTGTTTACATGTCAATATAAACTTTAATTTCTCAGCATCAAAATAAATCATAATTTTGATCACTGAGTGAAAGGGTTTCGGAGCCACAACAGTTTAAAGTTGCTAATTTTATGAAAATATCATCAATTTAAATATTTTTAATTTAAACACTATGAAGTTCTGATGCCTTAAACTTTGCACAAAGCATTGTATCACAGTTGTCAACGGACAGAAAAATTGTCATTGTATTTAAAAATTGCAAGGTCAATTTTCTTTATATTTCGGTCGATTTGAGATGGAATAGCCCGTATGTAAGTCTGGCATGAGAAACATGTTTCCCGGTAAAGAATACAGAAAGAAAGAAAGAAAGAAAGAAAGAAAGAAAGAAAGAAAGAAAGAAAGAAAGAGAAAGAAACAACAAAAACTGAAGCTAAAGTTCCAATCTTCTAACGCAAATAAATTTTGAGTTATCAAATATGATTTGTAATTAGACACACAGACACGGAATTAAAATTTGGAGCGAGTCTTGATGGGAGTCCACCTGTATGTAGATAACAATTTCGGACGACTGTCCACTATATATATATATATATATATATATATATATATATATATATATATATATATATATATTTGACCTGGTTGGCGAGTTGGTATAGCGCTGGCCTTCTATGCCCAAGGTTGCGGGTTCGATCCCGGGTCAGGTCGATGGCATTTAAGTGTGCTTAAATGCGACAGGCTCATGTCAGTAGATTTACTGGCATGTAAAAGAACTCCTGCGGGACAAAATTCCGGCACATCCGGCGACGCTGATATAACCTCTGCAGTTGCGAATGTCGTTAAATAAAACATAACATTAACATTATATATATACATATATATATATATATATATATATATATATATATACATATATATATACATATATATGTATATACATACAGGGGCTCTTGTTTACTGCACATGCGCAGTGTGTTGTGAGTAAAACGTACAATGAGAAGCTCCAAATTTTATTTCCGTATCTGTACAACATACATATACTATCTGAATCGAATTGTTGAACGTCTGACATGCCGCGGAAACAAAGAACAGCTCTTCGTACACTGCCTAATCACTTATTATTCAGGTTGAGTTTGCATAATTTACTTGTTAGGCAAGAGGAAATCAATTGAACGGAAAGAAACTATACTTCGTGAATAATTTCGAGGGAAAAATTGTTCCGGAGCCGGGTATCGAACCCGGGACCTTTGGTTTAACGTACCAACGCTCTACCACTGAGCTACTCGGGAACTCTAACCGACACCGATCCAATTTTTCCCTCTATATCCACAGACCTCAAAGTGGGCTGACAACCGTCAAGCAACCAACTTCGAGTGCACACTAACTCCGTGTGACTTAAATTGTGGTTTTCTGTTAACGAACAGTGACGTGTATTATGCAAATCAAGATTTTCAGGTATAACTCCCTGTAAAGTTGATTTGAATAATTTCGAGGGAAAAATTGTTCCGGAGCCGGGTATCGAACCCGGGACCTTTGGTTTAACGTACCAATCGGTGTCGGTTAGAGTTCCCGAGTAGCTCAGTGGTAGAGCGTTGGTACGTTAAACCAAAAGTCCCGGGTTCGATACCCGGCTCCGGAACAATTTTTCCCTCGAAATTATTCAAATCAACTTTGCAGGGAGTTATACCTGAAAATCTTGATTTGTATACTTCGTGAATGTCTTTCCTACAAATAACACGTACCTTTTCCCTTTTTTGCATTTTCAGACATTGTCTAAATTTCTTTATTTGAACTGGGCTTTAACGAAGTCACATAATGATGAATTGAAAATTATTTAAATAGTACAGTCGGTTTTCACTGCCATAATTCTTTACTGTGTGGCAAATAACACAATTCATCGTAATATTTTTGAGATCCTTATATATTTGTTTGGTTATTTATTTATTTAATGTACTTAATTCATTAAGATATATAAACTATTTAATTAATTCATTTAATTAATGTATTTAATACATTTATTTATTTTATTTGTTTACTTGTTAATTAATTTCTTTTTTGTTTGATTTTCAATACAAAACTTAATTTTAAATCAATAATAATCTTAATATAACAATAGTCTTAATACACCAATAAAATACAATGTAATATAAGCTATATCATTTTCGAAAACTAACCACAGGGATGTAGAATAAATTAAACAGACTGTTTTAATTTATTCTATATACAGTAGCGTGCAAATTAATCCGAACACGACATCTTTTTACATTTTCTGTCATTATTGGCCTCACAGCTACTCATACCGCTTTAATTGACATCTGTCGTACGTGTAATTCCATTGTTGAAGGTCTGTCATTATTTTTTTTTATAATATGTAACATTTTGCCTGTCGTTTTGTACTTATAAGCATTTTAGTTGTGTTGAAGACTTAATACTGCAATCCTGTGTACATTCTGTCGTCTTCACAAATGGATACAACTCCACGAAAACGGTCTAAAATTATAACATTAGCACAGCATTCTTCTATGACACAGAGGCAAATTGCTGCAGAATGTCACATCGGTTTGGCTACTGTTAATTCGATCATAAAACGTTACAGGAAGACTGGATCCATTACACCCCAGAGAAAAGGAAACTGTGGCCGGAAAAGGAAGACTTCACCTGCAGATGATCGTTTAATTGTCAGGAAAAGTAAATTAAATCCTTGACTAAATGCTGTCGACTTAACCCGCGAGTTAATGGCTACCACTGGGGCGAACATTCACGTCACAACACTGCGGCGTAGGCTTTTGGAAGCTGGACGAAGGGCTCGTAAGCCTATTAAGAAGCAACTGCTAACCCTTGTTATGTGTAAAAAACGCTTAATGTGGGCAAAATTACATCAACACTGGACAGTGAATGACTGGAAGAATGTACTTTTTCCGATGAGTCTCATTTCGAGGTCCACGGCCACCGTGTTTCTTACGTAAGGAAAGAATCCGAAAAAGTAACAGCAGCTCATCTCCAACAAGCACCCAAATACCCCCCTGAAGTAATGTTTTGGGGTTGTTTTACACATGAAGAGCCTGGAGCATTAATACCTATCAAGGGAATGATGAATTCTGACAAATATATTCACTTATTGGAAACCAGAATCGTACCCCAGCTGCAAAAATCATTTCCGGATGGCAGAGGTGTGTTCCAACAAGACCTGGCACCATGCCATACGTTTCGAAAAACTACAGAATTCTTCAACAAGAAGAATATTCAGGTACTTCCCTGGTCAGGCAACTCACCCGACATCAACCCCATTGAGAACTTGTGGTCAATTTGCAAAAGAAGAATGCAAAAAATGGATTGTTCTACAAAGGAGAAGATGATTTCTGCCCTCATTGGTGTGTGGTTTCGCGATGAAGAAATGAAGAATATTTGTGGGAAATTAGTGGAAACCATGCCAAATCGTCTCAGCTGTTATTAGGAACAAGGGAGGCCACATAGATTACTGATCCTTTTTTTTTATCCCGTTTGAGTGTTTTTGCATAAGTAATTACGTTGTTCGGATTAATTTGCACGCTACTGTACTTAAGATTATAACTTGCTTATCGGAAACCTCATACACAATGAAATTAGTAAACGCTAGTCAAGCTAAAATACTCAATTCTTTTGTGAACACAAAAGTAAAAATACTCAAAACCAAGGCTAACATCTGGTTTAACACACAATGCCTGACAAATAGAGTCAATACTAGATAAGCACAGACTGTTTTAATTTATTCTATATACTTAAGATTATAACTTGCTTATCGGAAACCTCATACACAATGAAATTAGTAACCACAGGGAGCTATACTGAAAGGCAGATTTGCATAATATACGTCACTGTTGGTTAACAGAAAACCACAATTCAAGTCACACAAAGTTTGTGTGCACTCAATGTTGTGTCTTTGATGGCTTCTTAGCCCACTTGAGATATGTGGATATAAAGGGAAAAATTGAGCAGGTGTCTACTACATTCCGGAACAATTCTTCCCTTGAACTTATTAGATATAATTGATTTAATTAGAGAGAATTAAAAATGCAATATTTTTCTTGTTTATCGCGCAATTTGAGACATTTGCCAGAAAACTTAAAATTAGCGTGAAAAATATTGTCATTCATGAACTATATTTAATACTACTCTAACCACAACTTGATATTATTTTTTTCGTTTATCGCGAATGTCAAAGAAAACGAAACAACACGTCTCTGACCATTACTCTGACAATAGTCCCTGTAGTCGTCGATTTTCTCTCGTGATTTACTGTTACAATGTCAGGGACATCATTTCAATTTTTTCTTGGAGGAAAGATTTCTCACGAAATTCCTTATTTATATGTTATATCGCCTGACTTACTCAGTTACTATTTCCTCTGAAATGAACTATTTCCCATACCGTTAACTGGAGTAAACTTGGTCGCTCTATTATAATTAACCAAGAAATTAAATTAAATAAACCACGGTATCAGAGGCACTGAACGTAATTTTAAATTAATTATTTTATTCAATATTTAAAGTCATTTATATTATTTTTAGTCACAAATAGAGTTGATATTATGATAAGTATTTTTGGTTTATTTAATGGTCAAGTTTACACGAATTCACAGTGTATTTCTAGTTTTGTAGTCTAGTTTTAAATTCTTATCCTACTTAAGCTTATACGATACGTAATTTACATGCATTTGCTGTTAATATCACACACGTGCGTACAAATTAACAGACAATTTTATCCATAAAATTTTTTTATAAGCATTGCAATACCTTCTCAACAGACGGAGTCAAATCTTATCAGTTAACCTTAATTTTTCCTTGTAGTTAATTCAAACCTGCTTTACAGGGAGCTACTACCTGAACGTCAGATTTGTGTAATACATTCGTTACTGGAGGTACGTTAACAGAAAGCCACAATTTAAAGTCACACAGTAATTGTGTGCACTCACAGTTGAGTTCTGGCGTCTTGTCAGCTCATGTGATGTGAGTTATGTGGATATAAAAAGGAAAGATTGTGACGGTGTCGTGTATAGATCCTGGGGTAGCTCAGTCGGTAGAGCGTTCGCGCGCTAAGCGAAGGGTTCCGGGATCGATACCCGGCCCCGGAACAATTTTTCCTTGTAATTTTTCAAACCTGCTTTACAGGGAGCTACTACCTGAAAGTCAGATTTGTATAATACATTCGTTACTGGAGGTACGTTAACAGAAAGCCACAATTTAAAGTCACACAGTAATTGTGTGCACTCACAGTTGAGTTCTGGCGTCTTCTCAGCTCATGTGAGTTATGTGGACATAAAAGGAAAGATTGTGACGGTGTCGTGTATAGTTCCTGGGGTAGCTCAGTCGGTAGAGCGTTCGCACGCTAAGCGAAGGGTCCCGGGATCGATAATCGGCGCCGGAACAATTTTTCCTTGTAATTATTCAAACCTGCTTTACAGGGAGCTACTACCTGAACGTCAGATTTGTGTAATACATTCGTTACTGGAGGTACGTTAACAGAAAGCCACAATTTAAAGTCACACAGTAATTGTGTGCACTCACAGTTGACTTCTGTCGTCTTGTCAGCTCATGTGAGTTGTGCGGATAAAAAAGGAAAGATTGTGACGGTGTCGTGTATATTTCCTGGGGTAGCTCAGTCGGTAGAGCGTTCGCGCGCTAAGCGAAGGGTCCCGGGATCGATACCCGGCCCCGGAACAATTTTTCCTTGTAATTATTCAAACCCGGAACAATTTTTCCTTGTAATTATTCAAACCTGCTTTACAGGGAGCTACTACCTGAACGTCAGATTTGTATAATACATTCGTTACTGGAGGTACGTTAACAGAAAGCCACTCACAGTTGAGTTCTGGGGTTCTGTCAGCTCATGTGAGTTGTGTGGATATAAAAGGAAAGATTGTGACGGTGTCGTGTATATTTCCTGGGGTAGCTCAGTCGGTAGAGCGTTCGCGCGCTAAGCTAAGGGTACCGGGATCGATACCCGGCCCCGGAACAATTTTTCCTTGTAATTATTCAAACCTGCTTTACAGGGAGCTACTAGACTACCTGAAAGTCAGATTTGTATAACTTTAATAGTGTTCTTGAAATCAATCCCTGCCCTTTGGTAATATTGCACGCAGAGAATGATAAAAATAGGAAGATAAAAACGAAGAAGGAAGTGAATTGGGTGAGAAACTGATTATGACCGTTGTCTTTGATTTTTCTTTCACTGAAAAAAGGGGTGTTCATAAATGACGTTCTTTTGGGCTTCGCAATTAACCCTCGTGTGCTGCAATTAGTTCCAAGTCCCTTTACGTGATTTTGTGATATGTGCCACAGTCTATGGTTAAATCCCATAATCCCCCTCACTTGACAACACAGTCATGAAAGCCAACTCCCGACTGTGGCCACATAATCAGTTGATAAATGGCACTCAGAAGTAACTGTAATTGATTTATAGATTCGTGTAATTTTCAAATATCGAGGGAACTCCAGAGTGCGTTTCATAACATGGAATGTGCAACACTGTTCAGGTGGCCTGGGAATGTATGCAGATTCACCCTTCATGGAATATTTAGTTCGTGATCCCCATTCCCATTGGAGACGGTGAATTTACCCAAATGGGTAGACTCTAGTTGCAATTTATCAATATTTGTATTTAAAGTTAACACAAGAGAATGGTTATCATTTTCAGATCGAGATTATTAAATTAAAATATTTGAAATTTAAATCTATTATTATTATTATTATTATTATTATTATTATTATTATTATTATTATTATTATTATTATTATTATTGGTAATTTCATAGAAGACGGGCACTTTGTTGAATATAGTAAGTACAACCAACTTTTTTATTTCAGAGTTAAATGTTAGTGATCTTTTAGTGACTTTTACATGTTAGTTCTAGGTTTTTTATACTAGGTGTCGTGATTTTCTTTTAATTTGATTGGTTATAGTTGTCATTTGTTCTATAATTTTCGTTAATTTTGAATGGATAATGACGTTATCAGTTGTTCTTGGTTGTTTGACTTGAGTGGTGTTACGTTGTGTCTGATGCCTAAAGCTATTGAAAGTTTGTCATTTTATGATTTTTGTGATTTTCTTTCGATTTGATAGGTTATAGTTGTAATTTATTTTAGAATTTTCGTTAATTTTGAATGGATAATGACGTTGTCAATTGTTCTTGGTTGTTTGACGTGAGTGGTGTTATGTTGTGTCTGATGGCTAAAGCTATTGAAAGTTTGTCATTTTATGATTTTTGTGATTTTCTTTCGATTTGATTGGTTACAGTTGTAATTTATTCTAGAAATTTCATTAATTTTGAATGGAATATGACGTTGTCAATTGTTCTTGGTTGTTTGACGTGAGTGGTGTTATGTTGTGTCTGATGCCTAAAGCTATTGAAAGTTTGTCATTTTATGATTTTTGTGATTTTCTTTCGATTTGATTGGTTACAGTTGTAATTTATTCTAGAATTTTCATTAATTTTGAATGGATAATGACGTTGTCAGTTGTTCTTGGTTGTTTGACGTGAGTGATGTTACATTGTAGATTTGTCTGCATTTGTCGAATGCGCATCATCATGCTTACGAAAAGGCACTTTTCAGTGCCAATAATTTATTTTGTGTTCACAAGGTTGGAATTTTGAAGTAAGATGGAAAGGAAGGAATCCGTATTCTGAAATTATTTATTAAATTTTATGTCGATTTTGGTTTAGTTCTTTCGCTGGTGAATAAGGATTGTGTTGAATGTTGAGGAGAAAACTGTTTTTCTGTGGTTTAAAGGAATTATTTACTGAATTTTCTGTAGATGTTAAGGTGTAATAAGTGTTCGAAGAGAATTTCATTCAGTGTAAAGACGTGGTTTATTTATGCAAAGTTGACTATACGACAAAGTGTTGGTTTAGTTCTTTGTTGCCTGCATGGTTTAAGTTTAGAGTGCCTTAAAGCCTGTCATTTATACTGGAAGTGAAGTGGTTGTCGATGAAGACGTTAATGAGAATTGAATTTTATTTGGCAAGGTGATAAATTATTATGTTTTGTTTTCTCTTTTAGTGATTTTTGGGGGTAAAGTGCGGACGAAAACTGCCAGAAAATTACTATCAACTATGAAGTTCGAATGCCACGAAATGCCAAAAAAAATCAAAGGCGAAAAATTAAATATATTTTCATTTTTTGGAGGGCTTGTTCTTCTTTAAAAATACAAATATATATTTGATTTTTCATCTTTGATTTTGCGATGTTTGGTGACATTTGGACTTCATAGTTGGCAGAACGTTTTTGGTAGTTTCCGTCAGCCATGTTGGATTTTGCCCATATTCTAGGAAATTACCTATATTATTATTATTATTATTATTATTATTATTATTATTATTATTATTATTATTATTATTATTTACTTACAAATGGCTTTTAAGGAACCCGAAGGTTCATTGCCACCCTCACATAAGCCCGCCATCGGTCCCTATACTGTGCAAGATTAATCCAGTCTCTATCATCACACCCCACCTCCCCCAAATCCGTTTCGGCCTCCCTAAACGTCTTTTCCCCTCCAGTCTCCCAACTAACACTATATGCATTTCTGGATTCGCCCATACGTGCTACACGCCCTGCCCATCTCAAACGTCTGAATTTTAAGTTGTAATTATGCCAGGTGAAGAATACAGTGCGTGCAGTTCTGTGTTGTGTAACTTTCTCCATTCTCCTGTAACTTCATCCCGCTTAGCCCCAAATATTTTCCTAAGCACCTTATTCTCAAACACCCTTAACCTATGTTCCTCCCTCAGAGTAAGAGTCCAAGTTTCACAGCCATACAGAAGAACAGGTAATATAACTGTTTTATAAATTCTAACTTTCAGATTTTTGGACAGCAGACTGGATGATAAGAGCTTCTCAACCGAATAATAACACGCATTTCCCATATTTATTCTGCGTTTAATTTCCTCCCGAGTGTCATTTATATTTGTTACTGTTGCTCCAAGGTATTTGAATTTTTCCACCTCTTCGAAGGATAAATCTCCAATTTTTATAATTATATTTCGTACAATATTCTGGTCACGAGACATAATCATATACTTCGTCTTTTCGGGATTTACTTCCAAACCGATCGCTTTACTTGCTTGAAGTAAAATTTCCGTGTTTTGCGTAATCGTTTGTGTATTTTCTCCTAACATATTCACGTCATCTGCATAGACAAGAAGCTGATGTAACCCGTTCAATTCCAAACCCTGCCTGTTATCCTGAACTTCCCTAATGGCATATTCTAGAGCGAAGTTAAAAAGTAAAGGTGATAGTGCATCTCCCTGCTTTAGCCCGCAGTGAATTGGAAAAGCATCAGATAGAAACTGACCTATACGGACTCTGCTGTATGTTTCACTGAGACACATTTTAATTAATCGAACTAGTTTCTTGGGAATACCAAATATTATTATTATTATTATTATTATTATTATTATTATTATTATTATCATAGTCATAATTACTACTACTGCTGCTGCTGCTGCTGCTGCTATGACGCACCCTGGGCAACGACTCTGTTGGTAAATTGGCTACACATCTGGCTTCACATGGGTGAATGACGGAACAGTCAAGCTACCGTCATTATTTAAAAAAAGTCTGTGACCATATCGCGTGTAGCCTATAGATCTTTAGATATATCAGTAGACCATTGAAATTATTGTTCAGTTGGTGTTTTCATTGTCGTGTATTAGATGTTTGTGTTCTTGTAGGTCTGATTAAATTATGTTTTAATGTTTATGATTGTTTATTCACTGGTGAGTGAGGCGGTATGTAAATTTCTATTCAGGCATTTGCCTTTATGACTGAGGAAAACCATGAAAAACCCAATCAGAATGCTCGACCACGGAGTTTGAAACCAGGCACCTCCCGAGTGGGAGTGTCAAACGTTACCGTTTGAGACATACCGCTCGGGAAAAAAAGGAATACCATACAATTTTATATAGATGTAATTCACAAAAAGGCAATTATAGAGCTTGTAGGCCTATTATTTACGGGCTTGTAAATATTTGTAGTAAGAACATTAAAAAAGCAAAAATTGTAGCTCAATGTTTTCAGAACATGGGAGGAGTGGTAGTAGGAGGAAGAAGAATAAATTGCATAAGACTTGCTGATGGTATAGCTTTGTTAGCAGAAGATGAGACGATAAAGCGGTATGCTACTGAAGCTAAATGACAGCTGTAAGCAATATGGAATGAAAATAAATGCAAACAAGACGAAGATCATGATCATAGGAAGAAAAGTAAAGAAGGTAAACTTGCGAATTCTAAATGAGGCAGTTGAACAAGTGGACAGCTTCAAATACTTGGGGTGTACTATAAGTAGTAACATGAGCTGCTGCCAGGAAGTGAAAAGGAGGATAGCAATGACAAAGGAAGCTTTTAGTAGAAAAAGGAACATCTTCTGCGGACCTCTGGAAAAATAACTGAAGAAGAGACTTATGCTTTGTATGGAGTGCTGTATTGTATGGGGTCCACGCCTGTGGAGTAACGGTTAGCACGTCTAGACGCGAAACCAAGTGGCCCGGGTTCGATTCCCGGTCGGGACAAGTTTCCTGGTTGACGTTTTTTCTGGGGTTTTCCCTCAACCCAATATGAGCAAATGCTGGGTAACTTTCGGTGTTGGACCCCGGACTCATTTCACCGGCATTATCACCTTCATCTCATTCAGACGCTAAATAACCAAAGCTGTTGATAAAGCGTCGTAAAATAACATACTAAAATAAATAAAATGCATTGTATGGGGCAGAAACATGGACATTGCCACGAACTGAAGAGAAACGAATAGAAGCATTTGAAATGTGGATATGGTGAAGGATGGAGCGTGTGAAACGGACAGAGAGAATAAGGAATGAATCAGTGTTGGAAAGAGTGGGTGAAGAAAGAATAATGCCGAAACCGATCAGGAAGAGAAAAAGGATTTGGCTGAGTCATTGGCTGAGAAGAAACTGCCTACTGAAAGATGCACTGGAAGCAATGGTGAACGGGAGAAGAGTTCGGGGCAGGAGTAGATATCAAATAATAGACGATATTAAGATAATATATGGGTCATATGCGGAAACTAAGAGGAAGGCAGAAAATAGGAAAGACTGGGTAATGCTGGGTTTGCAATGAAAGACTTGCCCTTGGGCAGAACACAATGAATGAATAAATATTATTGGCATCTAATGATGTCCTAATATTACGCAACATCATAATCGGATGTATGGCACTGTTTCATGACGACACTTCCTGTCGTGCAACATGGCAACATTCGCAGGTTCACTGAGAACCATTACAAAACAGGTCAATCTTCCATCTAGCGGAGTAATGAGGCATAATTGTGTCACATTCAGTTATTGCGAGCTTGCAGCTTTGCAAATTGCAAGCTTGGGTATGCACCTGCCATCTTTTGTTCGAAATAAGAATAACTGCTGTTAGGTGTGGTTATCATATTTCCGCGCAAGAAGGAACTAAATTCGAAGTTGTACGCAGTAAACTTTAAACACAAGGTCTTTGCCCTCTTTGCAGAAAATTGTAGAGCGCAAAGTGTAATGTAGTGCCCAAGTCATGATTGCATGGAGCTCTATTTGTGGGTCTCGTATGCGCCCTCGTGCCTTTATACTTTCTCGATTGTTCGTTTGTTACAACGAAGCGATCGCGTAAATTCTTGCAAGACTTGCAACCAGGGTTGCCAGATAAAGGAAACAAAATCGTCGCACCAACTCATGAAAATTGTCGTACTTAAACATAAAATTGTCGTACATCTCTCACTTCGCTGTAGATTATTAATTAACCGGGGTTCAAATCCTGATTGTGACAAGTTAACTGGTTAAAGTATTTTATGGGATTTTCTCTCAACCACTGAGAGAAAATGCGGAGCAACTTCGGCGCTGGACCGTGGATTTATTTCGCTGGCTCTACCGTCTTAATCTCAATCAGACGCTAGATAACTATTGGAGTTGATAAGCGTCGTAAAATCATATAATTCCACCACAACATTTCAGTCTCAGTTAAGAATACTACTAATAATGATATATTGTTCACATCCATAATGACATACGACATTCAAAGAAATCACCACCAATTTCTTCATCATAAAAAATGTCATCGCCGTAAAGCGTGCACGATGACGTTGTTCAGAAACAACTCTGTTATATTTTAATCAGAAGAAATTTGATCTTTGTTATTTAGTATCAATCAATATGACAGCAGATAATTGTATAAAATTAATTCACTACAGTCGACTCAAAACCGACACCGCTATAATGCCACGCGTTTAGACTTCTTAATCCTATTGCCGCACTTCGATTATTGTGACGTTTTGTTAAGTGATCTAAGTTCCGAACTGTCAGTCAAGTTACAGTGAGCTCAGAATATGTGCATCAGATACGTGTGCAACATCCGACGATATGATCACATATCACCGTCCTTCGCAAGTCTCTCGTGGCTCCGACTTAAAGAACGCAGAACTTTACACTCTTTGTCTTTACTCTTTCGAATTCTGCACACCTCAACACCAAATTACCTTTCGTCTCGTTTCTCTTATCTATACTCTAACCACGACGTAAATACCAGATCACTTATCTGTGGCACGCTAAATATACCTCTTCAGAGAACAACTTGTTATTCCTAATCTTTTACAATATCCACCTCGCGTCAATGGAATTCCTTGTCACAAAGTATTAGGGGCTGCAAGACAACAAACACATTTAAGAACAGCTTAAAAGATAACCTTATTAGCATTTCACTCCAATCATACTGATTTAAAATATTACAGACTACACTGTTGCTTTTTTTCTTTAGACATCCTGATTGTGCTGCATTTTCAAAATTGTCTCATAATAATCTCTTTCTATTATCTAATATAATTTGAAATATATTAACATTCTCTGTATTTTAGTTTAATTTTGCTACTCAGTTTATTTCAGTGTTTAATTAATAGTTCATAGTATTTTGTTGTTTAATTCGTAAATAACTCTTGTATACATGTAACTCTCATCTAAATCAAATTGTTGAATTCTTTGTAAGTTCATGCATATGTATATACACTTTTTGCTGGTTGTGTGGAAGAGAAGGCCTTACGGCCTTAACTCTGCCAGCTAAAATAAATCATTATTATTATTATTATTATTATTATTATTATTATTATTATTATTATTATTTCATTCATAAAATACTTCCTTTATCGAACATACAGGGAAGTTAATTTAAACTGGTATTACTTTGGTATACATGAAACCTAGAGCTCAAGATGGCAAATTATGACTTGAATGACAAGCGTAGTCACCATATCGATTTTCAAAGTATTTTCCCCATTCTTAAAATATGTTCCTTTTATAAAGAGTGCGTCAGAAAGAACGGATGGATTTCAAACTATCGATACGCAACGAGGAGAGAGATATAGTGAGGGGGACCACGACTGTTGGGTCAGCCGTAGAATGCAGTTTCAGTTGAGAATATGGTGTTGGTCTGACGTACAACGTGCTTTCATCGTAGAGACATTTTTGAAAAATGAAGAGTCTGTGATCGCCACTTAGGACTCATTTCGACATCGGATGTCACGCTAGGATTCCAACTCGGAATACAATTTTGCGGTGGATGGCTTCATTTCGTATGACAGGTTCAACATTAAAGAAGAAATCACCTGGACGAAATTCTATTGCACTGAGATTGTCCGAGGCTACGGTAAGATCTCGCGCCCTGCGACTTCTTTCTTTGGGACCATTTGAAGGCGTAAGTTTGTAAACATCGATCACATACACTGGACGAACTGAAGACAGCGATTCGTGAAGAAATCGTGGCAATTGCACCAGCTATGACTGTGAAAGTGATGGCGAACATCAGAAAACGCCTCGATGCCTGTATTGAAAGCCAAGGACATCATATGGATAATGTTATTTTCCATAAATAAACTGCATGTATTGGTGAATATGTTGATAACAATAAATTTTTGATTTGATGAATCTTTACAATTTTCTTGCCATGTGAAATCCGTCCGTTCTTTCTGACGCACCCTGTATTAGTGAAGGACATATTGAATGAAGAAAGCTTGTCTAAAAAGGACGAATTAAACATTAATTTTATTTTAATTGTATACCAATATTATAAGTTCCAAAATAATTTGCTTGCGTGAGCTTTCTGCTTTCTTCATTTCTTGTTTAGATAAGGGTCAAATTTGATAATAATTGTGGCCTGTGGCCTTGCGAGCTGTAACTCGTAATAATTTTGTATCTTCAGTGAAATAGTCGTACAAAATTGCGTACGACATGGAGTGCCGTCGTACCTCGTACAATTAGTCAAAATAGTCGTACGTATGGGAACCCTGCTTGCAGCTTTAGTGTGAAAGTTAGGGTATGCATCTGCCATCTAGAGTTTGAAATGAGAGTAACTGCTGGTAGGTGTGTTCAAGGAATGTTACAGACGGCCATCGAGGGCCGTGAATTCTTGCAAGCGTTGCAGTTTTGCAGTGTGAAGGCATGAGTATGCATCTGCCATCTAGTGTTCTAAATGAGAATAACTACTGTTAGGTGTGTCCAAGGAATGATACAGACTGCCTTCGCGAGCCGTGAATTCTTGCAAGCGTTGCATTTTTGCAGTGTCATCGCCGGCGATGGCAGTGTGAAGGCATGAGTATGCATCTGCCATCTGGTGTTCGAAATAAGAATAACTGCTGGTAGCTTTGGCACTAATACTTCCGCACAAGACGGTACTAAGTTCATGGTTACACTCAGAAAACATTATAAAAACTCCACAAGTGATATCATCACTTATAAGTCAACTCAATCAGGAGATAATGGGGTAGGATGGCCAGTTCCTTTCCCCCTCCATTGCATACATTGTCGACTAGCGACGTATTATACTAGGCCTAATTAGAATTCAGATGTACCGGTATACAAAGAATATTGTTCTTCCTCTGACACAATAATATCGTGTTAAATAGAAGGTATAAAATCTCGTTGCAGTAGGCTGACCATATTTCCTTGAGGCAAAAAATCTGGACAATGGAATGGCAGAATCGGGATAGGGTTTATATAATATTCTGTATTCAAGAAAAAGATGATAAGAATGTTTTGTTACATGAACATACAGCTACATACCATTACTTAACTCCCTTAATACCAGTAATCTTTTAGTTGTTACCCTTAACAACACGCTAATCCCCTATTCATCTGTCGTAAAAAATCTTGGCTTCTTTTTTGATAATAATCTAAGTTGGAATTTTCAAGTTAAAGAAACGATAAAAAAATCTGTTCCTCCATTCACTGTTTGAGTCGCTTGAGAAACTTCTTGCCCCAGCATCTAAAACTTACCCTAGTACAAACCCTAGTAATGCCGCACTTCGATTATTGTGACATTTTGTTAAGTGATCTAAGTTCTGAATTGTCAGTCAAGTTACAGTGAGCTCAGAATATGTGCGTCAGATATGTGTGCAACATCCGACGATATGATCACATATTACCGTCCTTCGCAAGTCTTTTGTGGCTCCGACTTAAAGAACGCAGAACTTTACACTCTTTGTCTTTACTCTATCGAATTCTGCACACCTCAACACCAAATTACCTTTCGTCTCGTTTCTCCTATCTTTACTCTAACCACGACGTAAATACCAGATCACTTATCTGTGGCGCGTTAAGTATACCTCTTCATAGAACATCTTGTTATTCATCATCTTTTACAGTATCCACCTCGCGTCAATTTAATTCCTTGCCACAAAGTATTAGGGGCTGCAAGACAATAAACACCTTTAAAAACAGCTTAAAAGATAACCTTATTAGCATTTCACTCCAATCTTACTGATTTAAACTATCACTGACTACATTGTTACTTCATTCTTTAGACATCATCCTGATTGTGCTGAATTTTCAAAATTGTCTCATAATAATCTCTTTCTATTATCTAATATTATTTGAAATATATTAACATTCTATGTATTTTAGCTTAATTCTGCTACACAGTTTATTTCAGTGTTTGGTTAATAGTTCATAGTACTTTGTTGTTTAATTCGTATATAACTCTTGTATACATGTAACTCTCACTTAATCAAATTGTTGAATTCTTTGTAAGTTCACGCATATGTATATACACGTTTTGCTGGTTGAGTAGAAGACAAGGCCTTACGGCCTTAACTCTGCCAGCTAAAATAAATTATTATTATTATTATTATTATTATTATTATTATTATTATTATTATTATTCAGTGGCAGAACCCATACAAAGATTTAGGTAGTCGTGGAAATGGACTGTATTGCACCATGATCGTATCATGAATATTTCTCCGATTAAATAATCTTACAAATTTCTGTACTTTTTAATTTTCCATCCGACTCTGTTTTAAACTATCTAGCAGCAATTTTCTTCTTCACTACTTTTTCTCTAGAGAGGGACTCTATTTTAGAATGTGTGCTTTCACGACGGGTGTCTGTGATGAAGGTTTTCCGGGATGAGATGCCGTGGTCTACTAGTCTACCAGTAGATCATGCATCTCAGCCCGGAAACCTTCATCACAATCATTGTATTTTCTTTACAATGCACCATTATTTGGACTCATCTTGAAAAACAGAAATCAAAAACTAAAACAAAAACATTTGAAACAGTAACCGATTGTTGATCGAACCGCACGCGCAAGTTACTTAGCCCATTTTGGAACATATTAAAATATTTGACAGCATTGTTACCTAGCACAATATCAATTTTCAGACATTTAATTCTATCAATAAAGCTCACTTTCCATAAAGTTCTAACTGCAAAAGTCTCCTTTCAGTACCTTCAAGATATTTCCATTTATCAAAAATTATGTTTCCTGAAAAAAAGTAGCTTTTGACTTAGCATTATTTGGAAAACCACTCTTCAATTTGCTTATGAAGTGATTCTGGTGAAAACTTAGTAATATATTTTCAAATCATACAAATTTTTAATTTTAATTTCTTTGAAATAAGATACAGATTTGCACACAATGTGTATAGTTTGGAAGTAATTGCTTATATAATAACATTGTAATAAATATGCAGTAGCCTACATTTTACAAACAAGGTTCTTCATTAATTCTTGGATCTGACTCTTATTTTATAGTTTGCTACAGATTACTTAAGGGGATTCACATCATCAAAATATGTATTATACAGTGTAGCTGAATCTGGCTAGCTTATTTGAATTGTCTCGTCCCCTTTGGAACTCAATATTTACAGTCTGAGTCATTTTTAGCAATATTACCGACCCTGTGACTATAGACTACTCTGGTTATTTATTTCATCGCACAAAACTGCTTAATTTGTCTTATGCTACACCTTGTTCTCTCGAATTGTTCCTGTTTCTCCAATCCCTACAGCAGCTACGTCACACAGAAGATCAGTGGACGTGAAAATATATGACTGACTTTTCGGATATCAGCCTTCTTTATAAGTCAGAAAAGAACATTAAACTCCTGTCTCTTCCTGAAGTTGGTAGGTTTTGTAATACAGGACAATTGTTTCATCAATGCCCAGGTGTTGTGGATTGTCATAGATTTTGAAAATGGACCTAACTTTGTACATAGATCATTAGACATTCCTAAATTTGTCAGTAGAATTTATTCGTGTCATGACGTCGAAAGTATGCTGCGATGTTGTTGCTGCTAGTGTTGGTGGTGGTGGTGGTGGTGGTGGTGCAGCACTTTTTTTATTAGAATCAAATTGGGCGTCGTTCTGCAGAATACACCGAGGTAAATGAACAGGATCATTTTCCAGTCCATCACTCTTATCGGAGTCTCGATATGTTTTGGGTTCAGGTTGCTCCCGTGGAGGAAGAACGACAACATTCAGTCGTCTGCGATTTTCATTACAACGTATTTCGGTTATATCACATGTTTAATTGACATTGTAGAGCTGTGAACTCAAAAATATTCAAATTCCAATAGGTTTACTATGATTATGATTTAGCCCAGTGTCAGGAAAGCCTACCAACAACGTTTAGGCTATAATAAAGTACATTATAAATTATTAAAAAAAAAATCTAAAATTATGGCCTTCTGCGGAAAATACCCTGTGTCTAGCAAAATATGTTTTGATTAAAAAATATTAGAAAGAGTAAATTGTTTTACATATCTCGGATGCACGTTATCTTTTTTTCGATGAAGTAGACATTATTTAAAATGTTGTTTTAAGTGATCGTTTCATTTAATTTAGGATAATCCCTGTTATTATTATTATTATTATTATTATTATTATTATCATTATTATATTATTATTATTATAAATTATTGTTAGTATTAATTATTAGTATTATTATTATTAATTGTATTTTTAATTAATAAGTTTATTATTGTCATTATTGAGTGTAATTAGTTACCACTGCCACCGGGTATATACCCATTGCAGTGTGAATAAATACATAGGCTACACATACATACATACATACATACATACATACATACATACATACATACATACTACATACATACATACATACATACATACATTTCACAGAAAATTTCTAAATACACCAAAACAATGGGAATAATTAACAACATTATGAAACCTTCCCTAGTACAAAGACATACTAGAATTCGCCTATACAAGACCTTGGCGAGACCTGTACTTTGTTACGGCAGTGAGGCATGGACATTGAATAACGGCTAATGAAATGAAATTTATGAGATATACAGCGGGATATACGAAATGGGATCACAAAGGCAATGAAGATGTAATGGAAGAATTACAACTAGAACCTGTAATTAATCACGTAAAACATTATCAGAACAACTGGATAAATCATCTGCATCTCATGCATAGAGATAGAATCCCGAAAGTCATGCTCCACTACCGTCCAAACGGGAAGAGATCTCTCCGTCGTCCAAAGAAGCGCTGGATTGAAAATTCAACTGTGAGATCGTAACAGGCCATTTGGCCTAATACTTGAAGGTAAGAAGAAGAAGAAGATAAATTATTAAATGCTGTATATCATAAATTATTATTCAAGTAGTTAGGGTCATTGACTATGTATTGTTACAATCAGGCGACGTTTATCACTTTAAGAGTGTATACTATTTATTAACTTTCTCCCTTGATGCAAGCCAACTTTTGAATACCAGTTGAAACGTGTCTTTGAAGTGATGTAGCGATGCAGTAAGTTAATTTCTGTCATTAAATTTCGAAAAAAATTGTGTGGAGAATGTCTTTAGAACCCATTGTTGCAGCGTTCATAACAAGACAATTCATTTACGCACTGTTGAAAAATTTAAAACACGATCGGCAGGAAAACCTACCGGTGGACATTAATGGATATTACAGAGATGTAAGTAGGTACAGATAGAGAGGCGAGAACTGGCATCTGAGTTACACGAGAGGAGAAAGGATGGGAGATCAGAGAAATGTGAAAATTAAGCAGGAACTAGTTCCTCACTGCATTCTTCATAGGCGCTATTTTGAATATGTAATCACCGATAACAATAATTTTCAGTACATGAATATTTTTCCAAATGTTTTCAACAACAACAACAAAAACAACAACAATAATAATAATAATAATAATAATAATAATAATAATAATAATAATAATAATAATAATAATTACCGCTCCCTGTTTTCCCCTTTCTCCATTTATCTTATCTTCAATGTAATTCGTCCGTTGCTCTATCTACCTTTCAGTTCGGACGAGACCTGCATCACGAGAAGGTCATGAGGGTAATATCTCAATTTTTTCTTAAGTGATATTCAGTTGTTTGTTTGAAGCGGTCTCACAGACGTACTATAGTAGATGCGTGCGTGTATTTCACATTAAGTGTTTTCGTTATTTATTTTAATTTTCCGAATTGTTGTGTGGTATAACTGTCATCTCTACATGTAAACAAGGCGGAAAAAGCAGGACCTTCTAGGTATCTAGGCAATGTGGTTTCCACGTTTGAAGAGAAAAAAGAAATATGCATGCTCTCGATGTGTAGTTCCTATTTGCTTGAGGTGCTCCAAGAAAATCTGTGTGAGGTGTTTGCACGAAGATTGAGTGATCCTATAAAGGAGTGTAGTATTATAAATAGGGTTTTGCTCTTCAATTAAAAAAAAAACTGCAGTGTGAAAAGTATGTTTATGCTCGACCATCCTGAAATGTAGTAATTATACACCTGGTAGCAGCCCTTTAATGGACCTCATTAAAGTACACTTATTCATTAAAGTTCAGGTGTTCCACCAATCAGAAAACACCATTGTAGCAATATGAAAGTGCAAGTATCGATTATTCTCGGATATGCAATCGAAAGACAACTAGCGAAACGTCACGGAGGCCGGAAAGCCAATACTGTCGCAGAAGGTTATGTTCTGTTACTATAATAATTAGCATTAATTGTAAATAATATTCAAATAAATTCAATTTGTCATCTCGTTTTTCAATGTCTAAATCAATTTCAAGGTTATATCAAGATTAATGTTCATTTTACTCTCTAGATTATATCAAGGTCAATGACATTTGTTCCTCGGTAAAAATAAATACTTTCGCGTGTGCGCACATCTCACAATTTACGAGATATTGCACAAGGTCAGTTCCGCTCCTCAGTCAGATAAGAATAACATGAATACTTATGAATAATTTCAAGTTAGTAATATGGTCGAGCATAAAAAGTCGTATGAAACTTGCCCATAATGGTAATTAAGACGCTCGTATGAAAATTATGAAACTCGCTTGCATTCGTTTCATAAACATACTCGCATCTTAATTACTACCATTATAGGCTCGTTGCATAATGTACTATTTTTATACAGTAAACATTTTCCGTTCCAGAAAACTGAACACAATATTTCACTGACATGTTGAAATGTAGTAAATACTGTATATGCATTATATTGTGAATTATTATTATTTTGACAATATAAAAACATGATAACTGTTTAATATGTTTAAAAATGAAATCGTTGGCAAAACCAAGTCATTATTGCATTTTTTGTTATTCTCGTTGTTCGTAACTGTTTTAGACTATTTAAAATTTCCAAACGACTTAAATTTACATTATTATAATATTCTGTAATCATGTATCAATGGACAGTAAGCTACAGATGATGTACATAATAAATTCTTATTTTATAATACTATATATAAAATAAACAGAGATCTTATAGATCCCGCCATAATAACGTGACAATAACTGTCCATAGTACTTAGATATATAGAGTACTCGATCATTCAGGGACTGTTGTACAGCTTTCTACAAGTCTGACACGAAGGGGACGTCTCCCCAGGGGTAAAACGGTCTGACCATTATGCCGACAGTTCAGCACCCTCTCTCACCCTTGTTAATCTTATTTGCGCACCCCCTTCGCATGCCTGTGGCGTGATACATATATGGAAGAGTAATCGCAGTCCATGTTCACGATGTCAAGACGACGTCTTGTCTTGAGTCAGGTGCAGCTGTCCGTCTGCGTCCCACGCGTGGCTGCGGAACAAAAGATCGCAGCGAGGTACAGGTCGCGCCATCTATGAATTGCCATCGCATTTAACTTCTAACCATAGAGCATTTTATTGCATTGGCTAGGTTCGCAGAAAAATGGCTCAAGTACTACAGTTTCGCAGAGATCCAAGAAAATTAATAATAATAATAATAATAATAATAATAATAATAATAATAATAATAATAATGGTTTATTTTAACTGGCCATTCGGCCTTCTCTTCCACTCAACCAGTATGAGAGAAAATTACTACAATGCTATGAATATAACATAATTAATACAATACATAATTAATATAATACAATGACAATTCTTTTCATTTTCACAACACCAATAAAATAATTATGTAATAATAATAATAATAATAATAATAATAATAATAATAATAGTAATGCTAGTCATACCTAAATAAAATTAAATTATTAAACTCGATCACAATATTTTATAACTTCAATTTGACTGCGTACTGAAATTTACGATCTTATGTTGATAAATGAGTCAGGTTAAAACATTAGTTTTCATTTTACGTTTTTCGTGTTTCATACCAGTATAATATTGTTTTGAAATGTTGCGTTTGATTTCACTGCAGCCGCGGCGAAAATGTGATCGTGCGCCAAGCCACTGTGTAACCTGCAACGTGCATAGCACCTATGGAGGGAGGGGACACCCGAAGGAGAAGTGAAGCAACTGTCTGACTTATTAACGGATTTTCATTTTCCTTACGTCAAGCACTTACATATAAATTTATACAGTATAAGGTTACAAGCTAAAGTTTAGTACGTGTAACGAAGAAAGAAATGAATAAGAAAACATAGGACACATTATCACACAAGCTAAAATTAACTGTCTTCAGAATGTCCCTGCGACAGAGTTTCAAAATAAGGAATTATGTCACTTACTGACAGTCGTAGTTGATCACGAAAGTATTTGTCTGTCATTCGTGATCTAAATTTGTTTTTTTTTACTATTTTCATTGTGGAAAATAATTTTTTATAAACGTAAGTTGTAGCGAACATGGCTTCAACAGAGCAAGCGAAAGAATGAAGCTTCGGATATTTACATTTTTTGGCAACGATTTGAAAAGTTCAACATTTGTCAAGTCCTTACATCTAATAATCCGTGACGCTACAGCCCGTGAAGGGCCTAGACCGACCAGCCGGCTGCTGGCCTCACGCCCACATGTCGAAGCAGAGGTGGACGATCATCCAACCAGAATGGAGGTACCGTGTGGTTAGCACAATGATCCCCCAGCCGTTATAGCTGGCATTCGCAACCGGATTTCGCTACCTATCGTAGCTCCCCAAGTGCATCACGATGCTGGGTGGGCACCGGTCCCATACACTGGCCGAAATTTCATGAGAAAATTTCTTCCCCCATGAGGACTCGAACCAGCGCGCATTCCGTAACGCGAGTCCTAGGCAGGATGCCTTAGACCACGACGCCATGGCGCGGGACAGTCCTTACGTCTAGCTTTCATTTAACATCACATTGTAAATCTGTGAGTCCCCTTTTCTTGTAAACGACGTATGCCCTAGTTCAGAACCTCTAAATTGTCTATTAAATGTACGAGGTCACTCAATTAGTCGCAATTTGAAAGGACAGGGACCTCTCAAATTGCAGATTTAGAATTCACGGCGCCTCTTCCGATGGCCTTCACATGCCTTGTCATCGAACAACAGATGACAGCGTCTTGCCATCCTAACGGCAAACAACAGCCAACTCCTCCTCGCCCCGTCCCGTGATCACTTGATCAAATCTCCGTCCCCCTCGCGTATGTGGCACCTAAGAGGTTACGTCCAATTTCGGCATCCCCTTCAAAATTTTCTAGAGCTCCTTCAGTGGAGCAGCGTAACCCGGAGTGAGACTAGTGGCCAACAAGCTTGGAGCTCACAAATTTAGTTTTGTACAGCCCCCCACTCCTTGTAAGGACGCGTTTTGCGTACCTTTTAAATTTGTCCTCCCAATTCTCTTTCGATTTTTCGATGTGAGTTTAAATTGAAGATGTAACCGCATTATTCGCACATCTGCTGAAAAAGGACCGACGTGCAGAGATGATGATGATGATGATAATAATAATAATAATAATTATAACAATAATAATAATAATAATAATAATAATAATAATAATAATAATAATGATAATAATAATTAACCTTTTAATGTTTCATGAGCAACATGTAACTTAGTATAACTTCGTTTTATGTTGTACAACCGTTTTCTTCGTAATACTTGTGAACAGAACATACATTTAATATTCACATCATATTGGCAGCAAAAAAGTGTGTCCTCCCATCCTACTTGAAACGTTCGTTTTTGTAGAGGTACATGGTTTCGAGAGAGACATTGCGACGATACGCCACTCACAGGTCAGAGACATATACAAATGGAACGGAGTTTGACTCCAGTGAGTGAGGGGGTGGGGGTTGGGGAGGTAGGAAGCAAGAGAAATGCATAGCTATCATTGCGAGCCACAACGTGCTCGCGAGTCACATTTTCGCCACGGCTGTTTTAATGTATAGAGCAGTCATGTCAATAAGAGCCCGCTATGTTTGATGCGCTCGAGGTGCAGTCTGGCCCGCGGGCAACGATGCCCTTCTCCTCTTACTCCACAAGAGGGCTGGCAGGGGTGAATAAGTACACGGTTGGTATGAATCATACAATTCTTGCTTTACAGTACTATCCCCGGCTTACAGCAACACGATAGCACGTGTTAACTATATCCTATAAAGCTGTATATATTTATGTATTATGTTTGTTTATTTTATAATGAATGTATAATTTATTTTGTTGGAGCAATGGAAGGAATTAATTAACTCTTTTTTATATTTATACGTTTATTTAGGGGAAGCTGATCCATTTTTGTTCATAATACGATTAAATTACCTTAGGGATATCAGTGTAATTATGAAGACTAATAATTGGCAAGCAAATCACAGTATTAGTAATAGAATTAGCAGTAACTGTTATTCAGTCTCAGCATGAAACTTTTCAGCAGCAATCACATTATCTGTAAGAAGTTTAATGTAAGTACAGCGACATTACGATGTACAGTAGGAATATATAATTCCCATGCTTATAAGAACGTTGCGGAAGAAGATAGAATAAAAAAGATTCATGATTATAAAATAGTTCATTATGCAACGAGCCTATAATGGTAGTAATTAAGACGCGAGTATGTTTGTTTATGAAACGAGCGCAAGCGAGTTTCATAATTTGCATACGAGCGTCTTAATTACAATTATAGGCAAGTTTTATACGACTTTTTATGCTCGACCATATTTCTAATTTGAAATTATTATTCACAAGTATTCATGTTATGGTTATCTAAGTGAAGAGCGGAACTGTCCTTCTAAATTGTGAGATGTGCGCAGACGCGAAAGTATTGATTTTTTTCCGAGGAACGAATGTCATTGACCTTGATATAATCTAGAGAATAACATATTAATCGTGATATAACCTGGGAATTGATTTAGAATTTAAAAACGAGATGACAAATTGAATTTATTTGAATATTATTTACAATTAACGCTAATTATTATAGTAACAGAACATAACATTCTGCGACAGTATTGGATTTCCAGCCTCCGTGACGTTTCGCTAATTGTCTTTCGATTGCATATCCGAGAATAATCGATACTTGTGGTTTTATAATGGTACAATGATGATTTCTCATTGGCTGAACAACTGAAGTATAATGAATAGGTGTACTTTAATGAGGTGCATTAAAGGGCTACTACCAGGTGTATAATTACTAGGTACTTTTCGGCATGGTCGAGCATAAAAAAGTATTTGAAAATATAAGTAGTCCAAAATTTTACTAAAATATTGAAAATGTAACTAGAAGTTATAACGCTGTGTTGTTAACAATTTTAATGTCTTTTCTGTGGTTATTGTGTATTTTTTAAATTCTATCTCGCTTGAAAGTGTGCAGCAGAAGTAATGCCAGTATTTGGGAGCACTTATAGGTGCAAATGAATCTCAACAAAACTAGACGAAGACCACGTTGGACAGATCTTCACGTAGAGTTCATTATTAGGATACTTTCCAGCAAGACTGACATTGGAAGAATTATTTCTAGAGAACATAAAAAAATTTAGACAATTGAAACTTTCACAAATAAGTACAAACCCAAACATGTCTATATGTTTGTAAAAGCAGAAGAGATTTGCTTTATTTCAGTTTTATTTTGAAAACTTCAATATACAGGGCCATCATTTTATTTTTACTAATATTTCTAATATTAACCTGGCTATACCTTTGGATCAACGGTTGATAACAGATTGCCACCCCCTTTCACGACTGGAGTTCGATGATACTGGCATAATATACGAACAAATCACTTTATTAGGTATAGGAGGGAAGAAAAGTAGTTCATCCATTTACGTAAACTAGAAAATATCACGCTTTTGAATTTGATAATTTTCATTAGGTTTTTGTTTAATCAAAATACAATACAGTATTAACAATAAGTGTTTTTACTCACGAACTGAGCTGTCCATGCGGACGTATTCATTATGCAGTGTATATTATACTGTCTACAGCAGATTAGCGTACAATATATAGAATGAAGTTAAATTGAAAAAAAAAAATTATAATATGGATATTTAAACATATTTTTGAAAATGGTGGCCGTTCATTTCGGTACAGGCTTCAGTTCTAATGTGTATAATTCTAATTACCAATTTCGTCCTTCGTACTAGTAACTCATGTTGAAATAATTCTGTGCCTACTCTATAAAAGAGTACTTTACGTACTGTAAATTCAATCTTCACTTCTGCTCGATACGAAAAGATAAAATTATTCAGACATGCTATCTACTGTCCGTCCAAGTGGTTATGTCACAGGGTCGTAGAAAGAGGGGAAATCACGTGAGACTTAAGTACTTAACAAGGCCCTTTCATTTAAGTTATTTTAAACAGTTGTATGGGTATAATATTACTTAGACGTCCAATTCCTAACAGAAATTAATGTTCTCAGAAAAGCGCTAAGACAGCACAGCCACTAGTGTTTACAGAGAGGCGAATAGAAGCAGGTGGAGGAAACCGGGATGCGACGTAGGCAAATGGACGACAGTACTTGTGCGAAAATGATGCAATATTGAAAGCTTTCGTCACTGGAAAACGCGAACATATTTTTGGAACGTACTGTTTACTATGAACGTAAGGCTACTATGACTGTATATATGCTGCCTTGGATCTGTGTGTAGGACGGTTGAACTTCATTAGTGGAAGGGGTGGGAGTGAAGTACATTAAAATACTCAGGTACAATAAAAATTGAAGTAAAAATGAAATGATGTCCCTGTATAATTATTTTGAAAAAAGTGTCAGGATATATCCTACTGCGCATTTATTCATGAATGGGTATGTAGTGTAGTTCACAGTAAAGTAATATTTCAATTTTTTGTGTTATAATGTGAAATAATTTTTATTAAGATTTACTGCCAATTATACCTCCAAAGAAGTATTATTTAATATGATTTTCGAAACACACATTTCCTAAACAAATGATTCTAGTACGACTATGTATGGGTATAGCCTAGTATGAACATTACATTACTGCAGTACCACAGTCTAGTATATACATTCACGAAGCTCAATACGTAGTAAATATGCATCCATAGATAGTTGCTAACCACTAGGATCGCTACTCTCGCCTCATCACAGACAATGCAGAATAGTATCTGCACAGTCTATTGTTTCTATTACCCTCATAAACTCATGTTTTGTGAACTTTTGATTCTGCTAACAAGTAGGCAAGGGAATGGACGAATTTTGGCTCCTCTACTAAGCAGGCAAGGAATGGGAAATTATAGAACCGTTACTAACTAAGAAAGGAAAGGATGACTTTGTTTCTTCACCAATAGGAAAGAATGGGTAAATTTTTGTTCCTTTACCAAGAAAGCAAGGAAAGGGGAAATTGTGGATCCATTACTAAGAAGAAAAGGAAAGGTAAGCTTTTTATTTCTTCGCCATTTAGGCAATGAGTGGGTAAATGTTGGTCCCTTTACGAAGTAGGCAAGAGAAGGAGAAAATTTAGGGTCCATTATTAAGAAGGCAAGGATTGATTAATTTTTGGCTCCTTTACCAAGTAGGGAAGAAAAGGGGAAATTTAGGGTCCGTTATTATGAAGACAAGAAAGATGAACTTTTGGTTTGTTTACCATTTGGGGAAGGATTATGCAATTTTGGCTCCTTTACCAAGTAGGGAAGAAAAGAAGAAATTTAGGGTCCGTTATTATGAAGACAAGAAAGATGAACTTTTGGTTTGTTTACCATTTGGGGAAGGATTATGCAATTTTGGCTCCTTTACCAAGTAGGGAAGAAAAGAAGAAATTTAGGGTCCGTTATTATGAAGACAAGAAAGATGAACTTTTGGTTTGTTTACCATTTGGGGAAGGATTATGCAATTTTGGCTCCTTTACCAAGTAGGGAAGAAAAGAAGAAATTTAGGGTCCGTTATTATGAAGACAAGAAAGATGAACGTTTGGTTTGTTTACCATTTGGGGAAGGATTATGCAATTTTGGCTCCTTTACCAAGTAGGGAAGAAAAGAAGAAATTTAGGGTCCGTTATTATGAAGACAAGAAAGATGAACTTTTGGTTTGTTTACCATTTGGGGAAGGATTATGCAATTTTGGCTCCTTTACCAAGTAGGGAAGTAAAGAAGAAGTTTAGGGTCCGTTATTATGAAGACAAGAAAGATGAACTTTTGGTTTGTTTACCATTTGGGCAAGGATTATGAAATTTTGGCTCCTTTACCAAGTAGGGAAGAAAAGAAGAAATTTAGGGTCCGTTATTATGAAGACAAGAAAGATGAACTTTTGGTTTGTTTACCATTTGGGGAAGGATTATGCAATTTTGGCTCCTTTACCAAGTAGGGAAGAAAAGAAGAAATTTAGGGTCCGTTATTATGAAGACAAGAAAGATGAACGTTTGGTTTGTTTACCATTTGGGGAAGGATTATGCAATTTTTGCTCCTTTACCAAGTAGGGAAGAAAAGAAGAAATTTAGGGTCCGTTATTATGAAGACAAGAAAGATGAACGTTTGGTTTGTTTACCATTTGGGGAAGGATTATGCAATTTTGGCTCCTTTACCAAGTAGGGAAGAAAAGAAGAAATTTAGGGTCCGTTATTATGAAGACAAGAAAGATGAACTTTTGGTTTGTTTACCATTTGGGGAAGGATTATGCAATTTTGGCTCCTTTACCAAGTAGGGAAGAAAAGAAGAAATTTAGGGTCCGTTATTATGAAGACAAGAAAGATGAACTTTTGGTTTGTTTACCATTTGGGGAAGGATTATGCAATTTTGGCTCCTTTACCAAGTAGGGAAGAAAAGAAGAAATTTAGGGTCCGTTATTATGAAGACAAGAAAGATGAACTTTTGGTTTGTTTACCATTTGGGGAAGGATTATGCAATTTTGGCTCCTTTACCAAGTAGGGAAGAAAAGAAGAAATTTAGGGTCCGTTATTATGAAGACAAGAAAGATGAACGTTTGGTTTGTTTACCATTTGGGGAAGGATTATGCAATTTTGGCTCCTTTACCAAGTAGGGAAGAAAAGAAGAAATTTAGGGTCCGTTATTATGAAGACAAGAAAGATGAACGTTTGGTTTGTTTACCATTTGGGGAAGGATTATGCAATTTTGGCTCCTTTACCAAGTAGGGAAGAAAAGAAGAAATTTAGGGTCCGTTATTATGAAGACAAGAAAGATGAACGTTTGGTTTGTTTACCATTTGGGGAAGGATTATGCAATTTTGGCTCCTTTACCAAGTAGTGAAGAAAAGAAGAAATTTAGGGTCCGTTATTATGAAGACAAGAAAGATGAACTTTTGGTTTGTTTACCATTTGGGGAAGGATTATGCAATTTTGGCTCCTTTACCAAGTAGGGAAGAAAAGAAGAAATTTAGGGTCCGTTATTATGAAGACAAGAAAGATGAACTTTTGGTTTGTTTACCATTTGGGCAAGGATTATGCAATTTTGGCTCCTTTACCAAGTAGGGAAGTAAAGAAGAAGTTTAGGGTCCGTTATTATGAAGACAAGAAAGATGAACTTTTGGTTTGTTTACCATTTGGGCAAGGATTATGAAATTTTGGCTCCTTTACCAAGTAGGCAAGAAAAGGGGAAATTTAGGGTCCATTATTAAAAAGGCAGGAGAGATGAACTTTCGATTTATTTATCAGTTGAACAAGTATTCATTAAATTTTGGTTCCTTTAGCAAGTAGGCAAGGAAAGGGAAAATTGTGGATCCAATACTAAGAAGACAATGAAAGGCAAGCAAATAATGATTTTTTTTTACCAAGCAGGCTTTACTTTGTTATTTGCCTGCAGGTATTTTCCAATCCGTAGAGGTTCATGGCTGTGACGACGCTTGAAACTGGCTATCCCGACGTAATATATAACGAACTCCATTTTTAGTTCTCCCTTCAAAAATTTGCTCAATTCTCTCAAGTGAGACGGGGAAATCCTACTGAGATGTTGGGACCGCAGGCTACTGTATGCTATGAAGTACAGGTGGAGCGCGGAGGGTGGTGTAAGGAAACGAAAAATGATGAGGGTCCAGTGTGCTAACTTCATACATTGGCATAGGCGAGAAAAAGCCGCGAAATTTCACGTTTAGTTCTCATATCAGGGATTGGCTTCTTTACTTACCGCCAATCTACGTCACGGTATTACAGCATTATTTTTTTCTGATGGAAGCCATACTAATAGTTTTTATGGCCCTCAAAGGTTGTGTATGATGTTCTGTGAGTTTGAATTCGCTAACGTTTGAACCAATGCACAGTGTTTCCAAGAGGTTCAAAAGCTGGCCAAAAATGATTTTTTCACTTTTAATTTTATGGTGTTTGCAATATACCCCAACTATCTCCAAGGTCTGGCGGTCATAAAACAGCCACCCTCGTAGCAGGTATAATTCTACGCAGTTGTATTCCAACCTTTGAAGCAAGTGCATGAAGTGTCGTTTTTGCTGTGTTGTGGTTGTGTGTTTTTCAATAAGAATTTCAATTATTATTTTTGTACTTCTGTTGTTGCTTTTCAGGTAAATGTTATTATGGATTGTTACAGTTATGTTTCTGAATTAAGAATACGTTATTATTATAATGATTAAGTATATTATGCTTCTCTGAGGAATCATAATCATATTATGTAAAATTTTATTTTGTGATTCCTTAAGTTCGGTCTTTATGCAGACCAGCAAAATTTGCCTCACGTTGCCCCGTGTTATTTCCTTGACCAATGTGTAGCCTGATATGTTTACTTGATGATCTTGAAAGGTAAAATTGCCCATATTTGCCCCTTTTGATAAAATTTAGACCAATATACGTATTGGCGTATTTCAAATTAATCGTCTAAAATACGAATATTCTTAGTATCAGTTAATTTCTTCTCTACAGCAAAACTATGTTCAATTTGGCTATCAAATAGTTATAAAAGTAAAGAATAACAAATTTTTAGTCATTTGTTTTGGTTTCAGAATGGAGTACCGTTGCAAAAGGGAGGAATTGTTTGATACTTTACAGAAGGAAAAAAGTGGTCGTAAGAAACAGAAAGACGTAGTATTGCAGTTTCTTATTACAAAAATCGGTCTAGAAGTCTCCCATGGTCAAATTAATTTGTTAGAAAGACATGTTTCTCGTTTTTGCATTAATTTGTTTCGCAGATTCGATAAATCGAACAGGATGAGTGATAGATTTTTAAAAAATAACGAGCAGTGGTTAGATAAAGAGTTTGTATGTGATTTAAATGCTATAAAACCTACTCTACAGAAAAGAGGAGGGCCACAGGTAAAGTTAGGGAAGGAGCAGTAGTAAGTCTAAGCGTAGAAAAACTCAAAATGTAAGAAAATCTGTAGAGATTGCGAAAAATTTAACATTGGCTGCAAAAATAAAGTGCACAAATAACCGGCACTGACATTAATCTCATCCACAGATGTGGAATTATACTTAAAACCATATCCTGTGGATCAGAAATAAACACAAATGAATTTGAAAAATATGCAACCGAGACTGCCAGATTACTTGTCTGACTGTACTCTTGGTATCCCATGCCTGTCACTGTACATAAAATACACATTCATGGTTCGACTATTATTTCCGAGGCATTACTTCCAATTGAATGGTGAATTTGCAAAACGACTTATGTCCCTAGAAGTAGTTTTGAGAAAATTAAAGAAAACTGTTTTTGACTTCGCTGAACCATATATTATTACAATAAAATTTTTTATATGTAAGAGATACGTAAGAGAAAAATTTTTAGTAAAAAAATTCATACTTTTGTACTCTTCTTCAGGTCGTAAAAAATTTAATTATCTTCAGGACTTAATTTGACTTCAATTCTGCATCATAATTATTAGGTTATTGACACATAAACATGTTTAACTAAATGTATTTAGCCTATACCAAAATCATAAAATAACTTTATTGCAATTGTTGAACAATATTATTTTGAACAATTTTTAAACACATGAGCACAGACCTCTGATGGAGAAAAGTATGATGTTGAAGAAATGTTTCTGAGCACTTATTGGCATTAAGAATTTGATTAGTGTGTTGTTCTTATTTTGTCCCGGACGGCTGTTGCAAAACAACCACAGTTCTTTAATATACTGGATGTGACATAGTTATCGAAGTAGTGTGCAGGAGAAAATTACATACCTCATTAAGACGTTTCTAGGCCTGTCCCTCATGGTAGACACAAAAGGACATTTCACTAGTTTTCATGTTGTGCACAGAGAAAACTGAGACGGTAAGCTGGCGATAGTAGTACATATCCTGAACTGGTGTTAGGCAAGCATACATTTTTCATGTAGTCAAATGTGACAGGAAGGAAATCCTCTCTCTCTAGATACTTAACTTGGTTCCATTTTGCAATACTTTTTACTTCAGCTACAAGTTTAGCACGATTACTGAACATATTGCTTTTCATTTTCATGCTCTGTTTTTCAAACGTAATAAATTTTCTCAACTGAAGAATTACCAATGACAACAGGCAAAAAACATTTTGTCAACTGATTGTATGATTAAAATTACATATTATGTAAGTTTCTTCAGTACTTGACAGGTAAAACAACTTAAGACCTGGACTAAATTCGTTTTATCCCTTAACCAAACATCCTGCTGCTAAGGAAAACTATACAAAAGGCGTGGATTAAAGTCATTCTGTTACTAAACGATGACCCTTGCACATAGTAACATAATCATGCTCTCAACTCAAAACCCCCAAAATGTGGACTTAAGTCGTTTTGCAAATTTACCATTCAATTGGACAAATGTCGGAAGAAGCACAAGAAGCAAGGTATAAACACCTTAAGCAATTTCGTGAACAGTATGCCAGAAAGATTTCGAGAGAGGCCACTAATCGGGATGTATTCAATCGACTCCTTGCCACCTCTGATCCTTTTATAACATCCTTCCGCCAAGAGAACCGAACAAAATACAAGAAAAGGATACCACATGTGGAAGACATAAACTTACTGAGTTCTGAAACAAACAAGGGACGGCTCAGGCCTACTGCAAGCGCAGTCACAACTTTCGAAGGGGAGGACAGTACCAATACTAGTAACAGTGATCAATGAACATTCTCTACCCTACTAAAGTGCTAAAGTGTTTCTGAATCTGTATTGTGTACGTGCTCACTTAGATATTATTATTTATTAAGTGTCTCCGTAATAAATATAATAAACAGTGTAGTTACTTTAACGTGTAACACCAATTAAAAAGTTACTATTAAACAGTCACGAACATAATCGTAAAAATGTTTGTAATACTGAATGCACAGACTAATTCAATGAATACTAATATATATAAAGTGTTAAATTAAGCGCCTTTATTATGGACGAAAAAAACTAGGTCTACCACTTCACTGTTCAAGTATACCCAGCGGAACGCGAGCCATCAGTTGAGAAACACTGTCCTCAGATAAGCAAGTAGACCTGATATATTGTTAGTATGATATTATCTATCAGTTGATACCAAAAATAGGTAAAAAAAAGTGTTAAAATGGCTTTTAGTATTTTTGGCTAGCTTTTATGCCTCTAGGAAACACTGTGCAATGGTGTGCATAGTAGCCAATGAAATTTGAATAGTATTGTGCAAGCGAGAAGTTCACATAAATACACTTTGTCCTATAAGTCACGGTGGAGTTTCATAGGGTTACACTTTTTGAATGAATAGAGGTATAAATATAATATTGGTTCGGAATATGTATGGTAAGACTTTCCTGTGTTAAATTTCAACGTACCTCGTTTACATGTTTCGACCTATTTATGGGTCATCTTCAGAACTGGTCGTTGTTGGTTTTGCTGCCACTTGTTCTGTTTCCTGTGAGGGTGTGTTCCTGTGGTATAGTGTAGAGTCAAAGAGTGTGTGTTTTGAAGTTGAGTTGTGTGTTGAGAATTTCGTTGGGATGTGTTTTTGTGTGTCTGTATATTTCATATTGTTCTAGTGTGTTGAGTTTCTGGCTTTTTGGTTGGATGTGTAATATTTCCATGTCTGTGTTGATGTGTCTGTGGGTGTGGTTAGCATCTCCACACCTCCACATATGCAGAACACATCACAAATGCTAACCACACCCACAGAGATATCAACACAGACATGGAAATATTACACATCCAACCAAAAAGCCAGAAACTCAACACACTACAACAATATGAAATATACAGACACACAAAAACACATCCCAACGAAATTCTCAACACACAACTCAACTTCAAAACACACACACTCTTTGACTCTACACTATACCACAGGAACACGCCCTCACAGGAAACAGAACAAGTGGCACCAAAACCAACAACGACCAGTTCTGAAGATGACCCATAAATAGGTCGAAACATGTAAACGAGGTACGATGAAATTTAACACAGGAAAGTCTTACCATACATATTCCGAAGTGATACAGTGTTAAAAGTTGTATAATCAAGATGTGTAATATTGGTGCCAGATGAAAGTAAAAGTCTCGGAGTTTTTCTTCTGTAAGTTTGAGGCACTGAAGGAAACAAAGGACAGTAACAAACGAACAAATTCCATAATTTTCAATATTAAAATTCATGATACAAGATGAATGTCCAAAAGAAAATTGCAATATATTTTGTGGCTGGCAAAATTTGAATTTGTGACTCGTGTACGATGTGAATTTCGTCGCGTATTTAACGAAGAAGCATGACACGACAATAACATAAAAAAACGTATTGTTTTCGAAAGTTCTACTTGTCGGGCACATGTACGAACTGACATTTCTTTAAAGCTCTATGAATTGTTGTTTTTGGAAGTCCTAATTGTCGGGCACATTTACGAACTGATTTCTTTGGACACGGAACAGAAATGCTCTTCGGATGGCTTCTACCGTTTCATAATTTGTCGATGTTTTTCCAATATGCTTTTTTCCAGCAGGCTTCCAGTCTCTTTTAACTGTATATCCGAACGACGAATTCTATTCTCGTGTGGTGGTTCTTCGTTAAATACGTAACGAAATTCACGTCGTACACGAATCAAAGATACAAATTTTGCCAGCTACAAAACACAGTCCACACCTGTGGAGTAACGGTCAGCGCGTCTGGCTGCGAAACCAGGTGGCCCGGGTTCGAATCCCGGTCGGGGCAAGTTACCTGGTTGAGGTTTTTTCCGGGGTTTTCCCTCAACCCAATATGAGCAAATACTGGGTAACTTTCGGTGCTGGACCCCGAACTCATTTCACCGGCATTATCACCTTCATATCATTCAGACGCTAAATAACCTAGATGTTGATACAGCGTCGTAAAATAACCCAATAAAAAATAAAATACAAAACACATTGCACTTTTCTTTCGACATCCATCCTGTATAATTAATTGCAACAATGAAAATTATTGCATTTGTTCGATTGTTACAGTCTTTTGTTTCCTTCAATGCCTCAAACTTACAGAAGAAAAACTTTGAGAGTTTTATTTTCATCTAGAAACAATATTATATTTCTAAATCTATTCATTCAAAAAATATAATCCTCTAAAACCTCACCATGACTTTTGGGATACAGTGTAGTGGTTCTACGACTTTGGCTGCTTCCAGGAATATGTTTTTTGTACCTATTATTTTCTGTCCAAACATTGTTATTTAATAGAATAATAAAATTAATAAATTTGTCCATGAAGATGGATGAATGGTACACTGGATTTTGTGCGATGACTAACATAATTTTTGTATGACTTGAGAATTTCCCGGCGTTTAATTTGTAGGAGTTAAGGCTGGTTCATAATAAACCGGGAACGAGAACCAGAATGAAAGCGAGAAGCAGAGGACGTGAATATGAAAATTTTTGATTCACAATAAACCGAGAACGTAGACGACTATGCATATCGATATGCATGTCAATAACGATATGTAAAGTCGATATTACGCATTGTGATGTTATTTGTGTATAATTGATCAATGGCGTTCTTTCATGAGTACAAGGCAGCCAACATAAACACAGGTTAACCAACTTCGAAATTTCAACTGAAACATTTCATTAGGTACGGTACTATAAATATCTCCATGCATCTTTATTATCACAACCTATTTTAAGTCTACCATGACGTAAAATAATTAGAGAAGAAACATTTGTAATAGAACAAAAATGAACAAAACAGTAGTTATTGAATTGAAGCATGAATATGTAGTGTGTAATACAACCAATACAGTAATAAAATATGATTCACTTACGATCGGTGTTCAAAGATGCAGCTATTTCTCATCTTTATACGAGGCGCGCCGCTTATCGTAAACGTGAGGATTTTCCTCAACACTCAATATTAGAATCTCATCGAATAAAACTTGCTCCATGATTCACAGGCCACAACAAAATAATGTATAGGTTATGTCACGGCCTTCTTGCTACAAAATATACAACGACAAAATAGCTTTTAGATGGCAATAGAATGAATCTAGTGGGCTGTGATCGAAAACGTGAACGCCGAAGTTGAAACTTAGCCAACTCTCCGTTCCTGATCCCGGGCTCCGGCAAGCTTTTCGTTAATTGTGAATGCTCATATTTAAATGTACACGTTTTAACAATTTTACCGTTTTCGTTTTCGTTCCGATTCTCGTTTCCGGTTTATTGTGAACCAGCCTTTATTCAACATAATTTTTGTGCCAATTCGTGTGAGTGAATGATAAGTAATGGTGCTTCGTGTCTTATTTGGCGTATTTCTTCGTACATTTCTTCTAAATGTTATAGTGCAATGTACCTAATTAAAAAGTGTGTTCCTTTCTCCTTTATAAAATTCAAATCATCAGCAAAATTTCCACAGGAAGTTTTCTTACTCGCGTTTCCCTCTATCTCTCGCTGTGATGTATAATGCCACAAGACCGTTCTTCGAGTAAAAAAAAATGGAATATCAGATACATGTGTTATTTATTAGTGTACACAACGTAAAATACTAATAATTAAAATACATTTGTTTCTTGCTGATGTTCTCACATCCAATGGTCGGTTATCTAGAATAAAATCTTCTCCCCATGGAAATTACGAAAGTGAAGAATGAACCTGCAAAAATATTACTTCGCTAATCTAGGGAGTTAACGTTATATTATAAACTTCCTTAATCCTAACCTACTTGCTTTGATAAATGTTTCATCCTGCCGCTCAGGCAACTTCTCCGACAGCACGGGGCTGCGGGTTAGTCAGAGCTGTTGCTGCAGGCGTTACTGGCTCAATAAATTCAATATTATTATCTTAATACAATAGTGACGTTTAAGCGAAAGTATCAAAATTAAGAATCTTGTAATGAGTAAGAGAAAGTCTTGCCTTGCGGTAAATTCAGTTTTTGGCACATATACAATGAAACTCCTGTTTTTCATAACACATTTTTAGGTCTTGAAGTCCCATTTATACTGTCCCAATACACAGTATTAGTACCTTTTGTACTCATGTGAACTTACCTCCCTACTAGCGTGTGTATATATATATATATATATATATATATATATATATATATATATATATATAATATTATTTCTCTCATTCTTTTTGCATTTGTGTTTTTTTGTATTTGTATCTGAAATATTACTATTTCTTATCACCTTCTTCTCTCTGCATTTGTTTCTTGTATTATGTCTCTTTGTATTCTGGTGGTGTGGTAGAGAACAGCGTTTCTCAAACTATGGTCCGCGGACCACCTGTGGTCCTCGAGGTCTGCCCTTGTGATCATTCAAAAAAGATAAAAGAACAAATAAAATTCAAAAGAATTGCGTATCACACTGTAGCTTAAAATATCTGAGTTTCGAAATGACACATGGCAATCGAATTTCATTTTTTCTCCCAGTACTGACATTTTATGAAATTTATTACCCTACCCTCTATCGACTTCCCACTCTACCCTCAGCAACAAAAGACGGATTTAAAGCACTATACACGTGGTGTTTCTCGCTATCTTTTCCCTGCACATCTGGCGCCGCGCCTGTAACCCAGGCAGGGACCACCCGGATTCATAACAGGGGACCAAAGTACCGAACCTTAATTCAATTTAAAAATATAAATATACTGGTATCAAAATATGCTACGAAAATGATAAATTTGCTTTCGAAGGGAACAAGAGTAAGGTGGTCCGCGGAACTGTTCTGACTTTAAAAAGTGGTCCCCACTTCAAAAAAGTTTGAGAAACGCTGGTAGAGAAGGCCTGATGGTCTTAACTCCGCCAGTTTAAATAAATAAATAAATAAATAAATAAATAAATAAATAAATAAATAAATAAATAAATAAATAAATAAATAAATAAATAAATAAATAAATAAATAAATAAATAAATAAATAAATAAATAAATAAATAAATAAATAAATAAATGTAACAGTAACAAATATAAATGATACTCGAGAGGAAATTAAACACAGAATAAATATGGGAAATGCCTGTTATTATTCGGTTGAGAAACTTTTATCATGCAGTCTGCTGTCGAAAAATCTGAAAGTTAGAATTTATAAAACAGTTATATTACCGGTTGTTCTGTATGGTTGTGAAACTTGGACTTTCACTTTGAGAGAGGAACAGAGACTACGGGTGTTTGAGAATAAGATTCTTAGGAAAATATTTGGGGCTAAGAGGGATGAAGTTACAGGAGAATGGAGAAAGTTACACAACACAGAGCTGCACGCATTGTATACTTCACCTGACGTAATTAGGACCATAAAATCCAGACGTTTGAGATGGGCAGGACATGTAGCACGTATGGGCGAATCCAGAAATGCATATAGAGTGTTAGTTGGGAGGCCGGAGGGCAAAAGACCTTTTGGGAGGCCGAGACGTAGATGGGAAGATAATATTAAAATGGATTTGAGGGAGATAGGATATGATGATAGAGACTGGATTAATCTTGCTGAGGATAGGGACCAATGGCGGGCTTATGTGAGGGCGGCAATGAACTTTCGGGTTCCTTAGAAGCCAGTAAGTAAGTAAGTAATTAAGTAAGTAAGTAAATAAATTCCCTTGAAAGTTCAGTAAAATTCACACAATCTCGTCGATATAAAACATAAAAGTGTGTTGAAATTATGATGCAAGGGAAAAAATACAGGGACATCATTTTATTTTTACTTCAATTTTTATTGTACCTGAGTTTTTGAATTTACTTCACTCCCACCCCTTCTACTAAGGAAGTTCCAACTCCACACAACCAAGACCGCAGATAGTAAACACTACTGAGTTACTGAGTATAGTACGTTCCAGAAATATGTTCGCGTTTTCCAGTGACGAAAGAGCTTTCAATATTGAATCATATTTTCGCACAGGTACTGTCCGTTTGCCTACGTCGCATCCCGATTTCCCCCACCTGCTTCTGCTCGCCCCTCTGCAAAAGCTGGGCTGTCTTAGCTCTTTTCTGAAAACATTTATTTCTCTTAGGAATTGGACGTTTACGTAATATTATACAGCTGTTTAATTTAACTTAAATAAAAGGGCCTCATTAAGTAATTGTCACGTGACTTCCTCCCTTTCTACAATCCTGCGGCATAACCACTTGGACGGACAGTAGATAGCATGTCTGAGTAGTTTTATATTTTCGGGTCGGGCAGAAGTGAAGATTGAATTCACAGTACGTAGAGTAGGTACAGAATTATTTCAACATGAGTTACTAGTACGAAGGACGAAACTGGCAATTGGAATTAGATGCAATAGTCTATAGTCTGATAATATGCAGAAAAGAACTGAAGCCTGTATCGAAATGAACGGCCACCATTTTCAAAATTGTGTTTAAATATTCATATTATGATTATTTTTCAATTTAACTTCTTTCTCTATATTGTACGCTAATGTGCTGTAGACAGTATACACCGCATAATGAATACGTTCGCATGGATAACTCACTTCGTGAGTAAAAACACTTATTCTTAGTACAGTACTGTACTTTGATTAAAGAAAAACCTAATGAAAATTATCAAACTCACAATCGCGATATTTCCTAGTTTACGTAAATGGATGAACTACTTTTCTTCCTTCCTATACCTAGTAGAGTGATTTGTGTTTTACGCCAGTATCATCGAACTCCAGTCTTGGAGGGGTGAGCAAGCGGTGTTTCCGGTTCTCTAAAGGTATAGGCAGGTTAATATTAAAAATGTTAGTAAAAATAAAATGATGTCCCTGTAGTTTAAAACATAAGAATCCGGGCCCTAGTCATAAACGTTAAATATGAAGAAACGATGCAACCTTCAGATTTTAAAACAAGCGACAGGGTAGTTAGACACTGCATCTAATACCTGCAGTGTAATGAAAAATGCAAATCCAAAATCACATAGAGTTGAAATGGGAGTGACACGCACACACGCATTGACGAGGACGCTCGGCGCCGCTTGTTGTGATATCGACGAGGCTCTTTTTTATCGAATTGGGCTCAAATCGTGCGAGTAGCCGGGATGGATCCTCAGTCGCAAATCTGCGGGTAATAGCTTTTCTCTGTCACTCGGCTGCCATATCTGGTTAATTAAAAATTGATGTCGCTTCCATTTGCACTATCGCCATTATCGTCTGCCCTTGGGGAGAGGCAGCCATTAACAAGACGCGTCTCTGATATATTCATTTCATTTTGCTGATCTCAGTTTCCATTTTCTTTCGATATTCTACATTGATCAAATATTTTTTTGGTGGATTCACTATTCCAAACCCGACTCTGGATCTATAATTCCAGACAGTACATTTTTATCCATTCCCTTAGAGATGGACGCTACGCTGTGTTCTAACGTACGCTATCACTCTATGTGCCATTTCTTTAATCGACCGTTAAAGGGGGCACCAGCGAATAGGGATTATAAAGAATGGACACTTCGCGTCGGTACCTTTGATGTAGCCGGACTGATTTCAATGACCTTCAAGCCAGCTAAAGTGTGAGATTCTGCTTTCTCCCTAGAGTTGGCGCTGACATCACACCAGCTAGCAGTCGACACAGCGGAAATATAACACGTACAATTAATACATCTAGGTACATTATGTACTCAAATAAAATTAAATTGGATCCATAAAATCATAAATCCGTCATTAACTGTAATGTCTAGACTCTAAAGTTCCTTTATAATGAGAGTTGAGACGTTGACTCCAACAACAATTAAAATATGTAATGATTTGATAGCTCTGAAAATGGAAAAACAAAACTCTTACGAGAAGTAAAACCATATACCTATATTATATTATATACAAATATTAAACGAATTCGATACTTAATTTTATAATGTATTATATTATTTTATGCTCGACCATGCCGAAATATAGTAATTATACACCTGGTAGCAGTCCTTTAATGCATGTCATTAAAGTACACCTACTCATTAAAGTTCAGGTGTTTTCAGCCAATGACAACTCAGCTTACAGGTGTTCAGCCAATAACGAGTCAGCTTTGTACCGTTATAAAACCGCAAGTATCGATTATTCTCGGATATGCAATCGAAAGAGAATTAGCGAAAAGTCACGGAGGCTGGAAATCCAATACTGTCGCAGAAGGTTATGTTCTGTTACTGTGATAATTAGCGTTAATTGTAAATAATATTCAAATAAATTCAATTTTTCATCTCGTTTTTCAATGTCGAATTCAATAATCAAAGTTATACCAATTTTAACGGATTACACAAGGTAAATGACATTATTGTTCCTCGGAAAAAATCAATACTTTCGCGTCTGCGCACATCTCACAATTCACGACCTAGAACAAGGTCACTTCCGATCTTGTCAGATACAAATAAAATGTATTCATCTGAATACTGTAATTTCAAGTTAGAAATATGGTCGAGCATAGAAAGTCGTATGAAACTCGCCTATAATGGTAATTAAGAAGCTCGTATGAAAATTATGAAACTCACTTGCGCTCGTTTCATAAACATCCATACTCGCTTCTTAATTACTATCATTATAGGCTCGTTGCAAAATGTACTATTATAATATAATTTATTATATCTGAAATATAAAATATTATTATTACAACTAGTTTGTCAAGCTGTTAACTTGAATTTATTTGAAGCAAAGCGTTACTGGATTATGAAATAAGGTAGGCGATGTTTGAATCCTGTGTCTCAACTCTATTCTAAATTATTATCTTAGCGTATGCTCGATTACACTAACCTCTAGCGCTTGAAAGTGGAACTAAACACTGCGCACAGAGAAACAAAACACAGGAAAATTCGCTGTGTCCATTCTTTATAATCCCTATTCGCTGGGGGCACTACTTTTTCTAGTGTTTATTAATGATCTTGCCCCCTAATAAAAGATGTAGGTCATCACGAGTTCTACTCTTTTAGGGGCGAGCTAAAGTTTTTCTGTATATGTTATATTTTATGTTACAATTATTAGCAAAATAATAAATAAATACATAAATAATAAATAAATTTGCAGACGAACGAGTATAGTAATTACACCCAATAACTCCAACACATTCCAATCTTCAACAGAGGAAATTTTCTTCAAAATATGTGACTGGTTCTCAGTCAATTAATTGGTATTAAATTCTAACAAAACTAACATAATTCAATTTAAATCCTGTCCAAATTGAACCTCGCAAATTTCTAGCGCAATAATTAACAACAGATCCCTATTAGAAACAACGACAACAAAATTTCTTGGTTTAAAAATCGATAATGTGTTAAATTGGAAAAATCATATTAAAAGAAATTACCCCCAAACTAAATTCAGCATGTTTTGCTATTAGATCTATGCAAAAGATAGTAAATATCAATACCTTAAAAACGATATACTTTGCATACTTCCACTCGGTAATGAGTTTTGGAATAATATTCTGGGGAAATTCCACAGATAGTAACGGCATATTCCTATTACAAAAAAGAGTAATTAGAATAATAGTAGGTGCCAAATCTAGGGAATCTTGTAGGACTATTTTCAAAAAACTACAAATAATGCCTATGTCTTCTCAGTATATCTTTTCATTAATAGTCTTCCTCGTATGTAATCGTGAAAACTTTGTTAATTAATTCAACAGTTCATAGCATAAATACACGTCAAAAATGACTTTCGTACTCCATCGACAAGTCTATCGTGCTATCAGAAAGGAGTGCGTTATATGGCAGTAAATATTTTTAACAGCCTCCCTATCGATATAAAAAATGAAACTCAAAACATAAAATTATTTAGAGCCAAATTGAAGAAGTACCTAATTTCTCACGCCTTCTATTCTGTAGGTGAATTCATGACATTCAATAACACTTCATGAAATTTACACAAACTGTGTTTTACTAGTAGACTATATTGTAAATCTCGTCTATTATTTCATCTATACTGTGACTATAAATTAAGACTTTATAATAGTATTAAATTTTTTGACTTGTTCCATATTCTAGCTGTAAAGCAATGTATGAATAGCATGGAATGTTAATAAATACAATACAATACAATACTGTACTGACATTTCCAAATTCCATATTTTTAAGGGTCAAGTGTAGTGAAATTAATAACGTCCATATTTTTGTAGTTGGATTCACAAAATTTTTTATCGCTGGTATATAATAAGAGTTAATAACGAAAAGTGTGCAGAATTTCACCCGTCTGTGATAAGTGGTGTATATTAATTAATGTTTAATAAAATATGGAATCGCATTTTATAAAAAGTCCTTGTGTCACAATTTACATTATTCTAACTTGCATTTCCTTATATGGTTCCAAACATGTTGTCCTGAACTCGTTACATTTCTTGGCTTTATTTTTCTTCGGTATTGGCAGCAACACTATCTCCGGAAAATCTTCAGGCCATTCTCCTTTCTTATATACCTATTTCATTGCATAATGAATAAATAAATAAATAAACAAAGAAAGAAACAAACAAACAAAGAAACAAACAAACAAAGAAACAAACAAACAAACGAACAAATTTTTATTTCTTTATTTACTTTCTTTGTTTAATAGAAAATTTATAATCATTTACTGGACTGATAGATTTTACAGTAAGTCGTCATTGTAATTTTTTGGCGTTACCAAACGATTGACAAGTTTACTGAAACAAACATGTTTTGCAAAAATATTGAATAAATTTTTTGTTCATATTTCATATTTCCATCTGGTTACCCGACTAGCAGTGCATGGCTTCCATCACAGACTATGCAAGACGAAGCCTTCCACAACCCTGGCCCAGACTGTGTTTGTGAACTCTGTAGCAGGTTTTGTGAAAGATACCATGTCCTGAGCTGTGAGAAGAGGGGCAACTCTCTGACAAAGTTCTGCACGGAGGAATAACCGAGCATCGAATCATGCACATTGTGCGATCTTACTCTTATTATTATTTCGTACTTTTTCTTTTTGGATTGAGGGTATGTATTTCGTGTTCATTGACATGTTTTGCAGAATGATCCAAATTTGATATTTTTTTTCCGAGTTTCTTTGCTTAAATATGATATTTTGGGTATCTACGTAGAGGAGTAAATATATCAGATAGTAAAGGTAAAGGCATCCCCGTAACATGCCATGAAGGCACTTGGGGGGGGGGCATGGAGGTAGAGCCCCATGCTTTCCATGACCTCGGCGCTAGAATGAGGTGGTGTAGTTGGCACCACGCTCCGACAGCCTTTTACCCCCGGGGAAGACCCGGTACTCAATTTTATAGGAGGCTGAGTGAACCTCGGGGCCGTTCTGAAAGCTTGGCAACGAGAAAAAATCGTGTTACCACCTGGGATCGAACCCCGAACCTTCCAGTCCGTAGCCAGCTGCTCTACCAACTGAGCTAACCGGTCGCCTAACAGATAGTAATTGTGGGAAATTTCGCTCGTATTGCTTTTACCAAAGAATACGGTCGCTAAAAGTACAATATTGCCATCAATGTAATTTTTTGCGTAATTGGACATCATCCGTTGATACATTATTTACGATAGTTCGGTTGTGCCTGGAAACAAATCCAGCTGAAAATATGGAATGCAGTAATATAAAGTCATAGAATTTGAGTAATCTAAAGAGGTGACCATAATCGTAAATTACTGGAGATTAGATATACCGTGCAAGAGAAAAAATGGACATAACGTAGACATGTGATAGTACCTATTCATGTGGCATGCGGTATTAAAATATTCGCAGTCATAATTCCTCAAAACAAACCTGCGCATCTTTGACATTGTCTGAAATTTAGATATGATTGTCATAATAATGAAACAACAAATCAGGCCCTAGCAGGGCTGTTTCGACGTCATCCAGCAGCCTCTTCAAGAGTCTTCTTATTTTTCTGCATAAATTTTGCTTTTATTCTGTTGTGTTGCTAGACATTCTGTTTTTCCATTCTGTGAATACGTCGAATGCAATTTATTTTTCCATTTCATTTATTTTATCAATATCTGGTTTTACTTTAATTGCGTACAACGTCCACAGCAGGGTTACGAATTCGGCAAACAAAACCTTCGGCCACGACTACGATGACTCGGATATTTTAATCACAGCTCAATGTATGTACGAGGGTTGGGGTAAAAGTCATGACAACTATATTTTTTCAAAGTCAAGCGATGGTTCACGAGATATAGTCGTATGGCATCCATAGTATATGGTCGCATCATTAGACGACAGTGTGATGTATGGTTATCACACAGAGAGCGAGTTGTGGGTCGACCACCGTGCCGTACACCGGTAGTACGAATATATGATGGCATCACTGCGGGGGTGACGGAAAGAGCGGTTTTACGCGTGGTTACGCGTTTTTATAATGCAGTTGTGAGTCGACTGCCGGGCAAATTGGATGGTACGTGATGGGTTCTTAGGGTGGGTATTTGTGCTGTAATGGTATTCCAACTACTACTTTGTAACTTATTTTCAAACCTTGTATTATTCTTAATTTTTAGTTTCACTGCGACAGTTTTCTTATATCGGTTTCTCTTTGAATTGAAAATAAAACTAACAAACCATTGAATTTTAGTATTCCTTCCATTTGAAGGGCACAGGGGAAAAACGAACAAAGTCACAATGCTGTTAAGGGTAATGTCATTATCGAATTCACTGTATTATTACAAGCTTTAGTATTATTTTTACCAAAAGTGGTAAAGGAGAATTAAAACCACGGATACACTCATCATTTCCTTCATTTCAAGTAAAAACATCAATAAATTTTACAGTAATATACTGAAATAGATCATTACCTCACCCTTAATGGAAATGTGACATTGTTCCATTTTCCCGTGTACCCTTAATTTATTTTCCACAAATACTTTTGTTGGCCCTTTTTTGCCATAAGGTAATGTTCCCTAATTAGACTCACAACAAGTTTAATTTATATTTTATTTATAATATTTAATTAATATTATATATGTATCTATACATGACGTTAAGCGGTACGGGTGCAAACGTTTTTAGAGGTGATCAGGGAAAATATTTTGAACCACGATATGTAACATAATTTTTGATATTACAGGTTAAATTTTAGACATAAAGGGTGCTATGCATAGACATTTCGCTAGCCCGCGCTACGAGCGTGCTAAACTAGCCCCGACTATCGACTGGTTACTTGTACAGGATTCATATCATATCATATCATATCATATCATATCATATCATATCATATCATATCATATCATATCATATCATATTGTGACAGCGACGTGAGATTCGAACTCGCGACCGGCGTCCCGCAGGAGAGCGGGTCGCGCGTGAGTCGACACGGGCTCCACGGAGCACTGGGGGAGGGCGACGCGGCGAGGGGAGATTGCGCGCGCATCTTCTGCTTGCCTAGAGAGGCCGAGAAGTCCGTCGAAATGGAAAAATCGCGAACTCGAACTTTCTCGGTTACGTCGCTGTGGTTATAAATTACGGACGCGAATGAACGACAGATTCATTCATGATTCAGCCAGTCAGTAAGCCAGTCTTGTGTAGCAGTGAAGCCAGCTTCGAGACCAGAGCGCGACTTGAGTTGTGTCCGTAACTGTGGAGCCTGAAGCCCGGAGTTCGAGTGCAGTGGACCGTCTCTGAAGGTCTGGGGTTCGAGATTCTGTGAACACAAGTGACTGAGCTAGAAGAACTAGCCAAGACAAACGAGCTGTGAACTGAGAACTGACCGTTCTGTGTTGTAAATAGTGCTTTGTAAATATTAGTTAAGATTAACAGTTCATTGTTGTTCGTAATAGTCCAAGTAAATTGTCATTGTCGTCAGTGGAGTGCACTAACGAATACTGTGTTACTGTGTGGAGAGCAAATCCCATTGTTGAAGGGAGTAGAATTGAATTGTAGAAAGTGAAGAGTTATTGTTGTGACAATAAAATTACATTGTTGTTTAGTAATAAAAGTTACAATATCATATCATATCATATCATATCATATCATATCATATCATATCATATCATATCATATCATATATCATATCATATATCATATCATATCATATATCATATCATATCATATCATATCATACATCATATCATATCATGTCATGTCATATATATCATATATCATAGAACATAGATCATAGATCATAGATCATATATCATATCATATATCATATCATATCATATCATATCATATCATATCATATCATATCATATCATATCATATCATATCATATATCATATCATATCATATCATATAATATCATGTCATATATCATATATCATATATCATATCATATCATATCATATCATATCATATCATATCATATCGCTAACACTGGTTTATGAATACGAAAAACGTTAGTTCGCTGATCATCCACCGGAAGTCCGTGCTAAAAATGTCTATGAATATGGCCCATAAATTCCATTTTTGAGTTATTTGATAATCTCAGGACTAAGAGTGGTTCTTTGTTGCACAGCAAAGAACATTGGTCTATTTGGAAATCATTGACAGTAGAGCTGCCTTGCTACGTTTGGAGATTCTCCTGCTGGTCCATATATTAAATGAATATCGGATAATTCTGCATTAGTGGATCCTTCCATTACGTCAAAATATCCCTTGTACCCTGTTTCCTCCAGAATTACGTAAACCCTGTTTGGGGTCGTTTATGACCCAACATAATAATGCATTTTTATAACCATCTGCATGCAAATAATAGATGAAATATAAAAATACGTCATTTCTTAGTATTTTTGTTACTTTTTTTAGTCTTTTATTTCCATATCTTATTTATTTACTTACATATTCTCAAGAAGCAGAATTAACTAGCATAAATGTTAGACGGAACAAGGATAGTTTTTGTCCCCTTAGCATTTCTTATTTCTTTTGATCTCAGTCTTATCTCACTGAAGAATCAGTTAATAATTTATTGCATAGCTTTTTTTTTGGTGTTGTGATATTACATGTAAAACTACTGCAGTATTCACAGGTTATTAAAAAGTAAATAACTGACATAGATATCACAGGACATGTGAGCAATACAATTGTGACTCATTATTCTTCATTTCACAGCACAGAAATTACAGGAATGTGACATGTATTCCTGGTGTTGTGGAAGAGAAGGCCTGATGGCCTTAACTACACCAGAATAAATAACTAAATAAATAAATAGATAAATAAATAAATAAATAAATAAATAAAATAAATAAATAATAAATAAGTAAATAAATAAATAAATAATAAATAAATAAATAAATAAAATTAAATAAGTAGATATAGAGGTAGGTACATAGGTAGAAGTACATACTAACTGACAAACGAACAACTTCAGGAAACAAAACTAACTGTTATGAATGACACAAGTAACATGTATAATAATATTATTTACTCTACTGTTCCTCATAGTCTTGTTCCACTGGATAATTAGTTAAGATATTTATCACAATATAGTATTCTTTTGTTCATATGATAATCACTTCCGTCGGTTTCTGTAAATAATTGTACATAATAATTTTCTAAAGCTTAAAAAATTGTGTTTCACTATAACCTGCACCATATAAAGTATCCATTTCTGTAACAACAACAATGCAACGATGTTGTCTCTACATTTGATATGTAAACGCAACATTGTTACCAACTGAAGACTTACATTAATAGCTAAACCCGTAACACGAAAGAAGCTGACATGGAAATTTCATAAACCCATAAAGCGGTCTTTTCTGACCCCATGTAATAATATATATTTTGATGTACCGAAGTACATATGATATTTCCATGCAGATATTCTGCGTCATCATATGATGAAAGAGTGATGGAACGGCGTGGCTTAATGGATAAAGCATCAGCACGTAGAGCTGAAAACCCGGGTTCAAATCCCGGCGCCGGAGAGAATTTTTCTCCGTTCCATCACTCTTTCATCATATGATGACGCAGAATATCTGCATGGAAATATCATATGTACTTCGGTACATCAAAATATATATGATATGCGTAATAAATCACTTCGTGATTTAAGACGGCGCCTATACCGTCGGATCCCGGCCAACCAGTCACTCATTCGAGTGCACCTCAACACATGTATGGACTTCGGTCCTGCGTTCATAGATATCTATGACGTAGTGCAGAGGGCGGCCACTAGAGGGAACTCAAGAGATGGAGCTTAATCTGAGACGATTCTAACCGGCGTCGGGGTTGTATCCGGCGTGGCTTAGTGGATAAAGCATCAGCACGTAGAGCTGAAAACCCGGGTTCAAATCCCGGCGCCGGAGAGAATTTTTCTCCGTTCCATCACTCTTTCATCATATGATGACGCAGAATATCTGCATGGAAATATCATATGTACTTCGGTACATCAAAATATATATGATATGCGTAATAAATCACTTCGTGATTTAAGACGGCGCCTATACCGTCGGATCCCGGCCAACCAGTCATTCATTCGAGTGCACCTCAACACATGTATGGACTTCGGTCCTGCGTTCATAGATATCTATGACGTAGTGCAGAGGGCGGCCACTAGAGGGAACTCAAGAGATGGAGCTTAATCTGAGACGATTCTAACCCGCGTCGGGGTTATATCCGGCGTGGCTTAGTGGATAAAGCATCAGCACGTAGAGCTGAAAACCCGGGTTCAAATCCCGGCGCCGGAGAGAATTTTTCTCCGTTCCATCACTCTTTCATCATATGATGACGCAGAATATCTGCATGGAAATATCATATGTACTTCGGTACATCAAAATATATATGATATGCGTAATAAATCACTTCGTGATTTAAGACGGCGCCTATACCGTCGGATCCCGGCCAACCAGTCACTCATTCGAGTGCACCTCAACACATGTATGGACTTCGGTCCTGCGTTCATAGATATCTATGACGTAGTGCAGAGGGCGGCCACTAGAGGGAACTCAAGAGATGGAGCTTAATCTGAGACGATTCTAACCGGCGTCGGGCTTGTATCCGGCGTGGCTTAGTGGATAAAGCATCAGCACGTAGAGCTGAAAACCCGGGTTCAAATCCCGGCGCCGGAGAGAATTTTTCTCCGTTCCATCACTCTCTCATCATATGATGACGCAGAATATCTGCATGGAAATATCATATGTACTTCGGTACATCAAAATATATATGATATGCGTAATAAATCACTTCGTGATTTAAGACGGCGCCTATATCGTCGGATCCCGGCCAACCAGTCACTCATTCGAGTGCACCTCAACACATGTATGGACTTCGGTCCTGCGTTCATAGATATCTATGACGTAGTGCAGAGGGCGGCCACTAGAGGGAACTCAAGAGATGGAGCTTAATCTGAGACGATTCTAACCGGCGTCGGGGTTGTATCCGGCGTGGCTTAGTGGATAAATCATCAGCACGTAGAGCTGAAAACCCGGGTTCAAATCCGGCGCCGGAGAGAATTTTTCTCCGTTCCATCACTCTTTCATCCCATGTAATAAGTTCTGCGATTACTACGCACTTATCTCTATTTAAAATGCGTTTAATCATTTTATGCTCCACCATGCCGAAATGTAGTAATTATACACCTGGTAGCAGTCCTTTAATGCATGTCTTTAAAGTACACCTATTCATTAAAGTTCAGGTTTTCGATTATTCTCGGATATGCGATCGAAAGACGAGGGAAACGTCACGGAGGCTGGGTTATGTTCTGTCATTGTAATAATTAGCGTTAATTGTAAATAATATTCAAATAAATTCAATTTGTCAATCTCGGTTTTCAATTCTAAATCAATTTGCAGGTTATACATTCTCTGCATTACATCAAGGTCAATGACATTATTGTTCTTCGGAAAAAATCAATACTTTCGCGTCTGCGCACATATCACAATTCAAGAGCTATGAACAAGGTCACTTCCGATCTTCTGTCAGATACAAATAAAATGTATACTTCTGAATAATTTAAAGTTAGAAATATGGTCGAGCATAAAAAGTCGTATGAAACTTGCCTTTAATGGTGATTAAGACGCTCGTACGAAAATTATGAAACGAGCTTGCGCTCGTTTCATAAACAAACATACTTGCTCTTAATTACTATCATTATAGGCTCGTTGCATAATGTACTATATCAGTTCTAGAAGGGTTCAAAAGGGCATATTTATAAGTTGAAAATTCTAGTATAAAAATTGTGCCTGCTAATTAACTTGATGTTACCATTGGGGTCAGAAAAGACCAAAAACAGTGTACAAGGGATATATATTGTCGAATGAGCTTTGTACAAGTTCAAAAACCCTTAACTCACGGAGACAGAATATTTATGTGGGAGCACATGTTGTCGAATGCCGTGCATGTAGCCTATACTGACAGGTTTTTCATAGTACGATCGTTCATAGAAATTCAGGCAGTAAAATACACGATGCATTCATATAAAAACGATTAATTCAGGGGAAAACTGTATAGCCCCGTTATTTTATATGCATTTCTCTTAAACAAATATCAAAATATTTGAAAGTATAGCTCTTACATCTTACACTAAGTGTGTGTCAATATATAATGTAGGTCTATACTAGGAGAGTGAAGAGTAACCGAACATGTGTAGATACCTATGTTACAGATGACCTATGACTATTTACACATCATCACCTTCAAAGTACGCCCCCTGGGCAGTGACACATTTCTGCCGGCATGCATAGCCTACCACTTCTCGAATGTTCCTGCAGTCCAACTTTGGATACTTCTCGCAGAGCGCGCGTTGCATGAATTCTTACCTCTTCAGCTGACGAAAACCGCAGTCCCTTGAGTAGGGATTTTACCTTTGGAAATAGGTATACATCTGCTGGAGCAAGATCTGGAGAATATGGTGGCTGTGGAAGGACGGGTATTTTGCGTTGTGCGAGGTTTTTCTCTTACCAAGAGCGACCGATGTGCTGAGGTATTGTCATGATGAATACCCCATTTCTGTCCTTGCCACAAATTGGGTCTTTTTCGTCGAATTGCATCAGAAGACGTACAGGGACATCATTTTATTTTTACTTCAATTTTTATTGTACATGAGTTTTTTAATGTACTTCACTCCCACCCCCTCTAATAGTAAACTTCCAACCGTTCTCCACACAGAACCAAGGCCGCGTATGCAGTACGGAGTTAGTGAGTATAGTACGATCCAGAAATATGTTCGCGTTTTCCAGTGACGAAAGAGTTTTAAATATTGAATCATATTTTCGCACAGGTACTGTCGTCCGTTTGTCTACGTCGCATCCCGATTTCCCCCACCTGCTTCTGTTCGCCCCTCTGTAAAGTCTAGTAGCTGTGCTGTCTTAGCTCTTTTCTGAAAACATTAATTTCTGTTAGGAATTGGATGTCTACGTAATATTATACCCATAAAACTGTTTAAAATAACTTAAATAAAAGGGCCTCGTTAAGTAATTAACTGTTACGTGATTTCCCCTTCCCTTTCTACGACCCTGCGAGAAAACCACTTGAACGGACAGTAGATAGCATGTCTGAGTAATTTTATCTTTTCCGATCGGACAGACGTGAAGATTGAATTTACAGTACGTAAAGTACTATTTTATAGAGTAGATATAGAATTATTTCAACATGAGTTACTCGTACGAAGGACGAAACTGGTAATTGCAATTAGGTACGATAGTCTATAGTGCGATAATATGCACAAAAGAACTGAAGCCTGTATCGAAATGAACGGCCACCATTTAAAAAAATGTGTTTAAATATCCATATTATGATTATTATTCAATTTAACTTCATTCACTATATTGTACGCTAATGTGCTGGAGACAGTATAATATACATTGCATAATGAATACGTCCACATGGACAGCTCAGTTCGTGAATAAAAACACTCATTGTTAATACTGTACTGTATTTTGATTAAACAAAAACCTAATGAAAATGAACAAACTCAAAAGCGCGATATTTCCTAGTTTACGTAAATGGATGCACTACTTTTCTTCCCTCCTATACCTAGTAAAGTGATTTGTTTGTATATTACGCCAGTATCATGGAACTCCAGTCATGGAAGGGGGTAGCAAACGGCGTTGATCCAGAGGTATAGCCAAGTTAATATTAAAAATGTTAGTAAAAATAAAATTATGTCCCTGTATTTTGCGTTGTGCGAGGTTTTTCTCTTACCAAGAGCGACCGATGTGCTCGGGTATTGTCATGATGAAGATCCCAATTCTGTCCTTTCCACAAATTGGGTCTTTTTCGTCGAACTGCATCACGAAGACGTTGAAGAATTGCAACATGGTCTCCTTACTGACAGTTCGACACTCAGGAATAAACTAGAAATGTACGAGACCCTGGATATCGAAGTACACTCCAACCATTACTTTCTCCTTTGATCGGTCGGCACACTGACAAGCAAACGTTCTGATGGGGGCAGATAAAACAGTTAATTTTTTTCTTCCACCATGTTAATAATGTCAAAAGAAGTGCTTATACAAATTTTGTCCACTCGACCGCACTTACGAGGCCGTCCAGAAAGTGATTTTCCCTGGGGCCGTTTATAGAAAAAAGCACAATTGAATAGAAATATTTATTGAAACAGATACAGCAATTGTTACGCTATTTTTCAACATATCCGCCACTGGAATTGAGACATTTGTTATACCATAGGGTCAATTTTTGTGTCGTAGAAGTCAGCCGCCTCAGATCGGAACCAGCGTTTGACTGCGTCTGCACCTCTCTCTGTCGATCCCGTGATATGAGAAATGTCTCAATTCCGATGGAAAATATGTTGAAAAATAGCGCAACAATTGCTGTGTCCGTTCCAATAAATTTGTCCAATGAAATTGTGTTTTTTTCTGTTAGCGGCCCCTGGTGAACGTATTTTTAAGGCCCTCGTTATTGCGGTCGAGTGGCCAAAATTTGTATAAGCACTTCTTTTGACATTATTAACATGGTGGAAGAAAAAAATTTAACTTTATCTGCCCCCAACAGAACGTTTGCTTGTGAGTCTATACGCCTGGAGATTAGGCCACATATCATGCGGATAAGGCAGAGACGTTGCCTGCAGAGCATGGCGTTGCCACCCGAAGTTTGGGTACTTTCTGGCTACTAATATAAATTGAAACATGGACCAAACTAATACATACGAAAAATGCGTGTAATGCAAATAGCGTTCCCCAGGTTACGTTTGTTTCCATAATTAGATAATAGAATATTCCACGTGTAATAATAGGAATATAATGCTGTCAGTAAATGAGATGACAAATATATTATAGTAACCCACACTGTATTCAGTATGGAAATATTGACACGATAAAACATCATTTTGTTGTGGTCACTACCAACGAACGCAAAAGCAAAGAGATGGACTCTCTGAATGCGTTATTCACGCCTCGAGCTGATGAGTGCAGCTGGAATTCCAGTTTGTTCGATCCAGTTTATATCGACCATTTTTAATTCTGTCTACCGTACAAAGTTATTCTGACACGCGAAAAGTTATCCCAGTTGGCTGAGTAAGAGGAATGTTTATTGTGCTTAATGTCACATATTTTTCAGAAAAAATCTTTGATTGCTCTAACGGTTTCCACCTCGTCGAATTAAAACGAACAGTGTATTCATGTGACAAGCAAACATCCTGATAGGTGCAGATAAATAAGCTAATTTTTTTCTTTCACTATGTTAAATATGTCAAAAGAAGTGCTTATACAAATTCTGGCCACTCGACCGCAATTACGAGGCCGTCTAGAAAGTGATTTTTCCTGGGGCCGTTTACAGAAAAGAAGCACAATTGCATGGAAAAGTTTATTTAAACAGATACAGCAATTGTTGCGCTATTTGTCAACATATTCCCCACTGGAATTCAGACATTTGTCAACAAATGGGATCAATTTTTATGTACTTGTATCGTAGAAGTCAGCCACCTGGGATCAGAACCAGAGTTTGACAGCCGTCTGCACCTCTCTGTCGATTCCGTGATATGAGAATGTCTCATTTCCGGTGGGGAATATGTTTAAAAAGGGCTCAAGAATTGCTGTGTCTGTTTCAATAAATTTTCCCAACGAAACTGTGTTTTCTTTCTGTTAACGACCCCTGGCGGATTTATTTATACGACCCTCGTAATTGCGGTGGAGTGGCCAAAATTTGTATAAGCACTTCTTTTGACATTATTAGTAAGGTGAAAGAAAAAATTTAACTTTTTTATCTGCCCCCATCAGAATGTTTGCTTGTGAGTAAAAAAAGAACGGTTAACAAGACAGAGGAGGTTAAAGGATCCTTCCAAGTTTTGGTGAAGTAATAAAAACTCGCAACGTTTCGAAGTTTGTATGTAGTGTAATTTCATCTTTAGCAGAACAGAAGAATGAGAAGCGTATCCTACTTCTTGAGGTTGTTACAAATGGCTAACGTCCACGTGAGTAATCAGTAACTTGTCACGACCCCACGAGCAGTACACAGCTTTAACATATTGTACATTTGAGGACGAAGATATGTGAACTTTTAAAACATTTTGAGTGTTTATTATTTCATAAGTAATGGAAAAATCTAAGAAGCCATTTTCCTAAAGTACAGCGTGACAGTATACTGGGTGCTCATTTCAAAGTGTGTCATGACGTCACTGTTGTTGAGTCACCGATTTGAAGCGACTTTCAGCTTATATGTCAGAGAAGTTGCCTATTATTCAAGGCGTTCTTCAATCTGAACTTGAGAACGTGTACGGTATATCTTGAACGTCGTAGCAACAGATGGCGATCTGTACGGTCTGTGTGCTACCATAACCTCTTTCGAACTGTGTTTTGCGCCGGCAAGTCGTACGCAGGGTATTTGTTATCATCGGTTGCGTACGGTAACATTCCACAACACAAATCAAATGCTCCGTGTCCATGTTGACCGTCGAAGTTAATGTCAACAAATACGTAAGTAATCGTCTTAACCCTCTCCCCATATCCCGACAGTACGTATTTCCAAACAGTTCACATTCCTGCCACTACCGGCGTTACTGTACGTATCGGTACGTACTCTTCAGAATGAACGCTGTACTTGTTAGGCAACTTCTCTGCCTCATAGGTTATACACCTCTGCGGAAGTGTAGGAAGAGTGAATTCTCTAGGCTCATCGGCTAGCCACATGACGGCATACAGCGAGCGATGACACATTTTGAACTGAACACCCATTATTTTCATGCAGGTGTTCATACAGAACCACTTTTATTTATCTATTTATGTATCAATTTATACGGGGTGTTTCCGAGGTGGTGTTACAAACTTTCAGTGATGATGGCGAAGGGCACATGTACCAATTTGAGATAAGGAACCATGGTCCGGAAATGACTGAGTTGAAAGTTATAAGCAAAAATATTTGTGTGGAAATGGAATTGTAATTTGGCACTACGTGCCTTCCTTCCCTTAACTTTTGGAACAGTCGTGGAAAAATTATATGGGCTGGATGTCTCCTACATGGGTACTTGGCCCGATACAATCTGTGAGCTTGTCTACTGTTCCCATTGGCTCATCCGTATTCGAAAATCAAGTCTGCTTATTCCGCTCTCGTGTAGTCCTCTATTTCACTAGGACTGATCGACTGGACACTACAACTTGTACACATACACTGCTGTCTACAGACGTGCATATCAGGACCGACCATGTCCGTTACACATTACGCTATCTGCATAGCTTTAGTGTAGTTTCCTGTCCCCATCCCTCAGACAGCGCATTGAATGGAATACTGTAAGTAGACAACGTAAACAACGTCAGATGAATGCAGTATGTGTAAATGTTAAATGTTATGTTTTATTTAACGACGCTCGCAACTGCAGAGGTTATATCAGCGTCGCCGGATGTGCCGGAATTTTGTCTCGCAGGAGTTCTTTTATATGCCAGTAAATCTACTGACATGAGCCTGTCGCATTTAAGCACACTTAAATGCCATCGACCTGGCCCGGTATCGAACCCGCATCCATGGGCATAGAAGGCCAAAGCTATACGAACTCGCCAACCAGGTCGACTCAGTACAGATAAATACACATAAATAAAATGTACAGAGGAATAAAATTATTTAATTTCCACACAACTATTTTTGCTTGTAACTTTCGACTCGGTCATTTCCGGACCAGTGTTCCTGATCTCAAATTGATACATGTGCCCTTCGCCGTCAGCCCTGAAAGTTTGTAATACTATCTCGGAAACACCCTCTATATACAGAGTGGAAGTGAAGTAGCCTTGCAGATTTCCAGAGCGAATAACTCATGTTGTATCTAACAAAAAAACTATAATATCATATTGGTGGAAAGTTCATATTTTTTCCAGGAAAAATGTTTTTTCCCAAATGTTTAACAATCCGTTATACGGTAACAATTGCGAGTAAGGTCGTAATTATTATTATTAATTATTAGTATTATCATTAATTGCATTTTTAATTAATAAGTTTATTATTGTCATTATTGAGTGTAATTAGTTACCACTGCCACCGGGTATATACCCATTGCAGTGTGAATAAATACATACATACAATTTTTGTCCATGTCAATAGAAAATCTAATAAAGAATAATTTTTCCCTCCGGCGTATTTCAATAGCGTGCACGGTCCGTGTAAATTTAATTTAAAAAACTCTTAAATTCAAACCAGTGCACGAAGCGAACGCGTGGCAACGTCTTGGCAGCTTGCCAGCTTACGTCCGGAGACTCACAGAGTTCGTTGACCTCTTACATCTGTATACAAGCAGAGTGTTTTAGCGACTATGTTGCCGGACTGCTGAAACTTAGAAACTTAATTTTCTAATTAACCGTGCATATATTCACAAAACGTAATATAGGTTTTCTGTTCATTTACGTGTACTTTATCGTTTCTTTCAATCTGCAAGGTTAGTTCACTTCCACCATGTATGCAGGGTGTATCAAAAATACGTGTACAAACTTCAGGCATGGGTTCCTTACACCAAAAGAAGGAAAAAAGTTCATATGAACATATGTCCCATAATCCTTTGTTTCCCCGTTATTCATTTATTACTAAAAGTTTGCGTTCAACGGCCTTCGAGATCCAACCTCAAAACTTCATTTCTTTATGCACTCATTCATAGAAGGCTGTGACTCGTTGTAGCAGAAATGGACTGCAGATGGCGAAGTGTTGCCATGGAGACTTGTTTACATATGTCATTTGTCATTAGTCTGTCTTCAACGTTGCAATTGTGAACGTGGAGTGAGTTAACGTGTTTCGTTCAACCATGGAAGGACGATATTCATTTCGTGAGCAGGCTGACATCATTTTTATTTATGGTCGCGCGAATGGTAATGGACGCGAGGCTGTACGGCTGTATCAGATGGCGTTTCCAGACCGAAGACAACCGAATCATCTAACCTTTGTTGCTGTGTATCGTCGCGTTGCTGAGACAGGAAGCATTGCACCAGAGACTGGTGATCGAGGAAGACCAAGAGTTGTTCGTACGCCGAACCTCGAAGAAGACATTTTACAGTGTGCCGAAGACGATCCAGGTATTAGTACAAGACAACTGGCTGTGGCAACTGGTACATCACACAGTACAGCATGGAGGGTACTTCACGAGCAGCTCTTGTATCCGCAACGTGTGCAGGGCCTTTCGCCTGCCGATTATCCACCACGGGAGATCTTTTGCCGATGGTTTCTAGCACAAATAGCCAATCCATTGTTTGTCTCATCAGTTTTGTTTACAGACGAGGCAACGTTTGGGAGAGATGGAATTACCAATTTCCACAATGAACACGTATGGGCAGATCGGAATCCTCGTGCTGTATTTCAGGCTAGACATCAGCAACAATTTAGGATTAATGTGTGGGCTGGAATTGTAGGTGACTGTCTGGTAGGTCCATATGTTCTACCAGCACGTCTTACAGGTGCTATCTACAGGGACTTTATCCAAAACACTCTTCCAGAATTACTGTACGAAGGTGTGCCTCTGAACATAAGACAAAACATGTGGTTCATGCATGATGGGGCTCCAGCACATTTTAGTCGCCTTGTTCGAGATACACTGACTGGTGTCTACCATGACAGATGGATAGGCAGAGGAGGACCAGTTCAGTGGCCAGCACGTTCTCCCGACCTCAATCCTTTGGATTTTTATCTTTGGGGGCACCTTAAACAATTGGTTTATGGAGCAGACATCCCTGATCAAGAAACTCTTCATCGACGTGTCACGGAAGCCTGCGAAACCATTCAACATCATCCCGGAGTATTTGAAAGGGTGCGACAGTCCATGATTCGATGAGTGCACGCATGTCTAGAAGCAAGAGGAGGACATTTCGAGCATTGGTTATGAGTTTTGTGTGTTGGCATATTATGAGTGTACCAATGTGTTGAACAGTTCCTAACGGGGAAACAAAGGATTATGGGACATATGTTCATATGAACTTTTTTCCTTCTTTTGGTGTAAGGAACCCATGCCTGAATTTTGTACACGTATTTTTGATACACCCTGTATTTATGTATTTCGTTATTTATTTATCTATTTATGTGTACATATAATACATAAGTGTTCTGCCCCAGGGCAGATCTTTCATTGTAAACCCAACAATCTCCAATAATTCATATTTTCTGCCTTCCTCTTAGGGCTATACTACACGAACGTTAAAAACGTTGCGTTGACAACGTTCTTTTATAGGAACTTAGTTTTTGGCAATATGATCGCTTGTATAATTGCATGACTATACTACACAAGCGTTAAAAGTGCTGAGTTTGGTTGCGTTGCTTCGACGTTGGTAAGTTTCAACGCAGAGGTCTGCGTTGGCAACGCCATTTTTTGCAAACGTATTCATACGACATGTGGGTCACCAACGCAACGTCAACAACAGACTGGATATTGTGAAGCAAATGCAGTTTTTACTACCTACTTTTGGTGAGAACGAAACCATTTCGAATAAACCTCCACCTAAACAAGAAGACATACCGGATGGTATTATTTCTCAGGCTACTTCGGGTCATGAGAGTAATGTAAACGATACCCAAACAAACTCGGGACCATCTCTTCGCTCGACAGGGACAGGAAGAAAAGAAAAATCTGAAAATATTCTAGTAACTGCAACAAGGGATATATTATCTGAGAGCGTGGGCATACAAAGACAAGACAGAGAGAATGACAAGGATGGAAACAAAGCTTTCCTATTATCATTTATCAAAATCATGGACCATTTACCTCCAGAGCTTGCAATTGAAGCCCGTTTCAAAGTTTCTGGAGTGTCGAGCAACGGACAACATCAAGAATGTCCCAATTGTCAGAGTCGCCGTTGAGTGTTATTGCCGATGGTTTAAATGATTCTGAGTTCATTGTTAATTTCAGACAGTACTGATTTCTGCAGCTTGCAATGTTCTTAATTTTCAACATATTATGATAAAATAAAAATATAATCATTACAAATTAAGGCAAATTTTTTTACTTACCTTAATGTTATAATCAGCTTTTCGACAGGATGAACTGATTTCCTCATTACAGTATCAGTTTTCCTAATTTTATGAGAAATTAAATTCAAAAGATCATCAAAACTTTTTATTGACATTCTAGAGAAAAAACTTGTCGAGATACTGTCGGTGATTTTTAAATGCAGTGCAGTATAAAACTTTCCTGTCGAAAGTCTCTTAATGTTTGCGGGATGAATTCACCATCTCCTTTTCCTCTTTTTTTGAGACAGACTTATAAATTGAACACATAGCAGAACTAAATATGCAACTTGTATAACATCCATTGCAGTTCTGAAACCAAACACAGCGTCCCTAACGCAACGAGTAGTTTATACATTTTTCATGCGTTACCAACGCCTGTCAACGCAACTACGCAACGTGTAGTTTACACATTTTTCATGCGTTACCAACGCAACTACGCAACGAGTAGTTTATACATTTTTCATGCGTTACCAACGCCTGTCAACGCAACTACGCAACGTGTAGTTTACACATTTTTCATGCGTTACCAACGCCTGTCAACGCAACTACGCAACGAGTAGTTTATACATTTTTCATGCGTTACCAACGCCTGTCAACGCAACTACGCAACGTGTAGTTTACACATTTTTCATGCGTTACCAACGCAACTACGCAACGAGTAGTTTATACATTTTTCATGCGTTACCAACGCCTGTCAACGCAACTACGCAACGAGTAGTTTATACATCTTTCATGCGTTACCAACGCCTGTCAACGCAACTACGCAACGTGTAGTTAACACATTTTTCATGCGTTACCAACGCAACTACGCAACGAGTAGTTTATACATTTTTCATGCGTTACCAACGCCTGTCAACGCAACTACGCAACGTGTAGTTTACACATTTTTCATGCGTTACCAACGCCTGTCAACGCAACTACGCAACGAGTAGTTTATACATTTTTCATGCGTTACCAACGCCTGTCAACGCAACTACGCAACGTGTAGTTAACACATTTTTCATGCGTTACCAACGCAACTACGCAACGAGTAGTTTATACATTTTTCATGCGTTACCAACGCCTGTCAACGCAACTACGCAACGTGTAGTTTACACATTTTTCATGCGTTACCAACGCCTGTCAACGCAACTACGCAACGAGTAGTTTATACATTTTTCATGCGTTACCAACGCCTGTCAACGCAACTACGCAACGAGTAGTTTATACATTTTTCATGCGTTACCAACGCCTGTCAACGCAACTACGCAACGTGTAGTTAACACATTTTTCATGCGTTACCAACGCAACCACGCAACGAGTAGTTTATACATTTTTCATGCGTTACCAACGCCTGTCAACGCAACTACGCAACGTGTAGTTTACACATTTTTCATGCGTTACCAACGCAACTACGCAACGAGTAGTTTATACATTTTTCATTGGTTACCAACGCCTGTCAACGCAACTACGCAACGTGTAGTTAACACATTTTTCATGCGTTACCAACGCAACTACGCAACGAGTAGTTTATACATTTTTCATGCGTTACCAACGCCTGTCAGCGCAACTACGCAACGTGTAGTTAACACATTTTTCATGCGTTACCAACGCAACTACGCAACGAGTAGTTTATACATTTTTCATGCGTTACCAACGCCTGTCAACGCAACTACGCAACGTGTAGTTTACACATTTTTCATGCGTTACCAACGCAACTACGCAACGAGTAGTTTATACATTTTTCATGCGTTACCAACGCCTGTCAACGCAACTACGCAACGAGTAGTTTATACATCTTTCATGCGTTACCAACGCCTGTCAACGCAACTACGCAACGTGTAGTTAACACATTTTTCATGCGTTACCAACGCAACTACGCAACGAGTAGTTTATACATTTTTCATGCGTTACCAACGCCTGTCAACGCAACTACGCAACGTGTAGTTTACACATTTTTCATGCGTTACCAACGCCTGTCAACGCAACTACGCAACGAGTAGTTTATACATTTTTCATGCGTTACCAACGCCTGTCAACGCAACTACGCAACGTGTAGTTAACACATTTTTCATGCGTTACCAACGCAACTACGCAACGAGTAGTTTATACATTTTTCATGCGTTACCAACGCCTGTCAACGCAACTACGCAACGTGTAGTTTACACATTTTTCATGCGTTACCAACGCCTGTCAACGCAACTACGCAACGAGTAGTTTATACATTTTTCATGCGTTACCAACGCCTGTCAACGCAACTACGCAACGAGTAGTTTATACATTTTTCATGCGTTACCAACGCCTGTCAACGCAACTACGCAACGTGTAGTTAACACATTTTTCATGCGTTACCAACGCAACTACGCAACGAGTAGTTTATACATTTTTCATGCGTTACCAACGCCTGTCAACGCAACTACGCAACGTGTAGTTTACACATTTTTCATGCGTTACCAACGCAACTACGCAACGAGTAGTTTATACATTTTTCATTGGTTACCAACGCCTGTCAACGCAACTACGCAACGTGTAGTTAACACATTTTTCATGCGTTACCAACGCAACTACGCAACGAGTAGTTTATACATTTTTCATGCGTTACCAACGCCTGTCAACGCAACTACGCAACGTGTAGTTAACACATTTTTCATGCGTTACCAACGCAACTACGCAACGAGTAGTTTATACATTTTTCATGCGTTACCAACGCCTGTCAACGCAACTACGCAACGTGTAGTTTACACATTTTTCATGCGTTACCAACGCAACTACGCAACGAGTAGTTTATACATTTTTCATGCGTTACCAACGCCTGTCACCGCAACTACGCAACGTGTAGTTGATACATTTTTCATGCGTTACCAACGCCTGTCAACGCAACTACGCAACGAGTAGTTTACACATTTTTCATGCGTTACCAACGCCTGTCAACGCAACTACGCAACGAGTAGTTTATACATTTTTCATGCGTTACCAACGCCTGTCAACGCAACTACGCAACGTGTAGTTTACACATTTTTCACACGTTACCAACGCCTGTCAACGTAACATTTTTAACGTTCGTGTAGTATAGCCCTTATTCTCCGCATATGATGCATATATCTTAATGTAGTTTATCATCTGATATCTTCTTGTCCCGAACTCTATTCCCGTTCGTCATTTCTTTCAGTGCATCTTTCAATAGACAATTTCTTCTCAGCCAATTAATCAATCAATTTCTTTTTCTCTTTCTGATTAGTTTGAGGATTATTCTTTCTTCACCCACTCTTTTCAACATAGCTTCAGTTCTTATTTTGTCTGTCCATTTCACACGATCCATTCTTCTCCATATCCACATTAAAAAATACATCTAAACGCTTCTCTTCACTTTGTCGAAATAGAACCTATGTATACATATAGGTTAAACCGCAAGTAATGTCATTAATTTTAGGGGGTTATTCCTTGAGATATTTAAGATAAAAGAGTTTAATACAATTTTGCTCGTTTTTGCGTCCTCTGCGAGAAGAAAATTGTTTTATGTGAAAGGTTTCATAGCATGTTTTGGGAAAGACATTGTTTGAATTTCCATTGTGCTCAATTAATTTAAAAGAGGAGTGTATTATAATTAGGGAGCGGATTTTTATGTGCTAAAAATTTAAATATATTTATTTTTTATGTGCTGAAAAGTACGAAAATATTTGCTAAAAATAAAAAAAATATATTTCTTTTAAATATGACAAAAATACCTTACTTAGTTTGGAAAAAGAAGATGTTACTAGGTACTCACCAACCACACTTGAGTGCTAGTAGTTGGCCGAGAATTGCAGTGAACAACAAAGGTCATCTCCAAATTCTCCATCACAAATGCATGCCGATTATCACTGAACAATGACTTATACTGTGAAAACGATCTTTCCACATCACAGGACGTCAGACGTGCATATTTAAAGAGAGGAATGTCAAAAAACAGTCCACACCTGTGGAGTAACGGTCAGCGCGTCTGGCCGCGAAACCAGGTGGCCCGGGTTCGATTTCCGGTCGGGACAAGTTACCTGGTTGAGGTTTTTTCCGGGTTTTCCCTCAACCCAATTTGAGCAAATGCTGGGTAACTTTCGGTGCTGGATCCCGGATTCATTTCACCGGCATTATCAACTTCATCTCATTCAGACGCTAAATAACCAAAGATGTTGATAAAGCGTCGAAAAATAACCTACGAAAAAAAAATGTCACAAACACAAATAACGTCAATTTCACCTACAGGCAGACCGTTCAATACTTGAGCAACTGTACACATTTTTTTATGTCCACTGTTTTTCCCAAACACATTCTGGAATTTGTCCCATAATACTTGTACTTCTGAACCTGGTAGAGAGTCTAGTTTAATTTTCACGGCACGCACCTCCTTGTTTCAGACAACAGGTTTCTGGATGTTTCGAGTTTTTTTATGGTGTCACAAAAAGCTTAGATTTGCTAATAGGAAAGCCAAATCGTTTTTTAAACAACCATCTTTCAGTATATCTTGAAGGATATCAATTGACGAAGCCCGATAACAGGGAATCACAAGATATATTGCCTTACTTGATGGACATGAGCGAGAGGCGAGAGATTTGTTTAAATTAAATAATGTTCATACCCGAGCTCTTATCTGTTGTGTTTGACAAATAAAGCGTGGAATGAAATCATCTTCAGCAACAATAAACATTCCTAATTATGTGTTGTAAGATCTCTCGTCCTTGTCCATGTTAATTTATTCTCTAATAATAACACTAGCAGTTCTCAGAACTTGAGGCAATACTATTACAAGAATGGATCACGGATACACCACACAGCGCTTAGAAACACGAAGCAACCAAAAATTCTTAAGAAAGATAACGTACTTCTGAGTGACATAATTGATTTAGTTTTAAAATATTTAAAAGTTCTTGTAAAAATTATTCAAGTATAAAAACTCCAAGATTTATGTGTTAATAATAGATTTCCTGAAAATATGTATTTACATAATTTTTTGTGAAAATATGTGTTTTTATGTGAAATAAAATTCGGGTTTTAAGCTTGAAACTTCATGTTCGGAATTTTTAACTTTATTAATTGTACGATGGAAGAGTAATGGAACGGAGAAAAATTCTCTCCGGCGCCGGGATTTGAACCCGGGTTTTCAGCTCTACGTGCTGATGCTATGACGTAGTGCAAAGGGCGGCCACTAGAGGGAACCCAAGAGTTGGAACTCAATCAGAGACGATTCTGTTCGGCGTCGGGGTTGTATCCGGTGTGGCTTAGTGGATAAAGCATCAGCACGTAGAGCTGAAATTGAAATAATATATGATATGCGTAAATCACGAAGTGATTTAAGACGGCGCTTATTCCGTCGGACCCCGGCCAACTAGTCACTCATAACGAGTGCACCTGAGCACATGTGTGGACTTCGGTCCGATGTTCATAGACATCTATGACGTAGTGCAAAGGGCGACCACTAGAGGGAACCCAAGAGTTGGAACTCAATCAGAGACGATTCTGTTCGGCGTCGGGGTTGTATCCGGTGTGGCTTAGTGGATAAAGCATCAGCACGTAGAGCTGAAAACCCGGGTTCAAATCCCGGCGCCGGAGAGAATTTTTCTCCGTTCCATTACTCTTCCATCGTATGACGCAGAATATCTGCATGGAAATATCATATGTACTTCGGTACATTGAAATAATTTATTAATTGTGTTTTATCACACGCAAAAATAATATTTAATTGCATAGGAATCCGCTCCTTAATTATAATAATGGATGATTGAAATAATTTTAGCTTTGTCTCTTACATGTGCAGAAATTTGATCCGAACAAATGTAATTTTTCGATCTGAAAAGGAATTTTGAAATGTTACATTTACTCGGATCAAATTCCTGCATATTTAAAGGAAAGAAAAAAAAAACAAAAATTTTTCCCTGAGTCTTGTACTTCTGATTGAATAATTTATCAATCTTGAGCTATTCTAAGTAGATGAATATAATCCACAGTGGAAAATATCAAACGTGATGCCATGTTTTAACACCGAATTAGGCCTACGGTAAACTTCATTCGAGTCACGTTATCCGGCTAGAGATAGCGGGTTCCACTATTGAAATAACGTGAGATGAAAGGCTATGATTGGCTCTCTCATCAATGACGTCAACATAGCGTTAGACATTTAGCGGGCGTCGAGTGTACGAAAACTCTCTGTATGTCGTTATTCTGTAATGAACACGTTAATTGCGTAAATAAAGAACAATGTAATAAAATAGACCTACATAAAATATGAATAACCCTTGCGGAGTTTAGTCCCTTGGAAGGCCTTTGACCAGCTTATGAGTAGAATATTGTGACCACATACATTGCGAGGTCCATCCCCCTTCTGTATCTGTTGACAGTGTTTCGTTTGGAATAATATCACATTATTTGCAATTCTGCAGTGTATACTCTACGTAAATTGTATTCGCCATACCAAGTACACACACCGTAATAATGATATCCAAACACTGTGTCCTACCTACTTTTTATAATCGTAATATTTTGAAATGTGGAACTGCTGGGGGTTCTCTTTTTACTACTGCAAATAAAATTTCTACAGCTTCATTCAACCCATATTCGTATACGAAATGTTACAATTTCTGGTCTGTAAATATACAAAAACTATAAAGGTTAGCATAGCTTAATAGAAGTTAATGTTGATTAAAAGTATCGTAAAGGGAAACCCCGATTCCTGAGTTAAAGTTGAACAACGCTATATAATGTTTTTGTATTTGTTTTTAATTTTAAACCTATAATACCTTTGCATATGTTCTCGTCAACTCATGCCTCGTACCAAAATTATATCCAGGGGTGTTTAAGTCTTGTGGTGGAAGTTATGTCCTCATAAACAGTCCTTAGTTTGCTGTATTCTTTCGGAGTGTCGTGGCTTTATTCCGATGGGAATGATGGGAAGAAATTGGTCAGAAGTGTTGCAAATGTGACAATTTCAAACAGATATTATGAAAACCCTTTATTTACAGGGATTGTCAGATTTGTAACATTGATATTATTATTATTATTATTATTATTATTATTATTATTATTACTGAACTATAAAATCATCTTTCCGTTCTTCAAAGGAATTTTACAGTGTTACATTTCTTCGGATCAAATTTATTCACATTTAAAGGACAAATTTAAAATTCTTTCAATCATTTATCATCATTATTTATTTTTATTTATTAACTTATTTATTTACTTATTTACTTATTTATTTATTTAGATAACAGGGCAAAGCCCCAATTACAATAGACAGTACATATATTCCTTTGAAAAAACATAGAATTGCATATAACATGAAAAAAGAGATGAAACAGATACAAGTGTAAATACAAATTAAAATGGAAAATGAGAAAAGGAAAAAAAAAACAACAGACAAATAAATACTACCTAAATAATAGACACAGATATAGATATAAATGAAAAATACAAAATGAAATAAATGAAAAATAGTTAAATATGAAGAGTCCACTGCAAGAATGATGGATATCAGTTTCTTCTCGAAAATGAACCAAGACTGTCAATGCATAGCTTAGGACATATAGAATGTACATAGAGAGTTATGTGATATTAACACTGATAGTCATTGTCCAGTAATGATCGGAAAATCACAGTTAAGCTTTGAGCGCTAAGCATTTCAAACTTTCAATTGCTTCTTCTGAAAAATGTATTCCAAATGACATCCATCATTCTTGCAGTAGACTCTTCATATAGATATCATAGCCAAAAATGTAAAATGTAGCTATAATTGGCAAATTACAGAGTAACAAATAGCAATATTATATCAACTACCTTCAGTATATTAATAAGAAAATATTTGTACTCCATGTAAGGAATGCATAAATCTAGATTCCATGTTTTACATATTTCATTGACATTTGAACACATTCTTAACACTGGTAAATTTTTATGTGATCATCATCATCATCATCTGCCGTCCTACAGCCCTTTTAGTTTAGCCTTGACCTCCTTAAAAATCTTAGTCCAAACCAGTCGACCTGGTTGGGGAGTTGGTATAGCGCTGGCCTTCTATGGCCAAGGTTGCGGGTTCGATCCCGGGGCAGGTCGATGGCATTTAAATGTGCTTAAATGCGACAGGCTCATGTCAGTAGATTTACTGGTATGTAAAAGAACTCCTGCGGGACAAAATTCCGGCACATCCGGCGACGCTGATATAACCTCTGCAGTTGCGAGCGTCGTTAAATAAAACATAACATCGTCCAAACCTCTCTATCCAACGCTCTCTGCCTCCATCTCCTAATTCCTGCGTTGACGAAATCATCTTGGACATCATCCAGCCATCGTAATTTGGGCCCACCAAATCTTCTTTTACAACTTGGTTTCACATCTAGTAGTATTTTAGGAATTCTATTATTGTCCATCCTGATGATGTGGTCCAGCCACTCCAACCTTCTGATTTTTATGTCAGTGACAATATTTGTATCCTTATATAATACTTGTAATTCAGAATTAGTCCTGATTCTCTAAACTCCCTTATCATAAACAGGACCATAAATTTTTCTTAAAATTTTCCTTTCCTAAGTGTTTAAGATAGTTATTGCTCGTTCAGATAGTGTCCTAGTTTCACTTCCAAAAGTAACCGTAGGTTTAATGTTAGTCTTATAAATTCTCACTTTAACCTTTCTTGAGATATATCTGGCTCTTATGATTCTATCTCATGCTCTAAGACATCGATTACCAATAGCAATTTTCCCCTTAATCTCTTTTAGCATATTGCTGTCATCAGTAAGTGTCGAGCCAAGATATCTAAAGTTAGAAATATTCTCAAGAGTTATATCATTTAAAACAATAGTGTTTAAGTTGTTATTACTTTTGGTTGCGTTATTCATATATTTTGTTTTAGTACTATTAATCTCCAGACCTGATACTGCCCGTGTCTCACGTCCTGAGCCGAGAGCTCCCTAGTGCTTATAACCACGCCCTTAGGTCTGCTCGGATCATCACGGCAGTTACAGCGTGCGGCACGGTAGCATATTACATGTTCTGAAAACATTATCCTATGCCATTGCAGGGGTCTTTACTGTTTATAATACTGGATACTCTAATCGTGGTTACCCCTATCGCTATTATCTCTGATGCCGATTTCCGAAATAATAATAATAATAATAATAATAATAATAATAATAATAATAATAATAATAATAATACTCCAAGAATATACGTAATAATAATATTCCAAGAATATGCGTAATAATAATATTCCAATAATATGCGTAATAATAATAATATAATAATAATAATAATAATAATAATAATAATAATAGTATGTTTAATCAACATCTAAAACGGAAAATAATACTTATCACTTTCTTCACTGGATTCTCTGCATATGTGTTCACTAAAATAAAATACCGAAAAAACAAAATGGAGAAGTACAGTAGAAATGATACTATAACTTTCCGCCATAAAATCAGATTATAGGTTTAAAAAGCAAATGCATTCGTCCCACTGAACAGAATTATTGAGATACTAGTTTTCACTTGTCTGTTAATTATTAAATAATAATAAAATATTATAAGGATTCCGCAGTTACACTTTAGATTAAAAGGAGTTTCACGAAGGAAAAAGTTTGAGAAACATTGCCATAGAGGAAAGAGTTTACGGATGTGTACACATGACAACCGTAATCGCGATTAGGTCGATAATCTCAAGTAGAGACTGTAGTCTACCACTGGTAATAGTGTTTAGTTACAGGAATTGATGAGTAGGACATAATTTGTTTTGTAAGGGGACAGCCTATACATTCGTGCTTGTCCATGGCTGATCTTGCTCCATAGCTGACGAAAGGAATCGTGAAAAATCCGATGTGTTGAACGTAGGGTAGTAGGCACATGCAGTACCCAGAATATACGTAATAATAATATTCCAAGAATATGCGTAATAATAATATTCCAATAATATGCGTAATAATAATAATAATAATAATAATAATAATAATAATAATAATAATAATATGTTTAATCAACATCTAAAACGGAAAATAATACTTATCACTTTCTTCACTGGATTCTCTGCATATGTGTTCACTAAAATAAAATACCGAAAAAACAAAATGGAGAAGTACAGTAGAAATGATACTATAACTTTCCGCCATAAAATCAGATTATAGGTTTAAAAAGCAAATGCATTCGTCCCACTGAACAGAATTATTGAGATATTAGTTTTCACTTGTCTGTTAATTATTAAATAATAATAAAATATTACAAGGATTCCGCAGTTACACTTTAGATTAAAAGGAATTTCATAGAGGAAAAAGTTTGAGAAACATTGCCATAGAGGAAAGAGTTTATGGATGTGTACACATGACAACCGTAATCGCGATTAGGTCGATAATCTCAAGTAGAGACTGTAGTCTACCACTGGTAATAGTGTTTAGTTACAGGAATTGATGAGTAGGACATAATTTGTTTTGTAAGGGGACAGCCTATACATTCGCTTGCCCATGGCTGATCTTGCTCCATAGCTGACGAAAGGAATCCTGAAAAATCCGATGTGTTGAACGTAGGGTAGTAGGCACATGCAGTACCCAGAATATACGTAATAATAATATTCCAAGAATATGCGTAATAATAATATTCCAATAATATGCGTAATAATAATAATAATAATAATAATAATAATAATAATATGTTTAATCAACATCTAAAACGGAAAATAATACTTATCACTTTCTTCACTGGATTCTCTGCATATGTGTTCACTAAAATAAAATACCGAAAAAACAAAATGGAGAAGTACAGTAGAAATGATACTATAACTTTCCGCCATAAAACCAGATTATAGGTTTAAAAAGCAAATGCATTCGTCCCACTGAACAGAATTATTGAGATATTAGTTTTCACTTGTCTGTTAATTATTAAATAATAATAAAATATTACAAGGATTCCGCAGTTACACTTTAGATTAAAAGGAATTTCATAGAGGAAAAAGTTTGAGAAACATTGCCATAGAGGAAAGAGTTTACGGATGTGTACACATGACAACCGTAATCGCGATTAGGTCGATAATCTCAAGTAGAGACTGTAGTCTACCACTGGTAATAGTGTTTAGTTACAGGAATTGATGAGTAGGACAGAATTTGTTTTGTAAGGGGACAGCCTATACATTCGCTTGCCCATGGCTGATCTTGCTCCATAGCTGACGAAAGGAATCCTGAAAAATCCGATGTGTTGAACGTAGGGTAGTAGGCACATGCGGTACCCAGGACCTCCCACTCTCCCCCTCTGCTTCTCGCCCCGCAAAGAAACAGCTCAGGAAGTGAGACATGGGCAGTATATTTTTCTCATGTTGTATCTGCCTCAAGACATCATTAAGCATTTATTATCATAATAAACTTATATTTACTGACTTATAAATGGCTTTCAAGGAACCCGGAGGTTCATTTTCGCCCTCACATATGCCCGCCATCGGTGCCTGTCATGAGCAAGATTAATCCAGTCTCTAACATCATATCCCACGTCCCTCAAATCCATTTTACTAGTGTCCTCCACTGCTCCCTTAAATTGACTGGACACCTTAGAAATTAAATCAGTGCCTTTCCCAAAACACGCTATGAAATTTTTTATATCAAACTATTTTTATCTCGGAAAGGAAGCAAAAACGAGCAAAATTGTATTTAATATTTTTGTTTGAAATATCACAAAGAGTGACCCCCTAAAATTAATGACACTGCTAATAGTTCTTCCTATGTATGAAATTTGTTCTATAGTCTAAATACTTATTCAAACAAATTTTGATTGTTCTCTTATTAAGTTGATTCAGTAGTAACAGAAAACATTATGTTATACCTCCCAAACTATTATTCAATACTAAATAACCAACTGGGATACAGCTAGATAAATATACTGCATAATATTACACGTCAGAAGGGATTACAGCTGGTGAAATTGCAATGTGTTTTGTGCCTGGTAAAATTCGAATCTGTGACTCGTGTACGACGTGAATTTCGTCGCGTATTTAACGAATTTATGTATAATTTTCTTAACTGAGAGCAAATAAAATTGATTATAATATCTAAATTTTGCACACGTAAGAATTTTGGAACATAAGCAATGATGAAAAAATGGAGAATTTTCGGCATATAAAGTTATTTTGAAGTTATTTTAATTTGGGGATAATCCTACTTCATTTAAAGAGAAGAATATAACGCCTGTGTTGTTAATATTGAGAGAGGGGAGGTTTGCATCTAACCAATTTTTAACAATGACATATCCAACTCCTGTACTTCGGAAGTGGCAAGCGATTGAAAATGGGGGTCCCAACTTTTTTTTAGATAGTGGGCATTAGTGGCAGTAGGGATATCATTCTCATGTGCTTGCCGCATTTAGCCGCAAGAAAATATCCTTGGCACTCATTTCTGGACCATTCCATGTAAAAAAAGTATGTTTTTGAACCATGATGTCTCAAAAAATAAAAAACAATATATTGTAATACGTTATTTTGTATGTTCTAAATATGAATTTCAAGCAATACTATATTTATATCCTTCATAGTTTGGCAGCAATCAGAATTTAAAATATTGGTTTAACAAAGAACATGGTTTCATTCATTGAAGTTTTCTTACTGTGTAAAGGAAGATGGAAGAATAATTTCAATGCAATTCGAAAAAGGAGAGCCTTGTTTATAAATGCCCTTAAAATGAAATATATATATATATATATATATATATATATATATATATATATATTAAATAGTTACTTACCGTAAAATAATATAAAAAATGTGGAACACAAAATGCAATTCACTTTTACAGACGAAAAAACATGTGTTTAAATTCTTTAGAGTATGTCGATTCCACTGTGAAAAACTCAGAATGCTGACTTAAATATCATATCAGTTTTTAATAAAAATAACTCACCGGAACAAAAGACCTCAGCAGGTAGGCTCTCCCGTCGTCAGAATGTTGCGCGATCAAGGTCAGGGAGAAGGACCTTTGAGATTACTCATCGTTTTGAAATCTCGCGAACGCTGCGACAGCCACACATAGCAAGCGATTTTCAACCGTCGGAACAAAAAGTAATAATTTTATTAATTTAATTATTCACAGGTTTTTTTTAGATAAAGTCATAAAACTTGGGAGGTGGATTAGGAATAAGATTTTCTTTAATACGAATGAAATTCGCAAGAATTTAATTTGTTGCATTCAAATATAAAACTGTTTCTTTTAATCAATCAGGTGTTTTTATGAACATGCCTCAATATCATTCGGATTAATATTTAAGGTATTATAACCTGGTTATTCAGGTTTACAATGGCGTCTGTTTAGTTTCGATGACACTTCATATAGGATGTCTAGAATATTTTAAATGATGGATAACATGTAACTGCCACTCATTTGTCAGTCATCCCTATGACTAAAATATTAATGATATGGCTGTCATAGTTGGCATTTTAATTTATTTTATGCTCGACCATGCCGAAATGTAGTAATTATACACCTGGTAGCAGTCCTTTAATGCATATCATTAAAGTACACCTACTCATTAAAGTACAGGTGTTCAGCCAATGACAAGTCAGCTTACAGGTGTTCAGCCAATGACAAGTCAGCTTACAGGTGTTCAGCCAATGACAAGTCACCTTTGTATCGTTATAAAACCGCAAGTATCGATTATTCTCGGATATGCAATCGAAAGAGAATTAGCGAAAAGTCACGGAGGCTGGAAATCCAATACTGTCGCAGAAGGTTATGTTCTGTTACTATAATAATTAGCGTTAATTGTAAATAATATTCAAATAAATTCAATTTGTCATCTCGTTTTTCAATGTCTAATTTAATTTCAATGTTATATCAAAGTTAATATTTAGTTTACTCTTTAGGTTCTTATAGGCTATCAAGGTCAATGTGGACATCTGTTCCTCGGAAAAAAAATCAATACTTTCGCGTCTGCGCACATCTCACAATTTACGAGGTATTGCTCAAGGTCAGTTAGATACAAATAAAATGAATAATTTCAGGTTAGAAATATGGTCGAGCATAAAAAGTCGTATGAAACTCGCCTATAATGGTAATTAAGAAGCTAGTATGAAAATTATGAAACTCGCTTGCGCCCATTTCATAAAAATCCATACTCGCTTCTTAATTACTATCATTATAGGCTCGTTGGATAATGTACTATTCATAATAACATTATTATATTAAAAGCCCAAAAAAATTCATGACATCGCGGGCATATTCTTAAAATTTTGTATGGAATGACCCTTCTACTAGAGGATGAGTAAACTCCAGGATTATAGTACGGCCGGAAATATTAGATCAATGGTGAATTTATGACCCCATCGGGAATCGACCACGCGATCTTGCAGTTTTAACATACTTAATGCGTGTTAGGGAATAATAAACTGAAATGAAATACTTCCGTCATTATGTGTAAACAGTGGATGTTCCTAACGTTCTGCTGCATCCCACGGGACCAACTCCACTCTGAGGGCGTTACAGAAGTTCGATTACTGACAGTACACGACTCTCTTCAAGCCCACTTACATCGCACCAGTGTGGCGGACACTGACTTATGCTCATTGTATGGGAAGGACAGAACGAATGCTGGACGTTTACAAATCCGTACAGTGCCCAGCGACGATAGAAGAAACACTAAAACAACACAAATAGATTGGCCAGCGAAACGCTGAATGTCCGAAATGCTAAGAATGGGAGTTGAAAGAAAGAAAAAAAAAGAAGGAAGAAAATAAGAGGAAAGGGAGAAAGAAACAATGAAGGAATGAAAGGGAGAGAGAAAAAAAAAACAAAAAAGAAAAGAGAAAGAAGAGAAGAAAGAAAAAGAAAGAGAAAGACCAGAAAGAAAGAAAGAAAGAAAAAGAAAGGAAGAGAGGGAGAAATAGAGAAAAGAAGGATGAATGAGAAGAGGAATGAAGGGATAGAGGAAGTAAGGAAGGGAGGAAGGCAGAAAATAGTAAAGGAATAATTGAAGGAATAAAGGAATGAGAGAGTACAGTAATGGAAGAAGTAAAGGAATATATAGGAATAATGGAAGAAATAAGGATAATGAAGAAAAATTGTAAGGAATAAAGAAGAAATAATGGAAGGAATAAAGGAATAAAAGAGTACAGTAATGGAAGAAGTAAAGGAATATACAGGAATAATGCAAGGAGTAAGGATAATGAAGAAAAATTGTAAGGAATAATGGAAGGAATAAAGGAATAAGAGAGTACAGTAATAGAGGAAGTAAAGGAATATGTAGGAATAATGGAAGGAATAAGGATAATGAAGCAACATTGTAAGGGATAAAGAAGGAAGAATGGAAGGAATAAAGGAATAAAAGAGTAAAGTAATGGAAGAAGTAAAGGAATATATAGGAATAATGGAAGGAATAAGGAAAATGAAGAGAAATTGTCGGGAATAAAGAAAGAATAATGGAAGGAACAAAGGAATAAAAGAGTACAGTAATGGAAGAAGTAAAGGAATATACAGGAATAATGGAAGGTGTAAGGATAATGAAGAAAAATTGTAAGGAATAATGGAAGGAATAAAGGAATAAGAGAGTACAGTAATAGAAGAAGTAAAGGAATATGTAGGAATAATGGAAGGAATAAGGATTATGAAGAAAAATTGTAAGGAATAAAGAAGGAATAATGGAAGAAATAAAGGAATAAGAGAGTAAAGTAATGGAAGAAGTACAGGAATATATAGGAATAATGGAAGGACTAAGGATAATGAAGGAAAATTGTAAGGAATGAAGAAGGAATAATGGAAGAAATAAATGAATAAGAATAAGGGTAATGAAGAAAAATTGTAAGGAATAAAGAAGGAATAATGGAAGGAATAAAGGAATAAGGGAGTACAGTAATAGAAGAAGTAAAGGAATATGTAGGAATAATGGAAGGAATAAGGATACTGAAGAAAAATTGTAAGGAATAAAGAAGGAATAATGGAAGGAATAAAGGAATAAGAGAGTACTGTAATGGATGAAGTAAAGGTATATATAGGAATAACGGAAGGAATAAGGATAATGAAGAGAAACTGTAAGGAATAAAGAAGGAATAATGGAAGGAATAAAGGAATAAAAGAGTACAGTAATGGTACAAGTAAAGGAATATATAGGAATAATGGAAGGAATAAGGATAATGAAGAAAAATTTTAAGGAATAAAGAAGGAAGAATGGAAGGAATAAATGAATAAGAGAGTAGGGTAATGGATGAAGTAAAGGAATATATAGGAATAAAGGAAGGAATAAGGATGATGAAGAAAAGTTGTAAGGAATAAAGAAGGAATAATGGAAGGAATAAAGGAATAAGAGAGTACGGTAATGGATGAAATAAAGGAATATATAGGAATAATGGAAGTTATAAGGATAATGAAGAAAAATTGTAAGGAATAAAGAAGGAATAATGGAAGTAATAAAGGAATGAGAGAGTACGGTAATGGAAGAAGTAAAGGAATGTATAGTAATAAAGGAAGGAATAAGGATAATGCAGAAATAATGGAAGGAATAAAGAAGGAAGAATGGAAGGAATAAGGGAATAAATAAATAAAAAAAAAATAAATAAATAAATATGTGCGTGTATTGTCTTTGTTTATGTGGCAGTAGGCATGCCAGGCATTGGATTTGGGAGTCGAGGTTTCAAGTCCAGCCCAGGGCGATTGATATTGAAGAGCAGAAATATCCTTAGTATGGTTTCCTTCGAGAGGAAAGCAATAGGCTACTGAGAGGCCTTTTTTTTATATATTTTAGAGGATGACGAGTAAAATTTTGGTAATTTTCAGTCAAAATCGCATTTTTGTTTTCTTGTAAAAATTTAATCAGTAATCTCTTATTTATATATTGAGCACGTTCCAATCCTCAGCGGCGCTTGAAAGAATAAAATTACACAATATATAAATGGCTTCAACCTTGAACTTCAATTCCATGCTGATTTTACAAACTGTTTTCTGACACTTTTTCTCAGCACATTTCGTCAGCTTCGAAGTCTAAAAGCTCTTACCAATTTTGATACTAGGAACATGAAAATTTTACTGCATGTTCTATACATTTTGGTTAACAGATTAGAATATAAGATTTTTTTATATGTTAATTGCTTTTTAAATTTAATAAAAATGTATAAAAGCAGTTGCCAGAAAAATAAATAATAACTTTTGACATTATAGGCTATTTTTTTCTCTATTCTAAAAATATATTTCTAAAATATGGATGGTTAGTGCTTTTCTAGGTACATCAAAGATACTGTAACTTAAAGTTTATACGAGGAGATAGATTTTGAAAATATGGTCCAATTTGTTTAGAGAAAATGGCATATTTCAGTAAATATCTGGGTGACATGAATGAAAATTTGCAGCATGCATATATATATATATATATATATATAAAGGGTGCGTCAGAAAGAACGGATGGATTTAACAGGGCAAGAAAATTGTAAGGATTCATCAAATCAAAAATGTATTGTTATCAACAGATTCACCAATACATGCAGTTTATTTACGGTATACAACATCATCCATATGATGTCCTTGGCTTTCGATACAGGCATCGAGGCGTTTTCTGAAGTTCGCCGTAACTTTCACAGTCATAGTTGGTGGGATTGCCGCAATTTCTTCACGAATCGCCGTCTTCAGTTCGTACAGTGTATGTGGTTACTTACGCCTTCAAGTGGTCCCAAAGAAAGATCTTATCGTAACCTCGACAATCTCAGTGCAATAGCATGTTTGCGGGCTGATGGTTGAGGTGGCAGGACAACCTACTGTCTGTCTCCACATTTGCAGGAGTACACGCGCTCCGTGTTCGTCCAGGTGATTTCTTCTTTAATGTTGAACCTGTGGTACGAAATGAAGCCGCCCGAGTTGGAATCCTAGCGTGACGTCCGATGTCGAAATGAGTCCTGAGTGACGATCACAGACTCTTCATTTTTCAAAAATGTCTCTGCGATGAAAGCACGTTGTACACCAGACCAACACCATGTTCTCAACTGAAACTGCATTCTCTCGCTGATCCAACAGTCGTGGTCCCCCTCACTCTATCCCTCCCCTCGCTGCGTATTGATAGTTCGAAATCCATCCGTTCTTTCTGACGCACCCTGTATATAATATGTGAAATATTTGTGCCAAAAATAAACCAACTAGCTCAAAAACTACAGAAGTTAGAAATTTCAGCCATCTCCCTTAAGAGACATAAAATAACCCTGTTCCTGTTAACGACCTTCAGGCAAATTTCGTCATCCATTTCTAATCCATGTTCAAATTCGACGTAGAATATTATGTGCAGTTAAAATCATTAACTTGTATACAACTACTATTACCACCACCACCACCACCACCACCACCACCACCACCATGCAGGTACTAGAAGCCTTTCCAAGGTTGTTGAAGCTTGACCTTGGATGCGCAGTGCACAAAATGGGTCTACTACATAATATTTTCACGTGCTATCGCCCATGTGACCTGCGCAAGATGACAAGGCCATGGTTCAACTACGGTGGAATGACATCTACAGAGATTCGTTAGAAAACAGGTATCGGTCAGGTAACTGCCGTCGGACTTCTATTGTTCTTGATCGAACCCACGCCTAGGCGCAACCCGGATCAGCAGACAAGCGCCTCTGCCGACTGAGCTACTCCGATAGATCAAACATACAGTACATAAATACCGGTACTTAACAATTTTATTGTAATCCTGTCTTAAGACTGTTACTCTGTGTTAGTTCTGCAACCGACAAAAAATATCTCTGCGCCAGAGTTTTTATATAGGTCTAATGTTCATACAACATTACGTAATCAGCTGAATTCAGTAATACGGATGTACTTTATATTCAACGTAGCAGTAAAATGAAGGATTTGTATTTTAATGCAGTCAATTTATTTGATATTAAACTTTATTCAAATAAAATTGCTTTCAGTTTTGGAGCTGTAACTAATCTGGTGTAGGTAGCGTAATTATTTACTAAAAAAATCATGATTAAAATATTTCATCCAGAATTACGAGTGGTGGCTCAAAAATTAAAACAAATACAGTAAACCAAAATATAATCACATACATATGTTTTTTTTTTTCAATGTGTTGGTTAAGGCACTTGTCTGCTGGTATGAAGTTGCTCTCGGGCGCGGGTTCGATCCCCGCTTGGGCTGACTACCTGGTTGAGTTTTTTTCCGAGGTTTTCCCCAACCGTAAGGTGAATGCCAGGTAATCTATGACGAATCCTTGGCCTCATCTCGCCAAATACCATTTCGCTGTCATTAATCTCATCGACGCAAAATAACCTAGTAGTTGACAAAGCGTCGTTAAATCAACTAAAAAAATTCCAGACCTGACCGGGACTCGAACCCGAGCCGCCTGCGTGACAGGCTGGAGGTCTGACCTCTCAGCCACCGCAGGGGTTTATACTCGTATTCCACCTTACATTTTACATTTTATTCTCAGTCCTGTATCATTGATACCACAGTTATTGTTCAACGGAGTCTTCTTTCTCCTCCAGTTTGGTGATACATGTCGGTCGTTATGTCTTTATAAAACTGAAAATATATAGGCCTACCTCAACAGAAAATTCGACCAATATGGCAAGATTGAAAACCACTGAGAAATAAACACAATGTCAAATATAATTGGGAAGTTTTTGAATACATGGAAAGGTTTAAATTGATAGGCCTAATGAAAGTAACCATCTTTATAAATAAAACCGAAATGCATTAAGTGTAGATAGTATTTAGTGCTGCTTATGATTAGGTTTTTCTCCGGAGCGGTTGTTTGTGCGCTTTCAATCGGAGACCTCCGGTTACCTCCGACTGATGCCGCGCAGGTTGTATATGTGCTGTGGCGCAGACATACATTTTCCGCTGACCATTCATTTAATCGGATCAGGTAGTGATTGGAGTCCGCTGACGTCCGCGTATCTTTTAGAATAAGTGTGGAATGTTTTGTTGTTTATTTTCTCTTTTTTATTTATCTCTCTCTCTCTCTCTCTCTCTCTCTCTCTCTCTTTTTCCTCGGCTCTTTTTTTTTCTTGTTTTGCCTGAAGTACTATGTTAGCTGACAGATTTTTTTTTTTCTAGTTTTAAAATTCATAGTATATGTGGAAAGGCGTATTAGTTTTATGTCATTGATCAAATTAATAACATTAAAATTAACTGAAAACTAACGCAGAAATAAAGCTTTTCAGTAGCTAATGTAAACATTTATAATTTTCCTGGAAATACTCGTTTATTCACAAACAGTTTTTGTCAAATATTACTCTAATCGGTTTAGTTTAACGTAAAATATATTAAGGGAGTTTCAGAATAGAACAAAAGAAACGTGTGGTATAAATGGGTTAAAGTTTACTGTCCAAAATAATTTATTCAGATTCTTCACCAGGCAGGATTATGATCATTGTGTTAAAGGGTGTCAGTATTTGAACTGTCTCTGCACACAAAACCACGAAATTATTTATTAGAACTTTTATATATAAATCAAAGTAAAGACGCTTTTTAAAAGAGTTCAAAAGTGTTTTGAATAGTTAAATTTACTTACTTAATTTCTTCAAGTTTGCGATTGTGCGATCGCTTCAAATGGTCTAACAAATTCGAAGTACCACCACCCTTAGAATAAATTCGCCCACAAAGTTAACAGCGTGCGACTTTATTATTATCCCCGACTAAATTAAAGAATTTTCATGCGACGGATGTACGATTTGGTGCCATTTTATTCCACTCACAGCTACCCTCAGTCCGTACGCGTCGGTCGTCCTTGAGCTCTACGTCCTCAACCTTCGCTTCGCTCCGAACCACCACATCCCTCCGTATGTTCCCTGTTCCACCTACGATAGTACCGGAGATCACCGGTGGAGAGCTTTATTCGTAGTCTCCGATTCCTCCGCGGTAGTAGTCACTCCGATGAGCAGCACTAATAGTATTCGTTAACGGTAAAATGTTTGAAGAGGGCATCTCCTTAAAGAACCTGGCTAGAGATAATTTATGCTATTTAGGAGGAGTTACATACCTGTTTGTTGAAGTGCTGGCAAAAAATTATTTTTCCATCATAAGTTATCCCTGGAGCCACTGTCATGCGTACTCTATGATTATTTTTCTGTAAGCATCTCTGTCTCAAATTAAAATAATCAGGATAATGAAGAAAACAGTATTTGTCTGAATTCTGACAGTTTTTGTTGACCGTAGTATCGAGAATAGTAAATATTATTTGATAAATTGAGAAGTTTGGAACAGATACCGGCACCTAATTCAAATTCAAATTTATTTTCAAATTTATTTACAATTTACATTTGAATTGAATACATATGAATAGATACCCGAAATGAGCATAATGCTCGTGCTCGAGTACAGTCCAGTAGTCTACATAAATTTTACAGGGTTCAAATAATAATGCTGATGATATAAATAATAATAATAATAATAATAATAATAATAATAATAATAATAATAATAATAATAATAGAATAATCGTGACAGAAATGAAACAAAGATTGTAATACAAAATAATTCATTAATAATAATGATAATAATAATAATAGTGATAAAACAAAAATATTTACAATAATAAAATAAATACTAAGACGGATAAAATAAAATATAAAACCACTAGCGAGAGTTAACACAACTTTAATAAGTATATAATAACCGGAAAAAATGCCAAACTCGAAAATCAACAGAAAAGTTCGTTGTATCGCAGACGACAGCAACCGCCGTATTGACATTGTGTTGTGCATTAATGGTAGTAGTGGGGAGCTGAAAGCCTACGTAACTGCCGTTCTCTTCTAATCTTCTCGTAAAATCATGGGAAGTTAATGCTGACAAAACAAAATGTCTACGAGTCAAACTGTTCATTATTACCAGGATAAATACAAATAATACTGAAATACATTAATCGAGTTTCAGTTATAGATCTCTCCTTTTGTGCAAGAGGTATCATATAAAAATATTTTATGAATGGCGGGGAAAATATAAATTTCAATAACTTTCTAGTGACAAGATATAGTGACAAGTACAATCAAGTGTATCTGTGGCGATGCTAAGGAATCATTTATTGGAGATATACACTGTTATTAATTAAGAAAATGATCTATTTATATTTATTACAATGTTTTATCTTATAGGGTACATGCATCAGATAAATACAATAAAATTAGTACCATATAATGCTAGTAACACTTAAAAATGTTATAATAAAATTTATAAAATATCATACAAACACTTTCACTTTATTTTTAAACTTAAGAATGTGTAAATTGCTTAGGTCTGGATTATTTTTCAATACTGAATTGTATAGTCGTGGTCCATAATTCCTACTGTGTCTTAATCCAGCTGTAATTATAATTTAAAATACTGATTGTTCTTAATTTGAGAACATATTAAGCATAGAGTTTACAGATGTGAAGGAGTGTGTATTGTTGAGTTTGTCTGCTATTGTTATATTATTACATATTTTTGTTGATTGAAATAAGAAAAAATTTGTGAAACTAGGAACTAAAACCATAATATAGACCAGGGCTGGGCACATTACGTGATTCTGAGAAATGAGCGCTGTGTGCTTTAAAGAGCGGTTCTTCCGTGCGCTGTGACGTATGCATACTGTATGTCATTCAGTGTCGATGCAGTGGTGACTCTGCAGTATGAAGGCGAACTTTGAACACTAAAGCGGCCCGCTACTCCCAATGCTTGTAACGTATCATGGGAGGAGGAGTTTTTTTTTTTTCGTAGAGAGCAGTGGATTAGCAAAGTGTTTAATTTGTTATAAAACACTCCAAATGATTAAGAAGTTCAATATCCAACGGTATTATTCTTTACATCATGCTACTGCATATGACAAATAAGTTGGTAATGAACGGCATAAATTAATACAACTAAAAGAAAATGTTTCTCAAGTACATTATATTAGAGTATCTCTTTGATTTGATAATTATAAGTTATTATACATTTAGTAACATATAATTTTAAATTATAAAATTATGTTATATCGTAGTATAGTATATTACAGTTTATGATATATCATATCATATCACATCATATCATATCATATCATATATCATATCATATCATATATCATATCGTAACATATATCATATCATATCTTATCATATCATATCATATCATATCATATCATATCATATCATATATCATATCATATCATTTCATATATTATATCATATCATATATCATATCATATCATATCATATCATATCATATCATATCATATCATATCATATCATATCATATCATATCATATCATATATCATATCATATCATATATCATATCATATCATATCATATCATAACATATATCATATCATATCATATATCATATCATATATCATATCATATCATATCATATCATATATCATATCACATATCATATCATATCCTATATCATATCATATCATATCATATCATATCATATCATATCATATCATATCATATCATATCATATCATATATCATATCATATCATATCATATCATATCATATCATATCATATCATATCATATCATATCATGTATCATGTATCACGTATCGTATCACGTATCACGTATCACGTATCGTATCGTATAGTATCACGTATCACGTATCGTATATCATATCATATATCATATCATGTAAAGTTACATATTACATTATATTATATTATTGTAATCCTTTATTACATATGTTTATATTATTAATACCCTACCATTATGTCTTATTGTAATCCTTTATGCTTATATTATTAATAGCCTACCATTATGTAATGGCTAAAGCACTGTGCGTATGGGTTATGTAAATAAGCGTAATGATTTGTGTGTGTGAATAGAGCGAAGTTTATTTCATTAAATTAATAAGAGAGTTATAAGATCTATACTGTACAATGGATTGATGAAATATCCTTATAAACTGTTATGTACTGACAGACTGAATGAATAGAAAAACCATGGCTCTTGTTATATTAATGCAGGGAAGGTAGCTGTAATGTGAGTCCGCCACTGCGTGAGCGTTCTGCTCTGGCTTGCCTTGCGGAGCGAGAGCAGCTCTGGTCGGCTAAATGGAGCCGCTCTCATGCCCGGCCCTGATATAGACACTGAAGATTAGTTGTGAAACTCAGAAAACATCGGTGAATATGATCTCAAAGTGAGTGTGAGTCCATCTAGGATGTGCACTAAAGTGGAAACTGCATTTTGAAGATAAAGTTTGAAGTGAGTGTGAATCCATTCTAGATCAAATAACTGCTTCTAGATTAAATAACTATAATCTGTATTCTGTAATCAACAGATATTCTTGATTTTCACGTATTCGGTACAATTTATGACGTAATTATGAGAAGGCCCTATATGTAAGAAATATAATTTTTCTGGAGAGATTATGAACTTGTGAACGTCTATAATCTATGCAGTTCAACGCTGATGTTTAATTTCTGCTAAAATATAACCATACTGAAAGTCTTTTGATAAAATAAATTTGTTCTTTGGAAAAAGGGCCTATAAAATGTTCCAATAATATATAACACTACTAAAGTCGAAATGCATTATTTAACAAAATCTTGTAGACAAATATTATTGTAACAGTATGCAAATTGTTACCTTGACTATTACACTTTTACTACGTAATAATACTTTTGACCAATAAAACGGTACGAAAGGACGTATTTCAACCAATCATGGCTGCTTATCGCACAATTTTATCGCGTCTCTAGCATTTGTTTAATTTTATCGCGTCCCTAGCATTTGTTTCTTTGTTTGCCAACATTTCAAACTGCGCTGGTCTGGACGTCAAAAAAAAAAAAAAAAGAAAAAAAAAAGAAAAAGAAAAAAAAACACACACAGAAAATTACAAACTACTCCAGTCGATGCACAGCAGTTTCAAATATGACTCGCATTGGCATTCAAGAACAAGAATTACACCTAAGCATCTTCCCTGAAATCCTATTTACAAATAAATGAAGAGCACCATTCGGAAATCCTGACTAAGTTGAAGAATACACATCAACGAGGTCCACTCCTTTTACGCACACGTCCTATATAACAGCGACTGAGCCACTAACCACTAAAAGATTCAAATTTGAAAATTGTACATTCAATAATTATTCCTTTTAAAATTATTCATGTTTATTTTTTATGTCATCGTCGTTAATTAAAACTTTTCTAACACGTGTATATATTATTTAGGGTATGTTATACCCTCTGCTATATGATATTATGGATGGTCATGTATCAGAGATTGTTTAATATTAAGATTTATTGAAAATCACCTGTCAAGTGACGTTGATTACTGGAATCCGGATAATTGAAGTGGACTGCAACTGTTTTAATAAAAATGAAACTGAATCAACAAAGCCTTCTTGACTAGTAATATTGCCATCGTGATCTAGATGGAGAAGGCATTGCTAGTAATAGTCTACAAAGTTCAATGAAGATTCCATAGTTGGCACAACTTATAGAAAGATAACAGCTAATCATAATACACTACTGCCATCTAGCATGCATCTAGCGTAATATTTGTAATGTTGAGATGGTACAATAATACATTTGAAGACAGTTGTATTTTCGTAAGTCAATTAAAATTTTATTGTATTGGAGTACTTCGTTACTTCTAATCGTGTAATAGTCAATTAAGTCCCACTCGAATTTTGATTTTCTCTAGATAAATCAAAACCTCTAGTGAGATTACTGTTGATAAAAGTGCATTCAAATCGCAATTTCATAAAAAATAAATCTTTCAATCATTGTTTTCTCGAAACATGACTTTTGGTTGTGGACCCTTTTTCCGGCTACCGCCTCAATTAATCCGTAAGGAACAAAGTATGCAATTGGCTTAAAATCCTAGATGTAACAATGAGAGACAAATTGCAAATTATTATTTTTTTACATTGGAGTTCATTTGACAAAATTAGATTTCAATTTTATACTAAAATCTATCGATGTAGACATATTGAAGAATGATCTTACGTTTCTTGCAAGAGTCATTAAATTTGTTCTCAATGTGTATTAGTGTATTCTTCAAATAAAATTCTGAAGTAGAGTTTATATACAGGATATATCAAGGCTTGTTAAAAGGTTTTAAAGGTTTCATAAATCCATCCCTCTTTCTCCCCGTCAAGAGCGTCTCTCAAGAAATAGAATTGAGTCCAATACTCATGTTATTGCTGAATTCTTTAGCAACAAAATCTTAAAAATGAGTGAATAATTCTAGGGGAACTTTGATAAAAAGGGGGAGCCATTACTTCAAGGCTTCTCCATGAAGTCTTTGTCCTCTCTCTTAAGGTTAAACTGAAATACGAATGCTAAAATGTTTACAAGCACTGGAAGCCAAGTAATATTCAGGCTGAAAGTTCTCATCGTGTTCGCAAGAGCTTTACTTCGGCTTTTTCCACTCCGTTTCTCTTTCCTTTACTTTCCCATGTTTTGCCTCAATGGATTCAATTGGTTATATCGTCTGATGGCGGGGAAGTAGGATAACATTTTGAACTGTTGTATAGCCGTTGATTTATATTCGAGATATGTGAACCCCGACTCATATACAACTGCATCATAAAACGCACTTGTTGCCGAAATTTTTAAAATTGTCAAATACATCATAATTCTATAGAGTATAGTATACCCTACTCTCAGAAGCATTAAAACTCTAGGTGGGGTTATTTACTCTCTACAGACTCAAATTCCGATGGTTATGTCCTGACACAGTTTGGATTTTGGAATTAACCTTTTTACCAGATAACAAAATTAACACTGTAGAGCGTTTGGAGTTTGGAAAATGTCATTTGGTGTATAGACGTCTTCTTAGCGGACATCCCCCTTCTTTGTAATATTGATGTAAGCTTACAATTTTTCTTGTATTTGTATTGCATTTCTGGTGGTTTGGAAGAGAATGCCTGTTGACCTGAACTCCACCAGAGGAAATAAATAAATGAATAAATTGATAAACACACGCTCTCAGAGACTCTCTGAGGTAATGCAGAACAATAACTTGGGCTGCGTAACAAATGAGCCGTTCAGAGCAAAAGTGGTGTAAGTCAGAATTGGGGAATGAGGTTTAAAGTAAAAATTCTGTAAAATACAGCGCAAAGTAGCAATTGAAGAGTCCACTGCAAGAATGATGGATGTCACTTTCTTGTCGAAAATGATCCAAGACTGTCAATGCATAGCTTTTAGCGCGGGCTTTCGATGGATGATCAGCGTTTTTCGTATTCATAAACCAGTGTTAGCGATAGGATATGATTTGAATTCTGTACAAATAACCAGTGGATAGCCGGGGCTAGCTTAGTACGCTCGTAGCGCGTGCTGCGAAATGTCTATGAATACGGCCCATAGAATGTACATACAGAGTTATATGGCATTAACACTGATAGTCATTGTCCAGTAATGATCGGAAAATCACAGTTAAGCTTTGAGCGCTAAGCATTTCAAACTTTCAATTACTTCTCCTGCAAAATGTATTCCAAATGACATCCATCATTCTTGCAGTGGACTCTTCAATTAATATGCCCTTATTGCTATCCACTGACTACTAATAGTTTAAATAAACTGAATATTAATTGCTACTTTGCGCTGTATTTTACAAAATGTTTACTTTAATCCTCATTACCCATTTTTGACTTACAGCACTTCTGCTCTGAACGGCTGAAATGTAACAATATTAATTCAAAAAGCACATTCGAATTTCTTCCTAAAACCGCTTTTGTTAACATTACATATGAGTTGTAGTGACAAAAGGAATCGAAGTCTTTAAAATATTTGAACTCATTAATCAATCCAAACGCCACATAAAATTTTTAGTCGCCATGGCTAACTGGCGCCCGATATTTGTCTACCCGTGATTTTTATAATAAGTAAAACACATCTAGATACTTTAGACATACTTACTTACTGGCTTTTAAGGAACCCGGTGGTTCATTGCCGCCCTCACATAAGCCCGCCATCGATACTTTAGATAAAGACTAATTGAAGTTAGGAATTAACGAATTAAAAATACAAATTTCAGCAAAAACTTAAAATAAAACACATTGGGAGGGCGTGCTTCACGAATCGCTACAAATTACAATTAATGACTCTAAATATCTTAAGTGTTTTGAATGAAGAATTTTTTCTTCTTCCTGATAAAATAAATTTTCTTCTTTCCTAATGAAGTGCTCGCTACCAAAATTTCCTACTGCAACACTCATTTTCAACCGCTTAGCTTTGTTTTGTTTTCGCATATTCACAGAAAGCAGTCCTGAACTAAATAGCGTTAAGTTATACTCCATACATACCTACACTGTTGCGGGTTGGTTGGAGATCTAAAGCCTTGGTTTTTCTGAACCAATGCATGCGACGTGCGAGGCCCTCCTCGCACAAATCTGGATAGCACGAGAAATAGTGAGTGCTTTCTGTAACTACGAGATGCGAGGTCTGCGCACCTCGCAGTTACAGAAAGCACTCACTACTATATCTCTCGTGTAGTCCGGATTTGTGCGAGGCGGACCTCGCATCTCGCACGTCGCATGCGTCAGTTCAGAAAAACCAAGGCTTTACGTAACCAAACGCAGAACTGTGCTTATGACTAAAGACTGTTATCAACGTATTGCACTGGAGGTCAAGAATAGCGCACGCTTGCTTCGCGTCAATATGATTTTCTATCTGTAGATGACGTCGCAGCGGACTACGTAACTTTATTCTTCCATACAACGATGATTTATTAACAAACAGTACCGAAACTCTTGAGCCGTATACTTACTCACGTACTTACTTACTTACTTACTACTTACAAATGGCTTTTAAAGAACCCGGAGGTTCATTGCCGCCGTCATATAAGCCCGCCTTCGGTTTCTATCCTTATCTCTCATACCATATAAGCTAAATAAGATCTCAATGCATAATATATTTCAAAATCTCATGTTTACATAACGTATTTTACTCCCAATGTGGATGCTGTGGATCGAGCTATGCATGGACTTCGCAAACGATTCGAGATAGGGAGTGAGCGAAATGTTGCATGCTTTCAGAAATTATGAATAGTGTGTAAAGTATTCATTATAGATCAAATTTCCTTCATTACTCTTTAATTTAAGAAAACTTAAGAAAATAAACTCAAAAAATGTATTGTGACTTTTTATTTAGACTCAGGTGAAAAAGCTAATTAATTTATATTCCCATGACCATTTTCAAGCTTATGAGCTAATATGAACTGAAAATTTTGAAATCTTTGTCGCAAGGAGCCTTTTTAGTGACATCAGTATAAAATATATTTAAAAAGTATAATTTCAAAACTGTTAGCCCTAATGGCTCCAATTTTGTAAGATGAAAATATTATAGGCATGTTTATGTAGTTTAAAATTCATATATTTTGGATGAAAATTGTGATAGTTCTAAAAATCACAAATGTCCCCTGCAGATATTGATTGCTTAGAGCACAAGTACTACTACTACTACTACTACTACTACTACTACTACTACTGCTACTGCTACTGCTACTGCTACTGCTACTGCTGCTGCTACTGCTGCTGCTGCTAATAATAATAATAATTATAATAATAGTAATAATATTTGAAAGAAAATAATAGTACACTTTTGATTGACTCTCCCGATGAAACAAAAGCTTATGGCCAAGGAGTGGAATTTACATTAAATAATGAAAATGTAATGTTACACGCTTAAGCCTATACTAAAATAATTATTTAACTGTTTAATTTAATTAATGAAGTATAAGTAAGCAAAAGTAAAGTAAAAAATACCAAAATAATGACACAAAAATAATAAATACAAGAAATCAATGAAATTGTATCAGGTAATACACAGAAGAGTAGGTCAATTAAAAAGCTGAAGGGGCGAAGGCCCCTTTAAACAATAATAAAGTAAAATGAAAAAGTACGAAATAATACAATTGTAAAATAAATACGAAATATTATGCAATAATGTAATGTATACTAATCAGGATTTAAAATAAGTTGTAGTGCTTGTTTTTTAAATAATTTATTATTGGGAGATACTAATTTTGAATGTTTTAAATGAAGCTATTTTACAATATTGGGCCGAAATTTGAGCCATGTCTTAGTCCTGCTTCAAACTTCCATTTGGGTTCGAACAGAGGCATGATATAATGCATCTTATACTGTAACCATGGTCATAATAGTTATTATTAGATAATTATGTAGATAATTTAAAATCTTTAACAGTAATGTGAAATCAGTCTTATTATATGGCTGTGAGACATGGAAAACAAGTAAAATTATACCAAATAAACTGCAAACATTTGTTAATAGATGTTTACGAAGAATTTTAAAAATTAGATGGCCAGATATAATCTCAAACTCAGAACTACGGAAGATAACAAATCAGAAAGAAATGACAATAGAAATCAAAAGACGAAAGTGGAATTGGTTAGGCACACAATCAGGAAAGAAGATGGAGCACTAGAAAGAATGGCTTTGGATTGGAACCCCAGGGTAGTAGAACAAGAGGAAAGCCAAAAAATACATGGAAGAGAACAGTTTTCGAGGAAATTGCTAGGGAAGGGAAAACATGGAGCGAAGTGAAGAAGTTGGCTACAAATAGGGTCCGATGGAGGCACTTTGTGAATAATGTCCTATGCTCCTCATGAGGAGATAAAGGAGTTTGATTGATTGATTGATTGATATAGATAATTAATGTATGTCCATTTCTGGTCAAAATTGAGGTAGAGTGATATTTATACTGATAGTCTGAGAGTGAATCTTCATTCTACACAGGTATTGCATTATATTGTATTGTATTGTAGCGATCATTATGAATGTAACAATTATATTTTGCTGCATTGTTTCTGTAAGACGTAAGCAACGGAAAAAAAATTTTCAACGTTTCCCGAAGGTTACGAAAAGAGGAAATAATAGTATTTGTGGCCTAAACCGTCGATATAAAAATTGTAGTAGTCTCTATCGTATCTGTTAAACCAAAATAGACATGAGAAGCGCAGCCTACTATTGTGCCCATTATGTTGACATAACCATTAAAATAATAGCGTAGCTCTCTTTATTGGCTATGGTAAGATGGAATATGCGCATGCGCATGAGGTCTCTATAGCGAGATAAGCATAGCAAATTTATACATTTTTTATCATTAATAATAATATATTATTTCAAAGAACCGAAGTACATATGATATTTCCATGCAGATATTCTGCGTCATCATACGATGAAAGAGTAATGGAACGGAGAAAAATTCTCTCCGGCGCCGGGATTTGAACCCGGGTTTTCAGCTCTACGTGCTGATGCTTTATCCACCAAGCCACACCGGATACAACCTCGACATCGGACAGAATTGTCTCTGATTGAGTTCCAACTCTTGGGTTCCCTCTAGTGGCCGCTCTCTGCACTACGTCATAGATGTCTATGAACATAGGACCGAAGTCCACACATGTGCTGAGGTACACTCGTTATGAGTGACTAGTTGGCCGGGATCCGACGGAATAAGCACCGGAGAGAATTTTTCTCCGTTCCATTACTCTTTTATCGTATGATGACGCAGAATATCTGCATGGAAATATCATATGTACTTCGGTACATTGAAATAATATATGATATGCGTAAATCACGAAGTGATTTAATACGGCGCTTATTCCGTCGGATCCCGGCCAACTAGTCACTCATAACGAGTGCACCTCAGCACATGTGTGGACTTCGGTCTATGTTCATAGACATCTATGACGTAGTGCAGAGAGCGGCCACTAGAGGGAACCCAAGATTTGGAACTCAATCAGAGACAATTCTGTCCGACGTCGGGGTTGTATCCGGTGTGGCTTAGTGGATAAAGCATCAGCACGTAGAGCTGAAAACCCGGGTTAAAATCCCGGCGCCGGAGAGAATTTTTCTCCGTTCCATTACTCTTTCATCGTATTAATAATAATGTTTATTTGAGAATGATAACTACGGATTGTCCCGGTAAACCTTAATGATTAATATAGTCGCATAGTAAGGAGAGATTATGAAATGAGATCGTAAAAATTAAAGATACATGCGTACTAAGCAAGATGGCACTATTTCATAATTTAGCGAACAAAATCGGAACATATTTTCTTCCGTTAAAATAATTCATTTTTGTAAATGTATTTCTTGCTCCTGTAGCAAAGAATAAAAAAATATCCCACAGCTCTGACTTCCGTAAAACACAACACAGCAAAGTGAAAACAAGCCAATGCTTTCTGGATAAAAGAAGATTAATGGTCATTAGGAGTCTTTCTTTTTCTCTCTCTGGGGATTTCAAAACTTATACAGTACTTATTTAATTGAATTTCCAGTTGACCCCATCCAGCTGTTCGCCCTGATCTCCAGCATCGTAGAAGCAAGTGCATAATGCAAGCACAGTCTAGTCGCGAAGCTCGGGGTGATTTTTTGCAGTTCTCGCGATAGTTGCTAGCCGCTTGGAGCAATGTGTGTATTAGGAACAATAGACTGTGTCACTGCCATCGTGATCTAATACAGGTCGTAAGGCAGACCATGTGACTCGCTTAACCCGATCGCGAAGGGCGGCGTTTCAACCATATAAATTAATTGGAATGCATAAAAAGTAACATACATTTCTCTAAAATGTAGTGTAATTGCATTAATAAAATTTTAAGCAATTATTAGGAGACACTTCAGATATAATTCCTTGCGAGTTAAGGTGTAATATTATTTTTGGTGTGATAATTACATTGTTCGTGTGTGTAATAGAACTACCTGCCTTTATTTCGATTAAATATTGCGAAATTCTTATACATTCATTTATGCACGATTCAATAATTTTCAGTTGCACCGCACGAATATTTAGATATGTTGAAATTATAAGCTATGTTTACTGTCCCAGTTGCCCCTTTCTGTCTAATTTTAGTGGTCTCCAATGCCCTGCCATTCATATGGAAATATTATAGGTTATGTTTACTATATCTTATATTCCTAAAGTCGCAATTATACATTATAATTAAGCATAATGGCATGTATGATACTCCGCACATTCAATTTGTCTGTATTTTAATACTACAATTGAGTATTGAATTATTGTATTTATCTACTACTGGTATGATAAATTTTCTGTCTTTATCAAGGAAGGTAGATGTGCTATATTAAAATCACAATATAAATTCTTTTTTATTAAACCTCAAAATAGCTTCCATTCTAAACTTAAAATGTTGATGCGAAAATATTATGTTAACATGTAATATTCTCTTCACATTAAAATAACATAGTTTTGTAATTATTTCTGCAACATATTATGCAACAAGAAGTAAAGGGAACTTATGGACACATTACACTAAATAAAACTTAGCTATGATACGCAATAAAGTTATAATATAATAATTCACTGAGCTCCATACACTGAAATAGAAAACCCGAACATACATTACGACGGTCCAGATCGAAAAGGCATTGACTGTGCCGTATTTCGCATTGTCGTGAAAAGTTGTGTAAACTGTGAAATGTTCGTTATCTGTTGTAATAACTGTAAATGGCTAAAATGCAATAATTTGAGTAATAATATGGGACAAGGAAACGTTTGTTGCACTATAAATTCTAAGAAAAAGAGGTCAGAGTTGTCCTTCCGAAAGATCCAGGAAGGTGAGTTTGTAAAATATAATATAAGTTATACTTTATGAAAATAATATATAAACCTTATGTATTTCGTATTTCAATAGTGGAAGGAAGATGTTAATTTTTCAAAAGAATACGATATCAAAAGTACGAGGCGTGTTCTTAAAGTAAGTTCCAAAAGGGTGTAGTAAGTAAACGGGAAGATATTTACAAACCATTTTTGTTCCATTGTATTCCCCACACTTCAATTACTTCTCAACATAATCTCCACCAATATTGAGTCATTTATCGAGTCGTCGCACAAGTCTTTCTATCCCCTCATTGTAGAATTCGCCCGCCTGCGATGCGAACCACTCCCGCACTGCTGTTTTCACTTCATCGTCGCCATCAAAACGTTGACCACCGAGGAACTTCTTGAGGTGCAGGAAGAGATGAAAGTCACTCGGAGCCAAGTCCGGGCTGTAGGGGGATGGACAATTTGTTCCCAACCAAATTTCGAGAAGAGATTTTGGGTGTCACGAGCTCTGTGTGGCCATCTCCTGACCATTCCATCACTAATGGCATCATCACCATACACCTCACAAAGTTTACGATGAATGTCAGCTGGTTTGATGTTCCTCACATTCAAGAAACGGATAACAGACCGCATCTCACAGTCGGCGGGGCGCTCGATCACTTTAAACATTTCAACTGATCACAACTAACCACACACACGGACTGAAGCTCTGAAACTGCATGCATGGCTTGTGTGAGGACTGAAGAAGAAAACACGCATGCACAAAACAGCGACTGCAGCGATGCGACGGCTATAATTGAAAACGGAACTTACTTTAAAAACACGCCTCGTACAATACATTTTATCGTCTGCTAGGGAAAGAGTCTGTGATGAGGGGATAGTAGTGATCCTGGTGGCTAGCAACTATCTATGGATGCATATTTCAACTGTCTATGTTTGCATATTTAGTAAGTATTGAGCTTCGCAACTAAACTGTGATGCAAGTTTCTCCAAATCTAAGTCACTCAGTTTTATCATGATATACGTAAAACACACTGAAATTATTGATACAAAGTAAAATCGCAATACAAGATTCTCTTTTTACACGGTTAACACAGAGATATTTGCAAATGTTCAAAGTGTAAGTCCATTGACATTAGTGAATGTATATGTAAATTATGTCCCCTCTCTGGGGTGCAGGACATTGTTTCAAGCGTATGGACTGTGTAGAGTGATTTGAGAGATATATTGAACTGGAGACGAAAGTACACTCAATATGCATTACAGAGAGAGTGTGACCTTAAACAGATGTCTGCGATAGCTTTACAATATATATTGCGATGTGTTTCGACAAACCCATCTGGATTCCAAAATAGGTGGGTAACAACATACCCGATTCAATGAAATGGATCTATACGTAAAGTGAAAACATCATACAGTAACTTTATCAGTTCGTCTTCTATTTTTATGTATGTATTTATTTACACTGCAAGTGGGCAAGCACCCGGTGGCAGTGGTATATACAATATTAACAATACACAGTTAAAATGATAAGCAATACACAATAAAATTTACAATACATAATACAATTTACAACACATATACAATTTTATACACAATACAATAAGAATACACAATACAATTTAACACAATAATAATAAAACATAAAATAAAACGCCTAATTTTACAACACAACCTACATAATTATGTATAGGTCCTACATAAGTTTCAATAGTCTTTCACTTTACTCTCATCTCATTCCCTGTAGTGGCACTATGACGCATTTCACTGACACTTTAGCACACATTTCACTGACACCCTGTAACACATTTCACTGACACTATAGAACACATTTCATTGACGCTATAAATTATCACTGATCGGAACTGTTCACTGCACTGTAAAACCATAACTTCACTGACTCACCTCGCTTCACTGATACAACAGTTCAAATAAGTCAAATAATTGCATTCTTATGCATACTTATAAACAGAACTACATTTAAACTAAACATTTCTAGTCTAAGGTCCTCTTACACGCTATTTTTAAATAATTTACAATTCAAACCAAGGAAGTAAACTCGTCAGGCTAGATAAATACATGTCACCTTAAAAAATTAAATGTTGAATGTCACCTTAATTTTAATTTTCACTTTATACACAACTCTTCAAATTATTCTTGAATCTCCTTAAGGAAGGACAGCCCTCAAAGACCGCTGCAGGTAGGTCATTCCAATCATTTATAGTTCTATTTAAAAATGAGAATTTACCTACATCCGTTTTCTGTTTCCTACATTTGATTTTAAAATCATGATCGTTCCTACCATAGTACGTTGGCTTTCCTAACATAGCCGTTATGTCTACCCATGCTTTCTGACCTAGATGTGCTCTATACAATGATGTTATTCTAGTTTTCCTACGTCTGTTTTCCAAAGTTTCCCATTTAAGTTCTTTTATCGTATCGTTCCCATCTTCTCTTTTACCTTTAACAAATTTAGCTGCCCTATACTGGATTCTTTCTAAGGAATTTATCTGATATATTCTATAGGGATCCCAACACGTAGTTCCGTATTCCATTAACGGTCGCACTAACGTTAGATATGCTATTTCCCTCGATTTGGGGCTAGCCTTTCTCAAGATTTGCTAGCCTTTCTGAAGATTAAAGTTATTTGAAGTTAAAAATAATTTTTCGATTTCTTCACAGTTTCTTGTGACGGATTATTAATAAAAATGTGATGATGATGATGATGATGATAATATTTTATTTTATTTTATTTTATTTATTTTGATATTAATGTGCTAGACAACAGTCATTAGTCAATAATAGCCTAACACAGCGTTTCTCAAACTTTTTTGAAGTGGGGACCACCTTTTTAAGTCAGAACAGTTCCGCGGACCACCTTACTCTTGTTTCCTTCCGAAGCAAATTTATCATTTATGTAGCATATTTTAATACCAGTATACCTATATTTTAAAATAGAAAATTAATTAAAATTAATTTATTTCAATTAATTTTATATTAAGTATTAACTAATTAAATTATTGTTAATAGAAGAAAATTTATTTTCGTTTTTTTAATAATTCAAGACTGTTAGAGTGTGGATAATCTTTAAATTATTAATTAACAAAATAAATAAATGTTGGTACTCACATTAATAATTCTACAGGTGAACTTGTTACACTTGCGTGTTTCGTCTCTAAGTGCTATTTCAATTTCTCGGGTTTCAGACACTCGTTTGAAAGCACTTCGTAACAAACCACGCATAGAGGTTTTGGTTCACTCTCATTGCCACACCAAGTAAATCCAAGTTCCAAATAACTCTTCTAATATTTACGAAAGTATTTTTTCTTTGAACAAGACTAGATATTTCTTTAATGGCACTGGAATCACTGATATTAATATTTTCACACACAGCTTTTGAACTATTAGCACTGCCTAAATGAAGCATATAATCACGTTCCTTTCTTTCCAAAGATCTGGATCGAAGCCAGTTTTTCATTATATATAATGACACTATTTAACTGAGACATGGACAACTACTAGCGTGTACCACATAAGAAGGATTTCAAACAAATAACTGCTAAAAGGCAAGCGACGAATCAACAATGCACAGCATTTGTTATAAGTTACTTGTGATTAGCTACAAAAAATATAATTAGAAAAGTATTGTAATTTGAATTTCTGGATCACAGGTGGTCCACGGACCATAGTTTGGGAAACGCTAGCCGTAACACAATTGATACAGTAATAATATATGATTTACTACCATTTTTTGAATTTATTTACTGTAAGTCTGTTGTATTCAATCAGAATTAGACTCTGGCCGGGCGGAAGAGAAGGCCAATTGGCCTTAGCTCTGCCAAATTAAATAAGTTATTATTATTATTATTATTATTATTATTATTATTATTATTATTATTATTATTATTATTATTATACGGGCTAAAGCAGGGAGATGCACTATCACCTGTACTTTTTAACTTCGCTCTAGAATATGCCATTAGGAAAGTTCAGAATAATAGACAGGGTTTGGAGTTGAATGGGTTACATCAGCTTCTTGTCTATGCGGATGACATGACTATGCTAGGAGAAAATCCACAAACGATCAGGGAAAACGCGGAAATTCTAGTTGAAGCAAATAAAGCGATAGGGTTGGAAGTAAATCCCGAAAAGACTAAGTATATGATTATGTCTCGTGACCAGAATATTGTACGAAATAGAACTATAAAAATTGGAGATTTATCTTTCGAAGAGGTGGAAAAATTCAAATATCTTGGAGAAACAGTAACAAATATAAATGACACTCGGGAGGAAATTAAACGCAGAATAAATATGGGAAATGCGTGTTATTATTCGGTTGAGAAGCTTTTGTCATCTAGTCTTCTGTAAAAAAATCTGTTATAAAACAGTTATATTACCGGTTGTTCTGTATGGCTTGTGAAACGTGGACTCTCACTTTAAGAGAGGAACAGAGATTGAGGGTTTTTGAGAATAAGGTGCTTAGGAAAATATTTGGGGCTAAGAGGGATGAAGTTACAGGAGAATGGAGAAAGTTACACAACACAGAACTGCACGCATTGTATTCTTCACCTGACATAATTAGGAACATTAAATCCAGACGTTTGAGATGGGCAGGGCATGTACCACGCATGGGCGAATCCAGAAATGCATATAGAGTGCTAGTTGGGAGGTCGGAGGGAAAAAGACCTTTAGGGAGGCCGAGACGTAGATGGGAAGATAATATTAAAATGGATTTGAGGGAGGTGGGATATGATGATAGAGAATGGATTAATCTTGCTCTGGATAGGGACCAATGGCGGGCTTATGTGAGAGCGGCAATGAACCTCCGGGTTCCTTGAAAGCCAGTAAGTAGTAAGTAAGTAAGTAAGTCTGTTGTATTCAATCAGAATTAGACTCTGGCCGGTCGGAAGAGAAGGCCAATTGGCCTTAGCTCTGCCAAATTAAATAAGTTATTATTATTATTATTATTATTATTATTATTATTATTATTATTATTATTATTATTATTGTCCCGCGTTACGGAATGCGCGCTGGTTCGAGTCCTCATGGGGGAAGAAATTTTGTCATGAAATTTCGGCCAGTGTATGGGTCCGGTGCCCACCCAGCATCGTGATGCACTTGGGGAGCTACGATAGGTAGCGAAATCCGGTTTCGAATGCCAGCTATAACGGCTGGGGGGATCATCTTGCTAACCACACGATACCTCCATTCTGGTTGGATGATCGTCCACCTCTGCTTGGACATGTGGACGTGAGGCTAGCAGCCGGCTGGTCGGTCTAGGCCCTTCACGGGCTGTAGCGCCACGGATTATCATTAATAGTAATGAGCAAGCCCCGGATTCTTTGGTTCGAATCAATTTTGTTGCTATCTTGTTACTCTCGAAATATTGCTTTTCTTATCCTTTTATGTAGCAAAGTGTAACATTCTTAAATTCAATATGACCTAAAAGACCTAATTCGTAAGTTAGGACTTAGAGTGTCCTAAAAAGAGGCAATCTTTACCAAGCCGTTGTAATATATTAACAGTATGTTGTTTATTTTTATTCTTTTCCCGTAAAATCATATAAATTCCTGAACATAAGATTTAAAATCCTAAAACATAAATTGGAAAACCTAATTTTAATTTCTCAAAATCTATAAATTCTGCGCTTGGTAATGAGCTACGTCACAGGCCTTATATTTTTATATTCTCATCATTCACGTATTGGCCTCCTCAACTTTCAAACCCACCGTCCGCTACTGGGTATTAGTTGCTTGTTCCTCCCAACCCAGTTTGTTACTTAAATATATATACCTACAGTCTTACTAATAAACCGTGTATAGTTTTTATACGAGACTTATGCAGAGTTGAGACAGAAAACGTTACTAATAAACCGTGAATAAGCTATGGACGTATAAACAGGCTGTAACTATACAATGGGAATTGCTTTGCAGTAGTTATATACACGAAACCCCTTGTTTAAGCGTTGTATATAGAGAAAAAATGGCCGCCCCTCTAACAGCTGTTCGTATCGACTGTCATTTTATGATGATGGTTACCTTGTAACCGCAGAAGAACAAACCAAAGTAATAGAATTATTAGAAAATATTGCTGTAGCTTGTACTCTTTGACCAAAATGTAGTGTGGTAATCGATTAGAGCCAGTTGTACTATTGATATTTAACACGACACACTAGAGCGCTCTACCGGATGCAATAGAGAACCTCAGATATTCCTTTACCTTTCGTAACGAAGTAATGACGAAACTATGACGTAGCTGTGTAACAGTCATACTGTTATACACGACGTATGTAGTGATAATTAGTAAGGAATTTACACACGACTTATAAACGAGCTACTCATTGTATAAGTATAAGACAGTTAAACGTCTGTATATAGAGTTTTTATTAGTAAGACCACTAGGTATTTACAAGTGTTCACTTGTGGCACCGAGATAATGGAGATTTGAAGAAAAAAAAATTAAAATGTTCTTTTTGAGGAATAATTTGAAGTAATCCCAAACAGAGACGTCGCGTCGCTTGGGTAGAAGGCCGGAGCTGTGACAGCAGAGCATACGTATTGTTAGGGACACAAGGTGGTCCGTGGTGGGGAAGGCAGGGTTGCCGGGGGAGGGGTGGAGCATGCGGACCGGGGCGCTCAGCACGCTACCGAGTGCCGCTAGTAGTGTCGTGGCATGCGACCGGCTCAGTGCTCCGCCGCCGCGGCCCGTTCTCGCCCAGCGGACACGTGCGTGCCGAGTCTCCGGGATAGCCTCGCAGCCCAGGTGAGTCCCAGCGGCCGTCAGCACGTGCTGCTTGCGACGATGTGAACATTAAATAATTCACACGGAGAAAAGTGACAAAGTGTTTCATATTTTATAGTGTTACAACGAAATTTATTTTTGAAGGTGGTTGTTGGAAAAATAAATTTCTTTTGGGACGTTTTATTTTTCTCGATGCGTTTACATTTCTGAAAATCGCATGACGTTCCGAAGGTTACATTTACTTTCTTTAGCAAAGGACGCTACTGATCACGAAAATAAATTAAAAAAATGGCATTTCGATGATTGTGTTTATTTATGTCTCGTGGCAACCAGGTGAGAAAATCATCCTTTGGGAAGTTCGTAACTAGGGGCGGATTTTAACATATATGCATGTTAGTTTCAAATTATATGCTACTATTATATAGGGTGAACAGTAAATAATATCACTAATTTCAAGTGGTTATTCTTTGAGATATATCAAACAAAAAATTTAATATATTTTTTTCTCGTTTTCTTTCCTTTTCGAAATAAAAATTGTTTTATAAGAAACATTTTATAGCGTGTTTTTGGAAAGCCATGGATCTAATTCCCAATGTGCTTTGTCAATTTAAGAGAGCAGTGTATTATGTATGTTAAAAAAATAATTGAAAGAATTTTAGTTTTGTTCTTGAAATGCGGAGAAATTTGATCTGAAAAAATGTAACTTTTCGTTCTGAAAAGGAATCTTAAAATGTATATTTGTTCGGATAAAATTTCTACATTTTTAAGAACAAAACTAAAGTAATACACTGCTCTCTTAAATTGACTAAGCATATTGGGAATTGTCCACACCTGTGGAGTAACCGTCAGCGCGTCTGGCTGCGAAACCATGTGGCCCGGGTTCGAATCCCGTTCGGGGCAAGTTACCTGGTTGAGGTTTTTTCCTGGGTTTTCCCTCAACCCAATACGAGCAAATGCTGGGTAACTTTCGGTGCTGGACCCCGGACTCATTTCACCGGCATTATCACCTTCATCTCATTCCGACGCTAAATAACCTAGATGTTGATACAGCGTCGTAAAATAACCCAATAAAAAATAAAAAATAATTTAAATACGTTTAGTCAATTTAAGAGCGCAGTATATTATGTATGTTAATAAATAATTGAAATAGTTTTAGTTTTGTTCTTCAAATGCGGAGAAATTTGATCTGAAAAAATGTAACTTTTCGTTCTGAAAAGGAATCTTAAAATGTACATTTGTTCGGATCTAATTTCTACATTTTTAAGGACAAAACTAAACTTCTTTCAATCATTATTATCATAATACATTGCTCTCTTAAATTGACTGAGCATATTGGGAATTAAATCAATGGCTTTCTAGTTTCAAATCATATGCTACTATTATATAGGGTGAACCGTAACTAATATCATTACTTTCAGGGGGTTATTCTTTGAGATATTTCAAACAAAAAAGTTTAGTATATTTTTTCTTGTTTTTTTTTTCTTTTTAAAATAAAAATTGTTGTACATGAAAAATTTTATAGAGTGTTTTTGGAAATCCATGGATATAATTTCCAATCTGTTTTGTCAATTTAAGAACGGAGTATATTATGTATATTAATAAATAATTGAAAGAATTTTAGTTTTGTTCTTCAAATGAGGAAAAATTTGATCTGAAAAAATGTAACTTTTCGTTCTGAAAAGGAATCTTAAAATTTACATTTGTTCGGATCAATTTTCTGCATTTTTAAAGGGTGAAACTAAAATTCTTTCTGTCATTATTATCATAATACACTGCTGTCTTAAATTGACTAAGCACATTGGGAATTAAATCAATGGCTTTCTAGTTTCAAATCATATGCTACTATTATATAGGGTGAACCGTAAGTAATATAATTATTTTCAGAGGGTTATTCTTTGAGATATTTCAAACAAAAAAGTTTTTATATATTCTTTCTTGTTTTTTTAAATAAAAATTGTTGTATATGAAACATTTCATAAAGTGTTTTTGGAAATCCATGGATCTAATTTCCAATATGTTTCGTCAATTTAAGAGAGCAGTATATTATGTATATTAATAAATAATTGAAAGAATTTTAGTTTTGTTCTTCAAATGAGGAGAAATTTGATCTGAAAAAATGTAACTTTTCGTTCTGAAAAGGAATCTTAAAATTTACATTTGTTCGGATCAAATTTCTACATTTTTAAGGACAAAAATAAAATTTTTTCAATCATTATTATCACAATACATTGCTCTCTTAAATTGACGAAGCATATTGGGAATTAAATCGATGGGTTTTCCCAAAACACTCTCTGAAAGTTTCATAAACAAAATTTTTATCTCGGAAAGAAACCAACAACGACGAAAATTGTATTACACTTTTTGTTTTAAATAACTCAAAGAACAAATACTTAAATTTAATGACATTACTTACGGTTCACTCTGTATAAAATGCATTTCAGGTTATTTGTAATCAATGTCAGTATTTTATGGTACATAAGCAAAGATTTCCTGTGCAGACCGGTCCCACTCCAAACTCTGCCTAACAAAGTCAGTTGTTGGGCGGCGAGCGGTCGTACCCTGGCGTACTGATAGGTCCGTGCACGCTTTCCTACGCAGACCGGTCCCACTCAACCTCTTAAGGCTGGTTCACAATAAACCGGAAACGAGAATCGGAACTAAAACGAAAACGGTAAAATAGTTAATATGTGTATATTTAAATGCGAACATTCACAATTAACGAAAAGCTTGCCGGAGCCCGGGATCGGGAACGGAGAGTTGGCCAAGTTTCAACTTTGGCGTTCGCGTTACCGATAACAGCCTATTAGATTCATTCTATTGCGATCTATAAGCTATTTTATCGTCGTATATTTTGTAGCAAGGAGACCGTAACATAACCTATGCATTATTTTTTTCTGTGCTGTGCATCATGGAGCAAATTTTATTTGATAAGATTCTAATATTGAGTGTTGAGGAAAATCATCACGTTTACGATAAGCCTCGTATAAAGATGAGAAAATGAAGGCGAATACGTGGCTTTCAATAGCTGCATCTTTGAAATCGTAAGTGAATCATATTTTGTTACTATATTGGTTGTATTACACACTACATATTCATGCTTCAGTTCAAAAACTACTGTTGTGTTCATTTTTGTTCTATTACAAATGTTTCTTCTCTAATTATTTTACGTTATGGTAGACTTAAAATAGGTTGTGATAATAAAGATGCATGGGCATATTTATAGTACCGTACTTAATGAAATGTTTCAGTTAAAATTTCGAAGTTGGTTAACCTGTATTTATGTTGGCTGCCTTGTACTCATGAGAGAACGCCATTCGTCAATTATTCACAAATAACATCAGAATGCGTAATATCGGCTTTACATAACGTTATTGACACGCATATCGATATGCATAGTCGTCTATGTTCTCGGTTCATTGTGAATAAAAAATTTTCATATTCACGAACTCTGCTTCTCGTTTACATTCTGGTTCTCGTTCCCGGTTTATTGTGAACCAGCCTTTACTGCTTAGCATTCTCGGGACAGGCGCTCCGCATTATCGCCATTAAGACGACTGAATTGTCCAGTCTGCGTAGAAACGCTCTCTATATATGCGTATTTAGGTGTTAATGCATATTTAAAGCTTTAACATATATAAAATAATATTTTGTTATTTTTTTTAGTAATTAGATTAGATTAGATTAGATTTATTTATTTAACCTGGTAGAGATAAGGCCGTCAGGCCTTCTCTGCCCCTCTACCAGGGGATTACAACTATAACATGAACAATAAGATTACAATTAATATTAAATTTACAATTACAATTACAATAAAAATTAAAGTACGACAAGAATACCTGATTAATGAAAGCTAGACATTTTATCATAGAAGTTAAGAACAAAGAATATTTTTGTATTTACTAAATTACAAATTAAACCTACAATAACAAAATTCTATAGTGATGAAATTATCGGATATTGAGATATTTTATGGTAGATTAAAAGAACTATTTACAAGAAACCATGTCTGAACGAGTCTCAATTACTGACCAAGTGCCTAGTAAGTTTGCGTTTGAATTGAATTTTATTTCGACAGTCCCTGATGCTAGCAGGTAACGAATTCCAGAGTCTTGGCAGGGCTATTGTGAAAGAGGATGAGTATGAGGAGGTGCGATGGGATGGTTGTTAATATTGTTTCATGGCGAGAGCGTGTGTTCAGATTGTGGTGGGAAGAAAGGTAAGTGAAGCGAGACGACGAGTAATCTGCTTAACCCAAGATTAAGAAAAAGTAGAACTGCAAAAATGGCATAGGGAAGAAACACAGAGATTGAAACTCATCGCAGTAGTTGTATTTTGTTTATTGCAGTCTGACAACATGCAGACAGTGCACTGTTTCTGCGAATCATTGTGGACAATTCCGTGGAATATATTCAGTGAATGTAATGCTGACTGTGTTGATGAATGACGTTCTACTTCGCACGTGCATAAGATTTTGACAGTTGTCACGAGAACGCCGCAACATTATCGACACGGAAGTTATAGGAAGTGTTGACAGATTTCTTTGCACTCGCTATTCGGCGCTTGTAAACGGTAATATAGGCACGATAATGCAATTTTCTGCTTTCTACTTGCCGAAGTTGCAAATGAGAATATTTCGTTTTATCATGGTGACAGGTCAGAGCGCATTGTATTTTAGAAAAAGCCTAGCCGCAAGAAAATCATAAATTTTGAATTAATTTTATCAACGATGCCAGACGAAAAATGTGCCAGAAGTGTATTGTTTAGGCAGTGGGTAGAAGGACACGCAACTTTAACAAAGTTACTGGTAGTGTCTCATTATTATTATTATTATTATTATTATTATTATTATTATTATGTATAACAGAAGAAACATTAATCATAGTAAAATAAGTTTATTTTTTTTTTACTTTTATAACAGTGTATATTTTATTATTTTAGTGCGTATATGCCAGTTTTTGAGTTCGTACGTGCATGTATTTTTTGGCGTTTTTAAAGGGTAGAGGATGGTATTTTTTAAAACCTTTTCCATATTTGATGTAAAATATTATTTTTTTGTATGTAGAGAGCTCATAGCTTAGCAACTCAACCAAAAATAAATATTATGAAAAAAAAAATATTTGGGGGCCCAGATTTGAAAAAAATAGATATATCCAATGCAGGATTGTACTAAAACCGATATATCTAAACTATTTTTAAAGGTAGATTCTTCCAGTTTTTTGCAATGTACTTGCAAAAGCATGCTCTACAAATTGTCTGTAACAGAATTTTGATAGTAGTCCCTACGTTTGTAAAATATACAATTAAAATTTAATAACACTTTTCTGATTTCCTTTCTTGCAAACAAACGGACGTAGTTTTAAAATGAAATAATTAACAAAATTCTGTTACAGAGAAAAGTTTCCTAATAGTCTAAAGAATGTGTGTTCTAAGTGTCATGCATGTATCTTTAATAGTTCAGAAGTTATATCCATTTTTGTCTGGCAATGTAGCAAAAAAATGAAGTTACCGTAAACCGATAAAAGGGGGCGAGTGATTTAAAAATCCATAGCGCAGGAAGTTTAAAAATGGCGTCTCAACATCCGATAAGGGCACAAATATATACGAAATGTTATGCAATGCATTCCACACATATCAAAGAGTATTTAATTTTTTTTTTAATTCAATTTACCGGAAACAACAATAAAAGTGGGCGAGTGATTTAAAAATCCATAACGCAGGAAGTTTAAAAATGGCGTCTCAACATCTGATAAGGGCATAAATACCCACAAAATATTATCCTTTGCATTCCACGCATATCACAGAGTATTTTAAAGATTTTTTTTTTTTAATTTACTAATTTTTCACCAAAAAATACCATCCTCTCCCCTTAATGCATAAGAATCCGTGTCTTATTTGTAACTGACCATATCTATAATATCGGAAAAAACAATGAAACCTTAAGCAGGTTGTGTTAATGTTACATTGTGTGATGTTTGGTGTTAATATTTAATATTCCAATAATTCAGACGGAGAAAAAGTGAGAATGCGTTTCATATTTTATAGTGTTACGACGAAGATTTTTATTGGAAAAAAAAAAGTCCTCTTGCGGTGGTTATCTTTCTAGAAAAGTTTACATTCCTGAAAATTTCATCACGTTTCGAAGGTTAGCCCTACTTGCCTTAGGAAAGAGGGTTGCCAATTACGAAAATAAATGTGTCAAACATGACATTTCGTAGATCGAATTTTTTTTCGTCACCTGGCAACGAGATGAGAAAATCATCCTTTGGTAACTTTATTAATGACCACCACAAGTATGTGATATAAAATCGGAGAAACAAGGACATATTAAGCAGGTTCCGTAATGTTACATTATTATTATTATTATTATTATTATTATTATTATTATTATTATTATTATTATTACGATCGAGTCCTAGCAATGTGTGTGTCTATAAGATACTTATTGTAAAAAATCATTCCACTTTGCGTGTTTATTCTTCTCGACACGTTTACATTCCTGTACATATATTAAATTCCATGAATTTTGGAACGTTAGAGTTACCTTCGCCTTTAGGAAATGACGTTAGTGACTACGAAAATAAATAACGTCAAACACGACATTTATAAGGCTGAGTTCCTTTTCGTCTCCTGGCAACAAGACGAAAAAAAACATCCGTTGAGAACTGTGTAACAGATCCCCCAATGATATATAATCGGAGAAACGAAATGTTAGGGAAGTTTTTAATTTTACGTTACTACGATCTGACCCCAAAACGTGTGGTGTTGTTTCACACGTTTTTATATACAAGTTGTAACGTATAATTTGAATTCAAATTGAATGAAGGGATTTTGGACAGGAAGCTCAACCACTCAACCACGGCAAACCTTGTATATTGTATAAATATAAATAATTTTATGGGTCGAAATTAATATTTTTGTGACTACTGTGCGAGTTATGACGTCACCGAAAATATTTTTGAATGACACTCCATAGTTCTTTATGTTATCCGAAAGAGCATATTTTTTCTATCGCTATGTAATATGCTATTTAATTTGTTTTACACAGAATCATAGTTACTGTGGTACGTAACAATTTAATTGTTGATACATTTTGTTTGCTTCCATGTTATGAAACTAACGTTGTTGTACCAAATTTTGATGGTGTTTTCTGAGGAAAAATTCTCTTTGGATAACTCTTATTCCTAGAAAATGATATTAAAGTAGACGATGTTTCGAAGTTTAAATTGACTTTTTTTTAGGGAAGGAGATCAGAAATTCACCACTGCGGTGGTTTAACCGACAACCCTAACGGATGGGAGGACAGAATTTCGAGCATCTTAATTTGTTATATTGTTGCAACATGAATCCTAAATAATATTTGCGAAAGTAATATTCTGTATTTTACATAAAGAAGATTTTTATACGACGTTGTCCACACCTGTGGAGTAACGGTCAGCGCGTCTGGCCGCGAAACCAGGTGGCCCGGGTTCGATTCCCGATCGGGGCAAGTTACCTGGTTGAGGTTTTTTCCGGAGTTTTCCCTCAACCCAATATGAGCAATTACTGGGTAACTTTCGGTGCTGGACCCCGTACTCATTTCACCGGCATTATCACCTTCATCTCATCCAGATGCTAAATAACGTAAGTAAGATGTTGATAAAGCGTCGTAAAATAACCTACTAATAAAAAAAGTCTTGATAACATCACTAAACAAAAACCATCAGGGTTTTAAAATCCTGAGTTTACACTAGTGTGAGACTTTTTAACGTCGCCAATATTATGTTGGATGACTGGTAAGACAGTTGAAGGTGCATAAGGGGTGTAGGAAGGGAACTACTTCAGCTCTAGTTTAACCGGAAACGAAACTGTCTTGCAAGTCGTGACAAACGTTTCAAATTTGGATTTAAAGAAATTGGACCTATCTACTATCTACTAGGAGTGCTATTAGTAGTAATTTTAAGAAAATGTATAGATAAAATAACAAAATTACTATAATTTGGAACGTTAAATTATTAAAGTATGAACTTAAAATTTAACTTTAATGCATTTGTATCCTTGTGCGCCACACAGTTCGATTTTGTACATTCTTCCATGAGGTGCTATATGTTCTATCTCCGAATTTTGGATAGAATAGAACAGAAATAGATGGCAAATCCACGGTCTCTTCTCACAAAGTACTGTCTCACTCAGTATCATTGACGCTAAATAACCTAGTATTTGATACAGCGTCGTTAAGTAACGGAATAATGGTAAGGTATGACGTTTGCGACTACTAAACGCAATGCACCACATCAATTGCAGTGTAGATAGGGTTTGAACTTATCTTCGCGTTTTTTCCTCACAAGCCAAATGGGGTAGAGCTTGCACTTCCGCGATTAATGCTGCTATATACTGAATTTAAACTTGGAATCCACTGCCCACATATCCCCGTCGAGTAACCAACCCTATAAAATTACTCCTTCGTCCCTCCAAGCACCTTCACTGTTAGGGGCATGTCGGGAGTTGGAGGGTGGTATATTTTGAACACGGTCGTGGTTAAATGACCGCACAGAATATTACTCAACGCAGAACCGCTATCTGATATTTTACCTACTGTGCTTGACGTGCGTTCTAGTGAAGACAAGATTTCTTACATATGCAAGGTCGACTTCGACTGACAGTATTATATATCATTGTGAGACTCCGTATTCCAGCTACATAAAGACTGAAGTTAAAGACACATTGGGTATACCTATAGTACGCCGAACACAGGCAATGCAACGGACAAAAATATAAACAAACACGTCGTCGCTGCGTGTTCGTGGAGCACACTCAACTCCCGACATTCTGAAGCTATACAGTACTAGTAAACACATGCTTGAGCAGTGATGTTCATTTTCGTCGTCATCTTTGTAGTAAATAACAACGTGCATTCGTAAGTTTACGGAACTTGAACATATGCGGATGTCACTTGAAATGATTTTGTATTGCAAGAAATTCTTTCAGTAGCACAATACGTTATTTGTGCATGATGTAGTACAAGATATTCCTATTGTCTGATATTTCTTCGTGTTTAATTAGGCTAATGCATGTCGTTCATCATTGAAAACTATTCATTTACAACCGTACAGAACAACCGGTAATGTAATTATTTTATACAATCTAACTTTCAGCTTTTTTGAGAGCAGACTGAATGACAAAAGTTTCTCGACAGAATAATAACAAACATCTCCCATATATTTTATTCTGTGTTTAATTTCCTCCCGAGTGTCACTTATATTTGTTACTGTTGCTCCGAGATATTTGAATTTTTCCAACTTTCAAAACGATAAGTTTTCAGTTTTCATATTATTTCCATTTCGTACTATGTTGCGGTCATTAGACATAATCGTATACAGTACTTTGTCTTTTCGGGATTTACTTCCAAACCTATCCCTTTACTTGCTTCAAGTAAACTTCCCGTATATATTATTTTAATGTACCGAAGTACAGGGACATCATTTTATTTTTACTTCAATTTTTATTGTACCTGAATTTTTGAATGTACTTCACTCCCACCCCTTCAACCGTCTTCCACACAGATCCAAGACCGCATATACAGTCATAGTAGCCACAGTACGTTCCAAAAATATGTTCGCATTTTCCAGTGACGAAAGAGCTTACAATATTGAATCATTTTCGCACAGTTACTGTCGTCCATTTGCCTACGTCGTATCCCGGTTTCCCCAACCAGCTTTTATTCGCCAGCTAGTGGCTGGGCTGTCTTAGCTCTTTTCTAAGAACATTAATTTCTGTTAGGAATTGGACGTCTACGTAATATTATACAACTGTTTAAAATAACTTAAAAAAGGGCCTCGTTAAGTAATTAACTGTCACGTGATTTCTTTTCTTTCTACGACCCTACGACATAACCACTTGGACGGACGGTAGATAGTATGTCTGAGTAATTTTATCTTTTCTGGCAGAAGTGAAGATTGAATTTACACTACGTAAGGTACTCTTTTATAGAGTAGGTACAGAATTATTTCAACATGAGTTACTAGTACGAAGAACTGGTAATTGGAATTAAGTACAATATGCTATAGTGCGATAATATGCACATTAGAACTGAAGCCTGTATCGAAACGTGTTTAAATATCCATATTGTGATTATTTTTCAATTTAACTTCATTCTTTATATTGTACGCTAATGTGTTGTAGACAGTATAATATACACTGCATAATGAAAACGTCCACATGGACAGCTCAGTTCGTGAGTAAAACACTCATTGTTAATACTGTACTGTATTTTGATTAAACAAAAACCTAATGAAAATGATTAAACTCAAAAGCGCAATATTTCCTAGTTTACGTAAATGGATGAACTACTTTTCTTCCCTCCTATGCCTAGTAAAGTGATTTGTTTGTATATTACGTCCGTATCATCGAACTCCAGTTGTGGAAGAGGATAGCAAACGGCGTTGATCCAGAGTATAGGCAAGTTAATATTAAAAATGTTAGTAAAAATAAAATGATGTCCCTGTACGTATGATATTTCCATGCAGATATTCTCCGTCATCATACGATGAAAGAGTAATGGAACGGAGAAAAATTCCCTCCGGCGCCGGGATTTGAACCCGGATTTTCAGCTCTACGTGCTGATGCTTTATCCACTAAGCCACACCGGATACCCACCCCGGCGTCGGACAGAATCGTCTCAGTTTAAGTTCCAACTCTTGGGTTCCCTCTAGTGGCCGCCCTCTGCACTACGTCATAGATGTCTATGAACGTAGGACTGAAGTCCACACATGTGCTGAGGTGCACTCGTTATGAGTGATTAGTTGGCCGGGATCCGACGGAATAAGCGCCGTCTTAAATCAAATCCCGGCGCCGGAGGGAATTTTTCTCCGTTCCATTACTCTTTCATCGTATGATGACGCAGAATATCTGCATGGAAATATCATATGTACTTCGGTACTTTAAAATAATGTATATGATATGCGGAAATCACTTCGTGAATTCTGGGCAGTCACTGGATCACTCTGCATTTCACCTCTATATTCCTCTCTCACTTCTTAGCGATCGGGCACTGTGTGATCGTGTTCGTCACTCCGCACTTCGCGCACTTCCTCCCTTCGTCCCGGGAAGCTAATTCAAGTTGTCTTTCATGCAATATGAGAAAAAGTATTACATAAATATAGTCTTAAAATAAATAGTAGTCAATGTCAAGTTAGCAGTCGAAGATTGGTTGGAACCTCGTAACACAAATAAGGCATGACCTCAAATGGTAAGTAGTAAAATATGATTTCACGGTTTACACAAATCTCTAACAAATAGACACGTATACGTATAACATTATCTCACTCCCTGTCATAGAGGAATCACAATATTAACGGTCAATAGATACAGTACGTAAGTATGCGTCTGTCTTTTGGTTGTGTCCTTCATTGACAGCAAGGAGTCGGTCATTTGTTTTTTAGATCACACTTTTGTTCGTAAGTCAGTCTTGATAATAGAATTGTCCTAAAAATTCAAGTAAATTGGTGTCAGGAACTGTTATTTCATTCATTATTTATTATATCAGCCACAGTGCACACTAACACTTCAACTGAACACAACTGACGAATAGGGATAACTAGGAAACCACATATTTTCAATGTCAAAGCTAGCTTCTTGATAGCCTTGCGACCAGGATAGTTTAGTTAGAAAGGGATGGAAAATCTGCGGGGTGGGTTACACAGAAGAATGAGTGTAAGAAACCAGTCTGCTTGGAAGCTGGTGTGTGCAGGCTTCTTGTTTACTGCTGCATCACAAATCATCCTGAGCTGCCGCATCACAATATTTAACGCGTAAATATAAATTCTATTAAATTAATAAATAATTTTGTCCATAGACTGAAGGTTTATAATGAAATTATTATTAACTGGGGAAGCTGAGCTTTTTAGCTTACATTGACGCTATGCCACTGGTGTTTAGCACTTCCTGCCTCCTTCTTCGGATCTCTTCAGCCGCTGCGGTCTCGTGCAGTCCTAGTCCAGTGTGCTCCTGCTTCCTTCTTGAAGGCGTCGTCCTATCTTGTTCCTGGTCTGTCTCGTCGTCTCTTGCCAGTGATTACACGAAGGCCTTTGACGAGGTAGAACACACAAGTGTAATTCAGGCAATAGAAAGAGGAGGAGTCGAACCAAAACATAGCCGGATACTCGCCTTTATACTCCCATTTTTTCTCCAAAATCAGTCAAATACAAAAACTCTGATCAATAGTCGATATATTACGCCTAAGACTAGGTACTTTGACTTTCCCCAATAATTTCATCCACGTATAGAGTTACTCTTCTCAAAAGAATATTGGACAAAATTTTGTACGACGTCAATAAAAGTGATATTCCTGGAAAGTTACTGCAATTAGTCTGATCAATAGTCGATCTATTACACCTAAGACTAGGTAATATGACTTTCCCCAATAATTTCATCCACGTATAGAGTTACTCTTCTCAAAAGAATATTGGACAAAATTTTGTACGACGTCAATAAAAGTGATATTCCTGGAAAGTTACTGCAATTAGTCTGATCAATAGTCGATCTATTACACCTAAGACTAGGTAATATGACTTTCCCCAATAATTTCATCCACGTATAGAGTTACTCTTCTCAAAAGAATATTGGACAAAATTTTGTACGACGTCAATAAAAGTGATATTCCTGGAAAGTTACTGCAATTAGTCTGATCAATAGTCGATCTATTACACCTAAGACTAGGTAATATGACTTTCCCCAATAATTTCATCCACGTATGGAGTTACTCTTCTCAAAAGAATATTGGACAAAATTTTGTACGACGTCAATAAAAGTGATATTCCTGGAAAGTTACTGCAATTAGTCTTTTCCCTTCTTAAAAATAGGTATAATTATGGACTTCTTCCATTTTTCTGGTACAATTTCGTTTTCCAAACAGCAAGTCAAGCTTATAAATTTCGCTAGGTAATGTGCTTCCACCCTCTTGTATTAATTCTGCTGGAATTTCATCGATACCTGGAGTTTATCTTTATGATCTTTATGATTTAGAAAATGAGATAGGTCTAAATAAAGATAATGTTACTCAACAAAATAGGTACATCAGGAAAGGCACTATAGTCTTAATTTTGTAAAGAAATTAAGGTCCCGGTGCTTCTATACGGCTCGGAAAATTGGATCCTTATTAAAAGTCGTTAATAAAGAATAATTGACGCAGGAGGAATTAGGTTGTTACGAATTTTGGCTGCCTATTTTTAATTAGACGACCAAAAGTAAATAAATATGAAAGAACTGAATGTTATACGTATAATACAGCAAATAGAATATTACAAGTCCATATAGAAAGGAACATTTGCAGATAATGTTTGTAGACGTGCTATAGACCAACCGGAGGGGGGAATGTTAGCAGACCAAAGAAGCGCTGAAGAGAGCAGTTTCAAGTATTTTGTGAAGTCGGAACAACTACTGTCCGTCCGAGTGCTTATGTCACATCCAGATTTTCCCCACTCTTTTCTGCTTGCCCCTGTGTAAAGGCGTGTGGCTCGCGAGTCGTAGCTCTTTCCTGATAATATTTTGCTTTCCAGAATTGGAAATGTACGTAATATTATACACCTATTTAAAATAACTTAAAAATGGGACACATTAAGTAAGTAACTGACACGTAATTTTCCCGTTTCGATGACCCTCCGACATAATCACTCAGACGGACAGTAGTAGACCTTTCTCGTTGTATCATGTCTTCAGTGTTAGTATGAGTGATAGTGATTGCCACAACCAGAGTGCTGCATTGGAGTTAAATCGCTCGCTTGAACTAGGTCGAATGTCGCATCCTCGAGTGAGATAAGTTCGGTCGTGATACGCTCGTAATAAATAGAAGCACAGTACAAGGTCATCTCACCAACATGTGTTATCTTGTATGGAAGGCGACAGATAAGATATACTTATGTTTTGCTCACACGGTAAAAATAAGGCTTTATTTTCTGCGTTTATGACAAACGTTTAATGGAACAGTCAATGGAACGTACCAAAATAGTAATATGAAGTTATAAATAAAATAGTACGAAAAACTTCGATATACAGTTATTATTGCTAATTAATAATTATTCAATATTTGATGTACCACATATTATATAATATGATAGGTCCATACATAGTGTTCCGCCTATATACTGCGATAATGTAGAAACGTTTTACAAAATATTATTGATATAGCAGTAGATTAATAACAATATTAGTACAGAGATAACGTCACAGAAAATATAATAAAACTAATAATCATGCGGCATAACTGTTACAGACGGAAAGCTTGATACACTAATTATTGGAGATTATTATTATTATTATTATTATTATTATCATTATTATTATTATTATTATTATTATTATTATTATTATTACTAGAAAACTTGATACGGTTCTTGCATTATCGTGAATGTGTTCTCCGTTTATAATAATTACATTTACATTGAATAACATCTATCAGATATGGCAAAAACAAAATCACTCCTGTGTGGGGAGGGGGAAACATTTACCTACAGCATTTATATTACATTTTAAAGCAAGTTTTGTAGTTGCACTATGGAGAGGTTAGTTAAACACTGCAAAGTTTTGAAATGATAAACATCTATGATGTTACTGCACAGCTCATCACTGTAACAAGAACGAATGTCTAACGCTCGGGTTATATCGTTCGAGGATTTATCGCTCGCGATAATTTTACCCATCATGCATGTGCGCTACCTATCGGATTATGCTATGAACTAATTGGCGCTCGAGCGAAAACGTCCGATGCAGACCTCTGGTCACAACCAAAGTACTCAGTGAGCTTTCTTCCAATATCCTTAATTTATTATTGTACTATTATTATTATTTTTTAATTATTATTTTTATTATTATATTATTATTATTAGGCCTATTTTTGTTATCATTCTTATTGTTAAACATTGTAGAATTAAACATATCCGTACCTTTTTCGTTGGAAGCTTAGCGTTTTGGAAACTAAGCATTATATGTTGGATGAGCTCAAATTTGATGTACGTGATTGTAGATTTTGGAGCTCGAATTGTCGCTTCAGGTGACAGCAACAAAATGAATAACACGATTGTGCTTTGAATGTATTGTTAATGTGACCGGAATATACAGTTTTACACGTCAGCGAGTGAAAGTCATCCCCTACTGCCACAGAGACACGACCACACGTCACTTGGAAAACAGAATTTAAATTGCCGGTGTCATACAAAAGGGGTAGAAATAGTAAAACGGAATACGCAAGACTGAATGAAAATTCCAGGACTGTCACTGATGTAGCTGCACTTTTCGTTTGAAACATTAACACGTAACATTAGTCCTCTTTGTGTGTTTGTTTCAAACTGTACTGCAAGACTTGTAATTCTTGTACTCGTTGTCATATACACATTATGCAAACTGAGCTTTTTTCTTAAAGAGGAGCTTAGAGGTATATTCCCCATTGCAGAATGAATGCAGAACATGCAACGTTTCCAAAGATGGTTTAACGTTCGCCTTCAGGTGAAACCGAGTGTAGAAAGGAAGGACATCCTATTCAATGGGGCCTTTACACATGAGTGTCTGTAGGACAAGATGTCTATCTTAATCAATTTCATCTATTTGTTTGACTCTGTTCGTTTCTATGCTTGCTTAATCCGTCCTGTCCGCTTGGGTGTGCGTGCTTGAGCATCTGCTTCTTTGCTTGAGTATCTCGTCGTTGCTCCTGAAATAACTCCTATGTGATATATTTACCAATTTTCAGAGTTTTGCTCCATTAAATAACTTAAATAATGATTAGCAAATAATAAAATCTCCTATAGGTATTATATTTCTTTCTTTCGAAAATGTAAGAATTCACAATCTCCTGTCTATGTACTACTGCCAGAGAATGAATATGTTTTTTCCTACTGAAAAAAATTATATTTTGCACATAGGAGTTATTGTAGGAAAAACAACTATCTGCTTACTTGCTTGTGTATCTGCTTACTTGCTTGTGTATCTGCTTACTTGCTTGAGTATCTGCTTACTTGCTTGTGTATCTGCTTACTTGCTTGAGTATCTGCTTACTTGCTTGTGTATCTGCTTACTTGCTTGAGTATCTGCTTACTTGCTTGTGTATCTGCTTACTTGCTTGTGTATCTGCTTACTTGCTTGAGTATCTGCTTACTTGCTTGTGTATCTGCTTACTTGCTTGAGTATCTGCTTACTTGCTTGAGTATCTGCTTACTTGCTTGTGTATCTGCTTACTTGCTTGTGTATCTGCTTACTTGCTTGAGTATCTGCTTACTTGCTTGTGTATCTGCTTACTTGCTTGAGTATCTGCTTACTTGCTTGAGTATCTGCTTACTTGCTTGAGTATCTGCTTACTTGCTTGTGTATCTGCTTACTTGCTTGTGTATCTGCTTACTTGCTTGTGTATCTGCTTACTTGCTTGTGTATCTGCTTACTTGCTTGTGTATCTGCTTACTTGCTTGAGTATCTGCTTATTTACTTCTGTATCTGCTTACTTGCTTGAGTATCTGCTTACTTGCTTGTGTATCTGCTTATACTTGCTTGAGTATCTGCTTACTTGCTTGGGTATCTGCTTACTTGCTTGAGTATCTGCTTACTTGCTTGTGTATCTGCTTACTTGCTTGTGTATCTGCTTACTTGCTTGTGTATCTGCTTATTTGCTTGTGTATCTGCTTACTTGCTTGTGTATCTGCTTACTTGCTTGAGTATCTGCTTATTTGCTTGTGTATCTGCTTACTTGCTTGTGTATCTGCTTACTTGCTTGAGTATCTGCTTACTTGCTTGTGTATCTGCTTACTTGCTTGAGTATCTGCTTATTTACTTGTGTATCTGCTTACTTGCTTGAGTATCTGCTTACTTGCTTGTGTATCTGCTTATACTTGCTTGAGTATCTGCTTACTTGCTTGGGTATCTGCTTACTTGCTTGAGTATCTGCTTACTTGCTTGTGTATCTGCTTACTTGCTTGTGTATCTGCTTACTTGCTTGTGTATCTGCTTACTTGCTTGTGTATCTGCTTACTTGCTTAAGTATCTGCTTACTTGCTTGAGTATCTGCTTATTTGCTTGTGTATCTGCTTATTTGCTTGTGTATCTGCTTACTTGCTTGAGTATCTGCTTACTTGCTTGAGTATCTGCTTATTTGCTTGTGTATCTGCTTACTTGCTTGAGTATCTGCTTACTTGCTTGAGTATCTGCTTATTTGCTTGTGTATCTGCGTACTTGCTTAAGTATCTGCTTACTTGCTTGAGTATCTGCTTATTTGCTTGTGTATTTGCATACTTGCTTAAGTATCTGCTTACTTGCTTGAGTATCTGCTTACTTGCTTGAGTATCTGCTTATTTGCTTGTGTATCTGCGTACTTGCTTAAGTATCTGCTTACTTGCTTGAGTATCTGCTTATTTGCTTGTGTATCTGCTTACTTGCTTAAGTATCTGCTTACTTGCTTGAGTATCTGCTTATTTTCTTGTGTATCTGCGTACTTGCTTAAGTATCTGCTTACTTGCTTGAGTATCTGCTTATTTGCTTGTGTATCTGCTTACTTGCTTAAGTATCTGCTTACTTGCTTGAGTATCTACTTATTTGCTTGTGTATCTGCGTACTTGCTTGAGTATCTGCTTTTGCTCGAGTATCTACTCACATGCTTGAGTATCTGCTTACTTTTTTTCAGCATTTGCTTACTTGCTTGACTATTCGCTTACATGCTTGATTGTGTGTTTTCTTGCTACTTATTTAATGTTAATGTGTCCTTTTGCCTCCTTTAATATATCTGCAGTGCTCGGGAAAAGTGACACAAGTCAGTTTCCACAAACCTTTTTTGATAATTTATTGACAACTTACGGAACATCTGCTCGCTTGGGAAAAAATACATAAGTATTTCTCCCATTACAATAATTCATACGGAAAAAAAATCAAATCGACATAAACCAGTGTAAGTTGTCAATAGATTATCAAAAAAGGTTTGTGGAAACTGACTTATGTCACTTTTCCCAAGCACTATAGTTATATAGTGTGACTTAAAATGAAATATTATTGATGCAGTTGCAAAGAATACACAATTACTGGAGGAATAATTCTATGGAAAACAGCTCAGGATAACTTACTTCTAAACCCATGCTTGATCAGACGTTCAAGGAAAGATGGGGATGTGGAAATTTTATTTCAGTCGGAACTGATTAAGAGGCACGATTATAATCATGATGAATATTATGCTATTTCGTCTGTTATAAAAAAAAATTCCGTGTTTAAAATTTTATCCCAGCTTCCTGAATACGTAAAAGTAGAGAAACATTCTCTAGAAGCTTCTGAGTTTTTACTTGGTCTCCGGTCCTAGATGGGCGGTAAACGCAACATCCCGTCCATTTTGCTCCTGGAGAAAACAGTCTCCTGTATTAAAGCACGAGGCTGGCTGGACCCCAGAGACGTCCTGGAAGTGATGGCGCGGAGAATCCCCTCCTCTCCTTGCTCCTGCAGGGGATTACAACCGCAACCCTACCCACTGAGCTAACAAGGCTCGCTAAGTGACAGACTGACTGACACACGCAACGACTTCTCTGATAATTCAGGAAATCCCTGCTCTCTAGGAACACGGCGGTTCATCACCATTACCACATAAGCTCACACACTTAAAATATATACTGTACCATATGCTATAGCAATTTAGTTTATCTTTTAAGACGGATGTTGTAATATGGTAGATTCCTAAATCTTACAGTCGTCCAGAAGGGCTCGGGATTTCATGACCTAAAAGTTAAAAGTGCCAGTGAGTATGAATAATTATTTTTGTTTTAGAATCAGGGTTGGCTGCGTAAATTGCATGTATGTATGTATTTATTTACACTGCAAGTGGGCAAGCACTCGGTGATATACACAATAAAATTTACAATACACAATACAATAAGAATACACAATACGATTTAACACAATAATTATAATTAATAATAAAACATAAATAAAATGCCTAATTTAACAATACAACCTACATAATTATGTATAGGCCCTACATAAGTTTCAATAGTTTCAATAGCATGATATATAAGGTTCGTTCCAACAAGCGGTTCATGGATCAGTTCATGTACGGTTCCTGTACCATCTTATGCGCATGCGCTGGTTGAGCATCTGCTATGGGATTGAAATTGGACTGGACGCTGTTGGAACGCTTTCGCGGATCGTTATGTACTAAATCCAGAGATGCTATAACTGTGATCATCTTTGCTAAGAACGGGATGCTTAATTATTATCGTTTCGCAGCTAATTCTAATTGCAGAAAATAGAATTTCGATCATTTTCTGTAAAAATATGACAAAACATATGGAAGGCAAGAATTCTGATAATTCAACGTCGTGTATTGGGGGACTCTCATCTAAAAATAGTTCTTTTTAAATTATTAATGTATGTACGTTATTTATTATATTTTTAATCAAAGCTGCATGTTGAAATTGTAATTAACTGTTTCAATACCCAAATAATTTCCATTCCCTTTCTATCTGGCGAAAATTTAAATTAAATCTCTATTTTTATTATTCGTCTGTACTGTCACTTTTTATCTTTAACCTCAATGATGTGAACAGTCGATCATGTCTTTCTTCAGTATCCAGGAGACGTTGGTAAGCTTATGCGCATGCGCGTCTCGCGTACTCTTCCGTACATGCCTCAATCCACGGACTATTTTTGACCGTTCCGAACCCGTGTCAAAAGCTTGTTGGAACGCCCGACTGCAGTACATGTTTCCGGTTCAGGACTGGTTCGGATTGTGTTGGAACGCTTTTTTTGTACTGCGCATGCTCACGATGGTTACGGACGGTTCCTGACTGCTGTTGGAACGAACCTATATTTTACGCAAATTACGCGTAATTTATACCGCACAGGAAAACTAATTTTACACGACTCCCTGCGCAGCGTAATAAATTGAATGTTAAAAAAAAGAGAATCTCAGTCCAAAAAAATCCAAATTTGAGATATTGAGCGTATTGTGGCGTCCATGTACTGAATTAGTTGTTAGGCCTATGGTGTTTTTCCCTTATGTTATAGGATTGGAAATTTTTAGTTTTTTTTACACAAAAGAATTTATTTTCTTGAAAACAGTCATTGTGGAGCCAGAACGATGATAACATTAGCAAATATTTCATTCATATCATCTTGAAATATTTATCCATACAATATTAAACTGTAGTAGATTGGCAGTACTGCTTCTTACGTACGCGGCAAAAGCCATCTCAGAGAAAACTACTTTGGCACGTGAATTGTTGTATTAGTTCTGCAGTGCGTGGGAAAAGTGACATAAGTCAGTTTGCACAAACCATTTTTGATAATTTATTGACAACTTACACTGGTTTATGTCGATTTGATTTTTTTCTGTAGGAATTATTGTATGGGAGGAATACTTATGTATTTTTTTCCAAGCGAGCAGATGTTCCGTAAGTTGTCAATGAATTATCAAAAAAGGTTTGTGGAAACTGACTTGTGTCACTACAGAGTTATGGAGTCATGTTTAAGTACAGTAGTAACCCATGGAAGAAACATAAGTAACGAAAGGAGAAGAAACGGGATATAATAAAGGAAAAGAAGCTTAAAGAAGAGGCACACTTCAGCCACAACAGAGAATTTTTTCTTAAAACGATCATAGTCCATTGTTACCTCCATTTACACTGTATTTCTATGAGGCAATTTAAGTTATAAATGTACTTCAGTTTTCCCAAGTTTCTACAATACCTTAAGAAATAGGATGACGAATTTCATTCTTGAAGTGTCAAAAACATCCATGCCAGATGGCAGTGGCGGCCGGTTAGGCATTCTGGTGGTGGTGCCAAAAATGAAAAATGGTTGTACGCAGATTACCCTAGTGAAATTGATAATCGCAGCTCATGTTTGCATTATGCTAAATAAAACACATTAATTAAGCCAGCTATTTTACCAGGTGTACAGTTAATAATGCATCTAGTAACAGTTACAAAAACATTTCCGAAACTAATAACGAAATTTACAGATATAGATAATGCAAAACTTTCACAGTATTGTTAGTCAAATACAAATAACTTTTATAACTAGTAAAATTACTGGCAAAATACACGAGATAAACAGTAATATAGATAATAAACAAACACGTTTGCTCTTTATTTAACAGGCCGATGAATCCAAGGCAGACGCCTGAATAACATATGTTCATGTCCTGCACAGATCTCATGTGTCGTTAACAAAAGAATCAATACTATAACAACAGTTTAGTTGCCGCAAAATAAAACAAATGTTACATAATATTAACAAACAGTTTTACATAATATGAAAAAATATTTCATCTTTATAAAAAAGAACCATGACTATCTCTGCGTTCAATATAGTTAAATGGATAATAATTTACACATTCAAATCCAAGTTATGTGCATTAGTTTTGAATTGGCAACATTACATTAACATTTGGCGCGGAACTTTAACTTGTGTTTTCGTGCAAGTCTGCGGTTGATGGTTCCCTTCCTAACGTTTTCAACAACCCTGCCATCTAGTGAAATTTCTGCATTACTATGCTCTAGCGGGCGGAATGTTGACTACTGAGTCAAATTGAATTCGGCTCAGTGTCTGCCAAAAGAAACGCATATAAACTAGAATCAGTAGCCTTTTGTACAGTGTTATATGGACGCAGGCAGTGCCACAACGAAGTGGCTCCAACGTTCGGAAAAACGCTGCAACAGTGCGTCCCGATCTGTGCGCGATCTCGTTCAAATGAAATACGAATAAAATGTGTAGAAATAAACTATTATAACTGCTTTTTAGGATATTATTTTTTGTTTCTTTCATTGGTGGTGCCATGGCACACTGACACTATCCCAAGAGCCGCCCCTGCCAGATAGTTCTTGTTTCTCCTGAAAAAATTAAGATTTTGGACTATAGTTGTTAAAAAAACGCTTCAATTATTTTGTTGGAAGTTAATTAATAGATGAATAACATACTTTTCTGTGTGCTTGAAGACGCTGGGTTGCTGTGTTTTTAATTATCAAGCTACAAAATATATATTTTGTTCAGGGTGTGTTTTCGAGTTTTATGGGAATGAAACCAAGTTCCGTCACACTTGATATGCAACAGTCTTCCTGTGCAGGCCTATAACATTTCGGCTCTCACTTTAATTTTTAATATAGAATCTTACTAACGTCAAAGTCAGTGATTATAATCCCTGAAACTTTGTTTTTTTTTCTGAACCGACGCATGCGACGTGCGAGGTGCGAGACACACCTCGCACAAATCGGACTACATGAGAGATAGTGAGTGGTTTCTATAGTTGCGAGATGGGAGGTGTGCGCACCTCACAGCCATAGACAGAATCTTACTAACTTCAAAGTGAGTAATTATAATCCCTGAAGTCTTGGTTTTTCTGAACCGACGCATGCGACGTGCGAGACCCGCTTCGCACAAATCCGGACTACATGAGAGATAGTGACTGGTTTCTATAGTTGCGAGATGGTAGGTGTGCGCACCTCACAGCCATAGACACAATCTTACTAACTTCAAAGTCAGTGATTATAATCCCTGAAGTCTTGTTTTTCTGAACCGACGCATGCGACGTGCGAGACCCGCTTCGCACAAATCCGGACTGCATGAGAGATAGTGAGTGGTTTCTATAGTTGCGAGATGGGAGGCGTGCGCACCTCACAGCCATAGACAGAATCTTACTAACTTCAAAGTCAGTGATTATATTCCCTGAAACCCTGTTTTTTTCTGAACCGACGCATGCGACGTGCGAGGTGCGAGACCGCCTCGCACAAATCCGGACCACACGAGAGATAGTGAGTGGTTTCTATGGCTGTGAGGTGCGCACACTTCTCATCTCGCAACTATAGAATCCACTCACTATCTCTCGTGTAGTCCAGATTTGTGCGAGGCTGGCCTCGCAGCTCGCACGTCGAATGCGCCGGTTCAGAAAACCCAAGGCTTTACTGAACGCTTCGGAACTATGCTATGAACTGAAGTAGATTATGTTATTCCATACTTTTAAAATTTCTACACAATCAAATCACAATCTCATCACTAAAGATCTGGAAATGTGCAGTAAATTTTCGAAGTGCCGCATCTGGGAAAGTGTCCCCGGAGAGTTCTCAAATGGACAACAAATTTTGTGTTTCCTTTTTAATACTGGCTTCTGTGAACGGGAAGACTTCTTCTGTTGGCGGGTAAAGGGAAATAAACGAAGTCACCGTTACTCAAAAGGACCATCCATTATCACAGTGATATAAGGACTTCGGAAAAAAAAATATGGAGAAAAAAAGATACCAATTGGACCATGGAAAAAACAATACAAAATGCACGTGATGAAAACCGTTGGCAGTCTTGATGACTAGTAAACTCTAGAATCGGTATCGGCTCGGCGAGTAGCAAAGCAACACGCGGAGATAATTTATGGTGTCGGCGTATCTTTTTAAAGGAGAGAAGAAATGAAGGCAATATGAAGAGCTCGAATGAATTGCCACAAGTACTGCACACAGGTAGCCTTTTTACACGTATTGTAGAAATTACGTTTACGCGTAACTTCACAAACCTGCTCAGAATTTGTAATGTAGATGCCTAGTTAACACCGCTTTGAAATTCGAAGTGCCTTTGCTAAACACACGGCATTTCAAATTAAAATAAACGTTTTCAGTGTAAACCACGCGCCATGGATTTTATGTGAGGTGATGCAACTGTAATCTTTCATTTGTTTACATTCATAATCAGAGAATTAGTGAATATGTTTCGGAGCCAATGTTCACTAGATCGTAACGAAATACCCAGTGATAGTGGTCGGGTGTAATTTGAAGGCCTGTGATTTTGTCGCTGTGACAGGTTTATCGCTAGTTGCAACTGTGACTGTCGTTCGAAAATCACAGCTCTGAGAACTCACCATTTCTGGCAACTATGTTACTCATAGCGACGATGGCGACTGATGTCGACTGTGATTATATGTGATCAAGATGACTGCTCCAGACATCTAACTCCACATCAGAAGATTCACACTAACTTGAATGACAAGATAACTTGGTTATACAGGGTGAGTCAGGAGGAAAGGTACATGGTTTGAAGGGTGATAATATTGGTGATTCTGAACAAAAAATTTATATGAACATATGTCCTGTTCTTAACGGTTTCGGAGAAAACTAATGGAAACAATGAGGAACATGAAAAGTACAGGTGATAGTAAATTAAAACATCGTTACCTTATGTTCTCTTTAATTGTGCACTTTTCTTTACAGAACATGTTCAAAAAGTCCACCATAAACTTCAACGCACTTTGCAGTTCTTGTAGACAGATGCTGTGTTGCTGATCCGATCTGATTCGGACAATTCTTTACTTGAGCAAAAGCATGTAAAATGCGAGCGAGAAGTTTCCACTTTGCGCTTGTAGACTTCGCTCTTAAGCCAACTCCACGCACAGTAATCGAATGTAGTAATGACGGGTGACCTCGATGGCCAAGAAATGATTCCACCTCGACCGATGCAACGCCCAGGATAAGTTTTATTGATCCTACTACAACCTAATATCGTTCTGGTTGTGTCCGCATATGAGTGCTGACATGAGAGTGACGCCCGTGATTTTCAAACAGTTGTACGTCAGATTCTGTTAAGAACAGGGCATATGTTCATAGAAACTCTTTTGTTCAGAATCACCAATATTATCACTCCTCACACCTTGTACCTTTCATCCTGACTCACCCTGTATTATCGTCTCATTCAACTCTTTGATGCTCAAGTGAATACCGCTTACCGGGTGTTTGTTACTCGCCACGCTAATCAGTATTATTGTTATACTATTTATAGCACCGGTATGTCAATTTGTAGAAGAGCGATAAAAATAAACATGTTTTTAGTGGTGGCAAAAAAAGTATCGTCATATACGTAGCTCGGTTACATTCGGAGTAACTCAGCAATATTCGAATCGCCATGAATTAGAGGAGCACAAAAATCACACTGTGATAAAATCGTCATTATATCACAACAAGAGAAATCGCTGTCTCCTCCCAATATGTGACTCATAACGATTCACTTATTTAATTATTTATTTATTCTGACAGGATTAAGGCCATAGGGCCTTCTCCTTCCTACTAAATAACATATACAAATACAACAAAAAAATGACAAAAATAATACAAATTACATTAAAACCCAATATAGGATGAACAGGGTCAAAGAACACTGTAGAGTAATTATTAATGGTGATAATAATCATAATCCCAGGCACAACAATCCATAAAGGACTATGACCTACCAGCCGGCTGCTGGCCTCACGTCCATATGGTGGACGATCATCCAATCAGAATGAAGGTATCGTGTGTTTAATACGATGATCCCCCAGCCGATATAGCTGGTTTCCGTAACCGGATTTCGCTACCTATCGTAGCTCCCCAAGTGCATCACGATGCTGGGGGGCACCGGTCCCATACACTGGCCGAAATTTCTTGAGAAAATTTCTTCCTCCATGAGGACTCGAACCGGCACGCATTCCGTAACGCGAGTCCTAGGCAGGATGCCTTAAGGCTGGTTCACAATAAACCGAGAACGGAAACGACAACGAGAACTAGAACGGAAATAATGTTAAAATGAATGTATTTATATGTGAGCATTCACAATAATTAATTGTGAGTGTTGACATTTAAATATATTTGTCTTAACAATATTCCAGTTCTCGTTCTCGTTGTCGCTTTCGTTCCCGGTTTATTGTGAGCCAGCCTTTAGATCACGATGCCACGGCGCGGAACTATTAATGGTGATGTAAATATAAAATGAACGTGCTAGCAATACTTCAGTTGCATACTATATGTTTGCGTCTTGAAAAATCCATCACCACAGCCGAGTTTGAGCTCGCAAAACCAATAATTAGGAGTGGATTTAACATGTAATGTTTCTGCATTAATTTATAAATTTCTAAAATTAAACTTTTGCTACGTGGCGTCACCCGTGGAAGAGGGGAAGTTTAGAGCCCGCGTGAAGCCCTCTCCTCTAAACACAAGTTTTAGTATTTTTAAGGTTTAAAGTCATAGAATCCGAGAAGTAGTTGTTTCTGAATTTTCTTCTTTTGGTGTTACGCTCTGTTTTTAACGAATCAATACCTCTATAGGCTTCCATTATGTAATGCTTATTATTTACCTAAACAGAAGACGTTTGCAGTAGAAAATTCCTCATCGACTGAATTTGAGCCGTTCACGTTCTTGAGCAGTCGTCTCTCCAAGCTAATGAAAACTGTTTCCAGCTTGGAATGTATCTCGCAGAAAATGTGGGTATAATTTTACATCGCTAATCGATAGCAGAAACATGGAAATGCTCCCTCAAGACTGTATGAGAAGCATTGAAGGAGGGTGCAAACGAATTCTCCTGGAGGGTGATGGGGGAAGTATTTCCGGCTCAAGAACTTTCACCGTATTGGAACTGGTCAAGCATTTAGAGCTCTGTAGCATAGGGTAATCCTGATGAAGCACATTCGCTTCTAAAACCGTGCGGTGTGTATGCAGACGATTACATTGCGGACAGTTTCTGCGGGTTTCAAATATATATTCCATCTGTAAAAATGTGTTTATGTCTGTTCTGGCTAAGATTGTTATGATGATAATACCAATAATAATAATATTTTTGTTATTACTGTTCGTGTTTTTACTACCACTACTCTTGCTAATCTTGCACTTAATGCTGATATTGCTACTGATGTTAATATTACTAATTCCACTGTTAATGCTGTTGCTGAAGATGCTACAGATTCATGCGACTGATAATTCTAACACTTCTGGCAGTGCTGTTAGTACTTCTTTTTCTCCACCTTCTTTCCTTTTCACCTTCACGTTCTTTTCCCTTAGCTTCAACTTTTTTCCTTTTTCCCTCTACCACCTTTCCCTCTTCAATCACCTTTTTTCTTTTTACGTTCACTTTCTTTCCTTCTTTCCATTTTAATAAAGCTCCTTTCTCCTTTTCCAACACCTCTTTTCTCCTTTTCGTACACCACCTTTCTCCTTTTCATACACCTCCTTTCTCCTTTTTCTGCATCTCCTTTCTCCTTTTCCTACACTTCCTTTTCCATTTTCTTACACTTCCTTTTCCATTTTCCTACACTTCCTTTTCCATTTTCCTACATCTCCTTTTCCATTTTCCTACACCTCCTTTCTCCTTTTTCTGCATCTCCTTTCTCCTTTTCCTACACTTCCTTTTCCATTTTCCTACACTTCTTTTTCCATTTTCCTACATATCCTTTTCCATTTTCCTACACCTCCTTTCTCCTTTTCCTACACTTCCTTTTCCATTTTCCTACACTTCCTTTTCCATTTTCCTACATCTCCTTTCTCCTTTTCCTACACTTCCTTTTCCATTTTCCTACATCTCCTTTTACATTTTCCTACACCTCCTTTCTCCTTTTTCTGCATCTCCTTTCTCCTTTTCCTACACTTCCTTTTCCATTTTCCTACATCTCCTTTTCCATTTTCCTACACCTCCTTTATCCTTTTCGTCATTCTCATTTTCCATTTTCCCCACATTTTGCCCCTTTTCCCACATTTTTGCCCCTTTCTTCCAACTTCTTTCCCTTTTCATCCATATTCTTTTTTACCATACTCATTCAGTTATTTCTCTATTTTTTTCCTCCACATCACATCCCTTTTTCCTACACCTCCTTTCCATTTTCCTCAAACTGCTTTCCCCTTTCCCTCCATATGCGTTCTCATTTTCCTCCATCTCCCTTCTTCTTTTCCTCCACATTCTTTCCATTTTTCCTCCACATTCTTTGCCTGATTCCTCCACCTTCTTTCCCCTTTATGTCCACACCTGTGAAGCAACGGTCAGCGCGTCTGGCCGCGAAACCATGTGGCCCGGGTTCGAATCCCGGTTGGGGCAAGTTACCTGGTTGAGGTTTTTCTCCGGGGTTTTCCTTCAACCCAATACGAGCAAATGCTGGGTAACTTTCGGTGCTGGACTCATTTTACTGGCATTATCACCTTCATTTCATTCAGACGCTAAATAACCTAGATGTTGATACAGCGTCTTAAAATAACCCAATAAAATAAAAATAAAAATTTCCCCTTTACTCACAACTAAGGTGGCTTACTTACAAAAATTACTAATTTATAGTACTTTTTCGCAGCAGCTGCTCTAAATGTCCTCCGTTTGCACGCAAACATGCCTAGGTGAGTTCTTCTACTGCGCTGTGCACAAAATCTAACAGCCCGTTCGTAGTCTGATGTCTGTCGCAGCTGCATTAATTCACTGAACCGGAAGATCTCTGTCTGCAATGTCCGTAGCGTGCACCTTCCCTTTCATAAAACCCCATACAAAGAAGTCCAAAAGCATTAAGTCAGGGGACCGTGTTGGCCAAGCAACAGGGCCTCCCCTCCCTATCTATCGACCTTGAAAGTTTGTATCCAACCACTAACGCAAAGGACGTGTGAAATGTGAAGGAGCGCCATCGAACTGAACTACAGCTCCTAGTGTATGACGTGAGAGGTGGTAGCGTTGCCTCCCCTCTGTCTTCCGTTACGTAATCACATTTCACAGCGTGTATTCCATTGCCATTCCATCAGTGGTGGAAATTATGCTTTGTGAACAAACCTAGATCAAAACAACTGACTGTAAATTGGTATTTATTGTATCATGAGATGTGAATTAACTGTTTGACCTCTTGTAACTCTGAAACGGTTGCAAAAAAATAAAACGGACAAAGGACTTTCCTCCTCTAAATGTCGCCCTGAATCATCTCCTCACCGGTTGAATCATCCTGTATAGGCGTTGTTGTTTACTGCACATGCGCAGTATGTTGTAACTGGAACTTAGAAAATTCGAGTCACCCAAATTACTGTATGTTTCTAGGTATGTACATACTGAATTGAATTGAAAGAGGTGAATTGGGAGGACAAATTTAAAAGGTACGCAAAACGTGTCCTTGCAAGGAGTTCGGGGCTGCAAGAAACTAAATATGTGAGCTCCAAGCCTGTTGGACACTAGTCTCACTCCGGGTTACACTGGTCCACTGAAGGAGCTCTAGAAAATTTTGAAGGGGAAAACCGAAAATGGACGTAACCTCTTAGGTACCACATACGCGAGTGGGACGGAAATGTGATCAAAATGATCACGGCTCGGGAAGAGGAGTAGATGGCTGGTGTAAATCTGCACATTGAAATGAACTGTGTCATTTCGCAGTGCAGGAGGAGTCGAGAAGACTCTGTCGTCTGTTGTTCGATGACAAGGCAGGTGAAGACCGCCAGGAGAGACGCCGTGAATTCTGAATCTGCAAATTGAAAGGTTCCCTGTCCTTTCGCATTGCAACTACATGAGTGACGTTGCACATGTATTTCATAATTCTATAGACTCTGAACTAGGGCATTAAGTTGTTTGTTAGAAAAAAGGTGGACTTATGGGGAAGGGCATATAGGACCGTGGCCCATTTCTCTTAGGGCTCATCCCGACATTTGTCTTAACGCCTTAGGAAAACCACGGAAATACCTTAAGCAGGATGAGTTGTCTCAATATAAGAGACTAGCCAATTTGGCTTTTAGGTAATAGGTCAGTTGAAAGTCTGTACATACTTCAAGTATACTCATTCATTCATTCATTCATTCATTCATTCATTCATTCATTCATTCATTTATTTTATTCCATAGATCTTACATGAGCAATGAAGCTTTAAGATGTGGAACATGTCAACATTTTACAATATTACAATTACAATTTTTACAAATTTTTATAGTTTTACAATTTAGTAATTTTCTACAATTTTTACAATTTTGTACAATTTTTTTTACATTTTTTTTACTTTTTTTTACATTTTGGCGAGATGTAGTGAGATGAGATGAGGTCCGAGGATTCGCCAAAATATTACCCGGCATTTGCCTTTTCGGTGGGGGAAACCTCGGAAAAACCCAACCAGGTAATCAAATCAAAGGGGGTAATCAAATCAAAGGGGTTGATGCCAAGGACTCGCCATAGACCATCCGGCTTCAGTCGCACGGCTGGGGAAAACCTCCGAAGAAACCAAAGTCCAAAGGGGGATCCAACCCAAGCCCGAACGCAGCTCCGGATCAGCAGCCCAGCGAGTCCGTCGACTGAGCTACATTGATGGCTCTACTAAAAGTATACAATACATAGCCAATCAGATTATTAAATTTACAGACGCAAACGATCATTCATAAGTTGAGCTATATTATAATACAAAACAATTTAATTAAATTTAAGGCATAAACAATTCAACCAGTTGTGATATACAGAAATTGATAATACATATCATGCAAACTACTTCAAATTACAAACACAAACAATTTATCAGTAGAGCTATATAGATTACTATTCAATTTAAAGCATATACAATTCATCGGCCAAAACTATATAAATATATACAATACAAAGTAGCATACTTTCATTAAGCTATACAAATTTGTGCAATTAATATCAAGTAGATTAATTCAATTTATAATCATAAACAATTCATCAGTTGAGCTATACCTATTACCATTCAATTTACAGTAGGTCTATATACAATTCATCAGTATAAAGTGATACAAGCAGCATAATGTGTGTTCTCTGCACACATGACAGCTAGTTACTTATGTAGACTATTCTCTTTATTTCTATGTTGAACTATAACTACAGAAACAACTAAAATAACAGGATCACATCCCGTCATTCTCTTGGCAGCTAGTATTTGAGGAAACGAAGACTAAATGCTACTTCTCGTGCTAACAAGGATCCCTGCTTTTGATAAATGGGGTGCAAGTCTCATCACGATTTGAATCACCAGAATAGTTTTCATCATTAATACAGGGTGAGGGAATGAGATGAGAGGAATTGTAGGTCAAATTTAGTGGAGACTTGAGAATGGAACCTCCCCGGAAATTTGAACAGAACGCAGCTTACAGGGCTTGGGATACACTTGATGAATAAACATTTCAGGAAACGTATAATTTGCTCCTAGATCGTACTCTGTTATTAGGCGCTTCGCAGTGGCTTAATGGTTGCGAGTATTTAGTGCACGAAAGTCGGAAATGGAATTGTCTGGGATGAGGATCCTTACCGCTTTCACTGGTTAGGCTTCCAATAGTCGATAATTTATTCTTAATCCTTTGCTCAACTTCAACCTATGATTTGGGGTGCTTTGTTGTACGTCTAATTTCTGCAGCCTTGTTCCTGTCTTCACATATTCCTCTCGGCTCCGACATCTGATTTGGGACATTCTCTGATCGTTTAGCTTTAAGCAAGAATATTTTGATGTATATATATATATATATATATATATATATATATATATATATATACTTATTTACTTACTTACAAATGGCTTTTAAGGAACCCGAAGGTTCATTGCCGCCCTCACATAAGCCCGCCATCGGTCCCTATCCTGTGCAAGATTAATCTAGTCTCTATCATCATATCCCACCTCCCTCAAATCCATTTTAATAGTATCCTCCCATCTACGTCTCGGCCTCCCCAAAGGTCTTTTTCCCCTCCGGTCTCCCAACTAACACTCTATATGCATTTCTGGATTCGCCCTACGTGCTACATGCCCTGCCCATCTCAAACGTCTGGATATAATGTTCCTAATTATGTCACGTGAAGAACACAATGCGTGCAGTTCTGCGTTGTGTAACTTTCTCCATTCTCCTGTAACTTCATCCCGCTTAGCCCCAAATATTTTCCTAAGCAGGTTATTCTCAAACACCCTTAACCTATGTTCCTCTCTCAGAGTGAGAGTCCAAGTTTCACAATCATACAGAACAACCGGTAATATAACTGTTTTATAAATTCTAACTTTCAGATTTTTTGACAGCAGACTAGATGATAAAAGCTTCTCAACCGAATAATAACACGCATTTCCCATATTTATTCTGCGTTTAATTTCCTCCCGAGTGTCATTTATATTTGTTACTGTTGCTCCAAGATATTTGCATTTTTCCACCCCTTCGAAGGATAAATCTCCAATTTTTATATTTCCATTTCGTACAATATTCTGATCACGAGACATAATCATATACCTCGTCTTTTCGTGATTTACTTCCAAACCAATCGCTTTACTTGCTTCAAGTAAAATTTCCGTGATTTCCCTAATCGTTTGTGGATTTTCTCCTAATATATTCACGTCATCCGCATAGACAAGAAGCTGATGTAACCCGTTCAATTCCAAACCCTGCCTGTTATCCTGAACTTTCCTAATGGCATATTCTAAAGCGAAGTTAGAAAGTAAAGGTGATAGTTCATCTCCCTGCTTTAGCCCGCAGTGAATTAGAAAAGCATCAGATAGAAACTGACCTATACGGACTCTGCTGTATGTTTCACTGAGACACATTTTAATTAATCGAACTAGTTTCTTGGGAATACCAATTTCAATAAGAATATCATATAATACTTCCCTCTTAACCGAGTCATATGCCTTATATATCTGTGTGTGTGAAAATGGTGATAAAAGTGGGACTTATCACCAAAGCTCGAAACTTGGGGACTTGTGTCTTTGCACGTGACTAAGCGACCGGACTTCAATGTCAACAAACTCCCGCTTCCAGCACGGAGGTACTGTCAGGTCTGCTATAAAAGTGGTTTCTGGCTGCGACAACATATTAATAATATTATGGTAGATTGAAACACGTAATTTCATAGCATATATATAATAAAAATAAAAATGAGAAATATATCAAATTTACTGTTGTGCTGTGTACATTTTATTACAGTGTATGACTACCTACATTCGAAGATTTTTCGGTAGTAGACTTAAAATACTGAATTTTTTCACTGTTACTTTTTTCTGTTCGATTTTCAGCAGTTGCTAGCTGATCTCGTATCTGAGAAAGAGAAGTATATCCTAAATTTTTCTCGAAAATAGTTTTCAATTAGTGTGTCACTACTAGGGCAAGCCCCTCTACGTTTCGATCCATGCCTATGGACAGATTTTTCTACAATTTGAGGGACTGCAACGCCTTTCAATGAATTTAGTTTCCAGCTTCTAGTTTGTGTGTTGCACAACTTATAAAATATAAACTCTCCATTCGAGAAAAAATAATGTATCTCCTCCGAATTCTCCACGAAATTCTGTATCTTAAATTTAAAACAAAATGTATTTTCAAACTTCTATAATACCCATTCGAAATAACACGTATTTTCTATTTCCTCAAACAGACCGTTTACCTTTAATTCTCTGAATGGCATTGGCTTCGACATAACAGTTTCTTCGTCCGTCTTCCTGTCATTAGTTGTGGCCACTTTCTTAGCACACACGACTGTCCCTGAGCACTTGCAGGGTGAGCTTTGTGTACGTTGTACCTGTAACCTTACTCATGCACACGACGCAAGTCCCCTAGTTCCGAGCTTTGCTTATCACATTAGATTGAAACCCTTCTGTAAATTTTGCGTAAAGCCCGCTCTTTCGCAGACAGTGTTTTTATACAAAGTAAATCTACCCGTAAACATAATAGCGCCCTAAAGCAAATAAATGCTACGCGAAAATACAGGATACGTTCATTTTGATGTAGAACGAAGTAAGCGCAGACGCTTTTAGACATTGACTATTATCTTTGTGGAGGTATGAATGCTTTGTTTTCGTCATTTTGTAGAAACATTGTACCATCACAGATTTTATCCTGGTTAAGTGAGGTGTCAGAGGTCCATGTTTAAGTATCCGGTGATTATGAACGGTGCACAGAAATTACATTTTAATCGTGGTTTCGTAAACCATGATTATTATATTTTTAATCGACGTTGATGCACGTGGTCATTACTTTCATACAACTTTGAATTCAGTAGAGTACCAAAATTGTACTGATCAGTGAAGAATCGGATGTAACAAAAGTAATGTCTTACATAGTTTGGATAAGATTAAATGTAAGCAGTAGGCCTATAGGCTACAGTTCTGAATTAAAAGTACAAGGAAATAATACTTCAACCCAATGGTATATGCTGTTTATTTAAGTAGAAATGTAAATCAGTCTTTAGGGAGTACAAGATTTTGAAGATATAAATGCTATATTCGTGGCTAATAAATTCCACGTGCGGTTTAGAGTTTTAACTAAGGATATCAAAGACTTAAAAACTCAAGTCATCATTTCGCGTCACTGGTAAGCACTAGATCTTAAAGAGAATTATTTCCAGCACCTTCTTCTGCTAATGACACAATTTGTTCCTCTACGTGGGTTGAAAGAAGTTGAGAATGTATATTTATAAAGCAGTTAGCTGTCATTTACGTAAAAGGTTCTCCAGGGATATACGCGTTAGTGATTTGCATAACAATTCAGGCATAGAAACATATTACATTTAATGTCAGTCGGAGATTAGAGGCTTAGATGGGTATAAAGCTTACTAAAATTATTTGTGACAACCAAAGATACTTACTGAGTGGTTTGTCATGTCACGTTTTTCAGAGAGTTTCACGTTAAACTGTTGCTTGGCATGTGAAACTCTCTCGTGTCGCATCCGTTGTATGTTGGTCTATCCACAAACAATGGACAGAAATTTATACAATAGTTCGTAAGTTGTCGTAACTAAGTACCATGCAATCGAGGAAGACGAGATGACCAGACGTAAGAAATATTTTAATTGTGGAGGGAACTTTTGTCGTTCACGCAGAGCATGAATAATAGTATATTACGATTCAATTTTGTGAAGTGCTTTTTACAAAATGGAGCAAATATATTTTCATTAGGTGCTGAAATCATAATATAATTTAATTATTTCATAATATAATTACAAATAACATGATTAATACATTAATTACATGAACAATTTGAGAAAACACAGTTATCAAATCTGAATAAAGGAGTGTCATTCTCTTTAAATAAAATGGACATGGAATTAGAAGATGAAGATGTACTGTAGATGTGGAAGTAGGATTTTGCACTTTATTTAGTACTTCTATAAGATGTTTATGATTATGTTCTATGTAGGCCTAATATTGTTTTCTTTATCTTAACGCTGGCCTACATATGAAAAAATAGAAATAATTCAAATTTAACTTGGCGTCCTGTATTTTTAATTGCAATATCTGGTATAGCATACTTATACAGCATTTAATAGACTAAAATATCAGTTACACTAAATTTATTAATTTGTGTAAGTCAGATCATGACAAATTGAGGCATGAGTTGAATTCAGTTCAGTTAATATCTCAGAAAAATAAAATATTACGAACATTTAAAAATAGATGCTTGACAACAGCTGCGTAATGTAGGCACCGGTACTGAAGATTTATATTACGAACTTTTAAAAATAGATGCTTGACAACAGCTATGTAATGTAGGCACCGGTACTGAAGTTTTATGTTACGAACTTCTAAAAATAGATGCTTGACAACAGCTGTGTAATGTAGGCACCGGTACTGAAGATTTATATTACGAACTTTTAAAAATAGATGCTTGACAACAGCTGTGTAATGTAGGCACCGGTACTGAAGATTTATATTACGAACTTTTAAAAATAGGTGCTTGACAACAGCTATGTAATGTAGGCACCTGTACTGAAGATTTATATTACGAACTTTTAAAAATAGATGCTTGACAACAGCTATGTAATGTAGGCACCGGTACTGAAGTTTTATGTTACGAACTTCTAAAAATAGATGCTTGACAACAGCTGTGTAATGTAGGCACCGGTACTGAAGATTTATATTACGAACTTTTAAAAATAGGTGCTTGACAACAGCTATGTAATGTAGGCACCTGTACTGAAGATTTATATTACGAACTTTTAAAAATAGATGCTTGACAACAGCTGCGTAATGTAGGCACCGGTACTGAAAATTTATATTACGAACTTTTAAAAATAGATGCTTGACAACAGCTATGTAATGTAGGCACCGGTACTGAAGTTTTATGTTACGAACTTCTAAAAATAGATGCTTGACAACAGCTGTGTAATGTAGGCACCGGTACTGAAGATTTATATTACGAACTTTTAAAAATAGGTGCTTGACAACAGCTGCTTAATGTAGGTACCGGTACTGAAGATTTATATTACGAACTTTTATAAATAGATGCTTGACAACAGCTATGTAATGTAGGTACCGGTACTGAAGTTTTATATTACGAACTTTTAAAAATAGTTGCTTGACAACAGCTGTGTAATGTAGGTACCGGTACTGAAGATTTATATTACGAACTTTTATAAATAGATGCTTGACAACAGCTATGTAATGTAGGCACCGGTACTGAAGTTTTATGTTACGAACTTCTAAAAATAGATGCTTGACAACAGCTGTGTAATGTAGGCACCGGTACTGAAGATTTATATTACAAACTTTTAAAAATAGGTGCTTGACAACAGCTGCTTAATGTAGGTACCGGTACTGAAGATTTATATTACGAACTTTTATAAATAGATGCTTGACAACAGCTATGTAATGTAGGTACCGGTACTAAAGATTTATATTACGAACTTTTATAAATAGATGCTTGACAACAGCTGTGTAATGTAGGTACCGGTACTGAAGATTTATATTACGAACATTTAAAAATAGTTGCTTGACAACAGCTGTGTAATGTAGGTACCGGTACTGAAGATTTATATTACGAACTTTTAAAAATAGGTGCTTGACAACAGCTATGTAATGTAGGTACCTGTACTGAAGATTTATATTACGAACTTTTAAAAACAGATGCTGACAACAGCTATGTAATGTAGGTACCGGTACTGAAAATTTATATTTTAAGATAAACAATTTTTTATCACTGTTTCATGTAATATTGTTCTGTTTATCTCAACGCAGGCATAATAATAATAATAATAATAATAATAATAATAATAATAATAATAATAATAGTAATAATAATAATAAAACAATAATTCAAATTTAAGTGGTGTCCTAAATTTCTAATTGTTAGATCTGGTAATATTGCATTTTAATATGTCAGTTGCAGTACAGTTATTAATTTCTCTAAGCCAGATAATGACAAATTGAAGCCTGCATTTCATTCAGTTCAGTTAATATGTGAAGAATCCACTGCAAGAATGATGGGTGTCAATTTCTTGCCGAAAATGAACCAAGACTGTCAGTGCATAGCTTAAGACATATTATAGAATGTACATAGAGAATTATATGGCATTAACACTGATAGTCGTCGACCTGGTTGGCGAGTTGGTATAGCGCTGGCCTTCTATGCCTAAGGTTGCGGGTTCGATCCCGGGTCAGGTCATTGGCATTTAAGTGTGCTTAAATGCGAGAGGCTCATGTCAGTAGATTTACTGGCATGTAAAAAACTTCTGCAGGACAAAATTCCGGCACATTCGGCGACGCTGATATAACCTCTGCAGTTGCGAGCGTCGTTAAATAAAAAAATAACATTTTAAACACTGTTAGTCATTGTCCAGTAATGATCGGAAAATCTCAGTTAAGCTTTGAGCGCTAAGCAGTTTAAACTTTCAATTGCTTCTCCTGCAAAATGTATTCCAAATTACATCCATCATTCTTGCAGTGGACTCTTCATGTCAGCAAAATAAATTAAAAGTAGAGATTTTACAATATTGTATGTTTCTTTATAATTATGCAACAATTATTTTTCCATTAATTTTACGGACACATGATCTTGGGAGACACAGCATTACCCTCCTTCACGCGCTCTAGAAAATGCTCTGTACCCCTGCTTCGGGAGGGAGGAGAAACGCCCTCAGATTTCATAAGTTGGAGGGCTGGAAATCACTAGTGTAGAAGTGTATAAAACACATGAGAAACTACAGTTGAATCTATGGCTCTATGAGTTTCAGGACTATTACCTTAGCAAGAAGACTGGCATGTGAGGTGTCTCAATTTCCCGATCAATTTGTACTTTGAAGCTTGACATTGATTCCTGACCACCTAGTTTCAAGGTCACTGAAACATGCGAGCGCTGCTCGCCCCTGCACATGTGCCTTCGGGACATGTTAGTGACACTCTGTTTCCTTTACGTTGTGTACCGTAACATGTTTATCTCTGCTTCCCCTAGGTTAGCGGAAATAACAAGGCTTTAACTCGACCATATGTCTTTTTTATTCCATTAGGCTATGTAGACATTGATTCCCAAATATCCCATACCTAAAAAATGTATGCGAAGAATTTGGTAGTGCGTCTCATATACAGTATTTTGTGCTTTCACAATAATTCACTGTCTTTGTCAAGTTACGAATAATTATAAAGGGACATCATTTTATTTTTACTTCAATTTTTATTGTACCTGAGTTTTTGAATGTACTTCACTCCCACCCCGCCTACTAATGAAGTTCAACCGTCCTCCACACAGATCCAAGACCGCATATACAGTCATAGTAGCCTTACGGTCATAGTAAACAATACGTTCCAAAAATATGTTCGCGTTTTCCAGTGACGAAAGAGCTTTCAATATTAAATCATTTTCGCACGGGTACTGTCGTCCATTTTCTTACGTCTATCCCGGTTTCCCCCCACCAGCTTTTATTCGCCAGCTAGTGGCTGGGCAGACTTAGCTCTTTTCTGACATTAATTTCTGTTAGGACTTGGACGTCTACGTAATATTATACAACTGTTTAAAATAACTTAAATAGAAGGGCCTCGTTAAGTAATTAACTGTCACGTGATTTCCTCCCTTTCTACGACCCTACGACATAACCACTTGGACGGACAGTAGATAGTATGTCTGAGTAATTTTATCTTTTCGGATCGGACAGAAGTGAAGATTGAATTACCAGTACGTAAGGTATTCTTTTATAGAGTAGGTACAGAGTTATTTCAACATAAGTTACTAGTACGAAAGACGAAACTGGTAATTGGGATCAGGTACAATAATCTATAGTGCGATAATATGCACATTAGAACTGAAGCCTGTATCGAAATGAACGGCCACCATTTTAAAAATGTGTTTAAATATACATATTATGATAATTTTTCTATTTAAATTCATTCTCTATATTGTACGCTAATGTGCTGTAAACAGTAGATTATAATATACACCGCATAATGAATACGTCCACATAGACAGCTCAGTTTGTGAGTAAAAACACTCATTGTTATTACTGTACTGTACTTTGATTAAACAAAAACCTAATGAAAATGATCAAAATCATAAGCGCGATATTTCCTAGTATACGTAAATGGATGAACTACTTTTCTTCCCTCCTATACCTAGTAAAGTGATTTGTTTATATATTACGCCAGTATCATCGAACTCCAGTCGTGGAAGGGGTAGCAAACGGCGTTGATCCAGAGGTATAGGCAAGTTAATATTAAAAATGTTAGTAAAAATAAAATGATGTCCCTGTACTTAATTACAAATGGCTTTTAGAGAATCCGGAGGTTCATTGCCGCCATCACATAAACCCGCCATCGCTCCCTATCCTTAGCAAGATTAATCCAGTCCCTAGCATCATATCCCACTTCCTTGAAATCCATTTTAATATAATCCTCCCATATACGTCTCGGCCTCCCGAAAAGTATTTTCTCCTCAGGTCTCCCAACTAATACGCGTTTTTGGATTCACCCATACGCGCTACATGCCCTGCCCATGAGAACACAACTTCCATCATAAAAGTTAGGTTCTCCCGATCCAGATATTCACTTTGATTGGAAACCTGTCTTTGTCGTGTTTTCGTGTTCCTGTTGTCTGATCGTAGTAATAATAAGTAAATCGAAAGTAATCGATGTTTTAATTATGCTGTCTAAATATTTAGGAAAGCGAAATTCTGATGATGAGGATCCTCCATCGAAAAAATGAATGATGTATTTAATTGGCTTTTCCCCACGCGGAATAACCCCGCTGAAGCCCACAATGCACCACAAATAATCAAAGAGCGGGAACAGATGCGTCAGTGTTTTAATGACATCAGATTTTCAAGTTTGTAGTTAATTCAAAACTGGATGTCAAGATTTTTATAATGTTGTATTACTAGACCGAGGCCAGTGGAGTCATGCAGTCCGGAGCGCCACTTCTGCTTCTCCTTCGTTGGTATAACGTCATCGCGATAGTTCACATTACGCCCGCGTCTCCACTCGCCTCAGTCGAGTTATACAAAACGACGTGTCACTGCTAAAAAGGAAACGTTCTGATGGGGGCAGATAAAAAAGTTAAATTTTTTTCTTCCATCATGTTAATAATGTCAAAAGAAGTCCTTATACAAATTTTGGCCACTCGACCGCAATTACGATGCCGTCCAGAAAGTGATTTTCCCTGGGGTCGTGTATATAAAAAAGCACAATTTCATGCAAATATTTATTGAAACAGATACAGCAATTTTTGCTCAATTTGTCAACATATCCCCTACTGGAATTGAGACATTTGTCATACCATGGGATCAATTTTTGTGTCGTAGAAGTCAGCCGCCTCAGTCCGGAACCAGAGTTTGACTGCGTCTGCACCTCTGTCTGTCGATCCTGTGATATGAGAAATTTCTCATTTCCGATGGAAAATATGTTGGAAAATAGCTCAACAAGTTGTGTCCTTTCTAATAAATTTGTCCAATGAAATTGTGTTTTTTTCTTTCTGTTAACGGCCCCTGGCGAATCAATTTTTTTACGGCCCTCGTAATTGCGGTCCAGTGGCCAAAATTTGTATAAGCACTTCTTTTGACATTATTAACATGATGGAAGAAAAAAATTAAACTTCTTTATCTGCCCCCATCAGAACGTTTGCTTGTAAGAGATGTTACCTTCAGAGAAATATAAACAATCAAACTGAAGTCAGTTTTTACAGTATGCTTTCTTCATGAAACTCAGCATTATGTTTCTTGAGAATTTAGTTATTTTAAGATAGTAGGACATTAATTTTAGGAATAACCGTATTTAGTTTTAACAACGTAAAGAGTGCGATAAATTTAAAATGACTAAAAATACCGATTTCCATAATTTTTATAAAAAAATCTGAAATTACCCAAATTTTTTAAAACACATCTAGCAACTCTACTTGGGAAACATGTGAAAAATTCCCCATCTACTTCGATATTACTAATCCAGTGGAATAAAAATGTCCAGCACCATGTCTATACTCGGCCTACAGATAAACTGGTGAGAATAATGAAGTAGGCCTGTGGCGGAAGAACCATGTACAGGGACATCATTTTATTTTTACTTCAATTTTTATTGTACCTGAGTTTTGGAATGTACTTCACTCCCACCCCTTCTACTAGTAAACTTCCAACCGTTCACGACACAGAGCCGAGGGCGCATAAGCAGTACTTAGTTGAGTATAGTACGTTCCAGAAATATGTTCGCGTTTTCCAGTGACGAAAGAGCTTTCAATATTGAATCATATTTTCGTACAGGTACTGTCGTCCGTTTGCCTACGTCGCATCCCGGTTTCCCCCAACTGCTTCTGTTTGCCCCTCTGTTAAGTCTAGTAGCTGGGCTGTCTTAGCTCTTTTCTGAAAACATTAATTTCTGTTAGGAACTGGACGTCTACGTAATATTACACAACTGTTTGAAATAACTTAAATAAAAGGGCCTCGTTAAGTAATTAACTGTCACGTGATCCCCCCCCCTTTCTACGACCCTGCGACAAAACCACTTGAACAGACAGTAGATAGCATGTCTGAGTAATTTTATTTTTTCGGATAACTGAAGATTGAATTTATAGTACGTAAGGTACTCTTTTATAGAGTAGGTATAGAATTATTTCAACATAAGTTACTCGTACGAAGGACGAAACTGGTAATTGGAATTAGGTACAATAATCTATAGTGCGATAATATGCGCAAAATAACTGAAGCCTATATTGAAATGAACGGCCACCATTTTCAAAAATGTGTTTAAATATTCATATTATGATTATTTTTTAATTTAACTTCATTCTCTATATTGTACGCTAATGTGCTGTAACAGTACAATATACACTGCATAATTAATACGTCCGAATGGATAGCTCATTTCGTCTGTAAAAACACTTAAGTGTTAATACAGTACTGTATTTTGATTAAACAAAAACCTAATGAAAATTATCAAACTCAAAAGTGCGATATTTCCTAGTTTACATAAATGGATTAACTACTTTTCTTCCCTCCTATACCTAGTAAAGTGATTTGTATTTTACGCCAGTATCATCGAACTCCAGTCGTGGAAGGGGGAGCAAACGGTGTTTTCTGTTTCAATCGTTAATAGAAAGGTATAGCCAGGTTAATATTAAAAATGTTAGTAAAAATAAAATGATGTCCCTGTAGAACATGCTTTATGAAGTTTTATCGCGCTCTGTCTTTTAAAATTTGGAGTGTTGCACGTAATGGAAGTCTTCAATGAAATAGAATATAGTTTTTATCGATGGAGAAGTAGCCTTTTCCAATTAATATGGATACTATGAAGCATTTCACATGATAACTTTATTACAATCTGAAAAAAATAATAATTTTTTCATTTCTACAAGAGATCCCTCGGAAAAATGTTATGTTATAAGTTGTGTTGCGTCTTCCTACATAATATAATTGAATAGACTCTCGTTTCTAGACGACTTAGAAAGCATCATTAACAGAGTATGTTGATTATATTTCAGAATTATTTGAATATTATTTGCGTGGTCGCATAAGAATGTCACTTCCTCGAGGTCGTCCTCTCCATTACGATAACCACTGCGAAGGAAGGCAGATGTTAGGAGGAAATAATTGATAGGCAGGAGTGAGTGGTGATCCTCGCAGATGGTAATTAGCATAAATTATAAAATTTGTCAAATAATATTTTAGGATATTGTAGCGTTTTTATTTTTATTTCCATAATAATGTTGCATTGCCCTCAGCGTCTATTACGCAAAACACTTTATTTTAATGATATAGTCAATCATGCAACAAAAACAAATAACATGGTAATAACAACAAAGGAATTTCCATCCATAATATCCGATTGATACCGAAATAATCCGAACGATCATTTAAAATAATAATGACAGTTATGGTTATGAATTTGAATATCAAAACTACAGTTGTGATAAAATAATTAGGTATCTTAATTATTTATAAAAGACTTTTAGAAAACCCGAAGGTTCATTGCCGGCCTTACATAAGCCCGTCATCGGTCCCTATCCTGAGAAAGATTAATCCAGTTCCTACATTCATATCCCACTACCCTCAAGTCTATTTCAACATTATCCTCCCATCTATGCCTTGACTCCGCAAAGGGTTTTTCCCTCAGGTCTCCAAACAAACACTCTATACCTGCGGTGGCGAAAATGTAGTTGTGCGCCGAGCCACTGTGTAACCTGCAACGTGCATAGCACCTATTGAGGGAGGCGGACACCCGAAGGGGAAGTGAAGCAACTGTCTGATTTATTAACGGATTTTCATTTTCCTTACGTCAAGCGCTTAAATATAATTTTATAGAGTATAAGGTTACAAACTAATGTTTAGTACGTGTAACGAAGAAATAAATGAACAATAAATGAACAATATCACAACTTAAAATTAACTGTCTTCAGAATGTCTCTGCGACAAAGTTAAAAAATCAGGAATTATGTCACTTACTGCCAGTCGTAGTTGATCACGAAGGTATTTGTCTGTCAGTCGTGATCTGAATTTGATTTTTACTATTTTCATTGTTGAAAATAATTTTTCACAAACGTAAGTTGTAGCGAACATGGCTTCAGCAGAGCAAGTGAAAGAACGAAGCTTCGAATATTTATTTTTTGGCAAAGATTTGAAAGTTCAACATTTGTCAAGTCCTTACATCTAGCTTTCATTTGACATCACATAGTAAATCAGTGAGTTCAAATTGAAGAGCTAACCACATTATTCGTACATCTGCTGGAAAAGGTTCGACGTACAGAGATGAAGATGATGATATTATTATTATTATTATTATTATTATTATTATTATTATTAATACCTAAATTTTAATGTTTCATGAGTAACATGTAGTATAATGCCGTTTTATGTTATACAACCGTTTTCCTCGTAATACTTGTGAACAAATCATACATTTAATATTCTCATCATATTGACAGCAAAAAAATGCGTCCTCCCATCCTACTTGAAACTTTGGTTTTTGTAGAGGTACATGGTTTCAAGAGAGACATATGCCACTCGCAGGTCAGAGACAAATACAAATGGAACGGAGTTTGACTCCAGTGAGTGAGAGGGTGGGGGTTGGGGAAGGTTAGAAGCAAGAGAAATGCATAGCTCTCACTGCGAGCCACAATGTACTCGCGAGTCGCATTCTCGCCACGGCTGCTCTATACGCATTTCTGTATTCACCCATAGGTGCTATATGCCCCATCTCAAACGTGTAGATTTAATGTTCATAATTATGTTAGCTGAAGAATACAATGCGTGCAGTTCTGCGTTGTGTAACTTTCTCCATTCTCCTGTAACTTCATCCTTTTTAGCCCCAAATATTTTCCTAAGCACCTTATTCTGGAATACCCTTAACTTCTGTTCCTCTCTCAAAGTGAGAATCCAAGTTTCACAACCATACAGAACTTACGGTAATACAACTCTTTTGTATAATACAACTGTTTTATAAATTCAATTTTTTTTAAAGCAGACTAGATGACAAAAGCTTCTCAACCGAATAATAGCAGTCGTTTCCTATATTTATTCTGAGTTTATTTCCTCTCGAGTGTGTTTGTTACTGTTGCTCAGCTTATTTTAATTTTTTTCATGTAAAATGGTACATTTATTCGGATCAAATTACTGCACATTTAAAGACAAAATTAAAATTACTTATGCTCGACCATGCCGAAATGTAGTAATTATACACCTGGTAGCAGCCCTTTAATGGACCTCATTAAAGTACACCTATTCATTAAAGTTCAGGTGTTACACCAATCAGAAAATACAATTGTAGCAATATGAAAGCGCAAGTATCGATTATTCTCGTATCGAAAGACAACTACCCAATTCCACAATAAATTACCTATATTTGAAAAAAAAGTCAGTTCTCTTACTATAATAATTAGCGTTAGTTGTAAATAATATTCAAATAAATTCAATTTGTCATCTCGTTTTTCAATGTCTAATTTAATTTCAAGGTTATATCAAGATTAATGTTTATTTTACTCTCTAGATTATATCAAGGTCAATGTCGACATTTGTTTCTAGGAAAAAATCAATACTTTCGCGTCAGCGCACATCTCACAATTTACGAGGTATTGCACAAGGTCAGTTCCGCTCCTCAGTCGGATAAGAATAACATAAATACTTATGAATAATTTGAAGTTAGAAATATGGTCGAGCATAAAAAGTCGTATGAAACTTGACTATAATGGTAATTAAGACGCTCGTATGAAAATTATGAAACTCACATGTGCTCGTTTCATAAACATACTCGCGTCTTAATTACTACCATTATAGGCTCGTTGCATAATGTACTATTCAATTATTTATTATCATAATACACTGCTCTATTAAATTGACTGGACATATTGGGAATTAAATTAATGACTTCTCAAAAAACGCTGTGAAACATTTTACATGAAACAATTTTTAACTCGAAAAGGAGCAAAAACGAACAAAATTGCATTCAGGTCCCTTTTTTTCAGATATCTCAAAGAATAATCCCCTGAAATTATTGACATTACTTACAGTTCGCTCTGTATACCAAATTGAAGCATAGAATTAATTCAGGGTATATAGAAATTAAATTCTTAAGAAAAAGTAGAAACCGGCAAGATAAATCGCCTATGTTTTCAACAATGTCCAGTAATTCTGGACTCGCACTGAGTAAAATTGCGAAGTATGAGTGATATAATATCGGTTGCTTACGCAACTGGGAAATTTAGGCGTAAAATATATGAGAGTTGAAAAAAGACTTACACACCAGGCATGGCGCTTCATCTCAATTTTGACAGAAACACAGAGCACGTATATGTAAGGATAATTCTGAAATATTTAAGCAGGCGTTCTGCATGGTGATGTGAACCTTAATCCATCTGCTATTGTACGAGTAACAAACCACTAAACTTGTTTCGCAAATCTGTAGTAAACAATGTATGTGCATAATTCAGACGCGGTGGCTTTGCTATCCGTGGGGGCTAAATCTCTTCGCTAGTGGCGACGTCTACTTTCAGCGTCCGGCAACATTTTAACTCTCCTCGAAATTGTTCTTTACAGAGAGCATTTTTTCATTTATTCGTTGATGATATTCGCTGTTTTATAATGTGCGTAACGTTTGTTACTGCCTACGTTTTTTTAAGTAAAGGTAATATTGATTTACAAAGTTTAACCCAGAATTAAAGAGCTTATACTGGGTGTTCATTTCAAAGTGTGTCATGATGTCACTGCTGTTGAGTCAGCGATTTGAAGCGAGTTTCAGCTTATATGTCAGAGAATGCCTATTATTCAAGGCGGTCAATCTGAACTTGAGAAAGTGTACGGTATAACTTGAACGTCGTAGCAACAGATGGCGGTCTGTACGGTCTGTGTGCTACCATAACCTCTTTCGAACTGTGTTTTGCGCGGCCAAGTCGTACGCAGGTTATTTGTTATCATCGGTTGCATACGGCAACATTCCACAACACAAATCAAATGCTCCATGTCCATGTTGACCGTCGAAGTTAATGTCAACAAATACGTAAGTCATCGTCTTAACCCTCTCCCCATATCCCGACAGTAAGGAAAAAACTCACCTCAGTACGTGTTTCCAAACAGTTCACATTCCTGCCACTACCGGCGTTACCGTACATATCGGTACGTACTCTTCAGAATGAACGCCGTGCTTGCTAGGCAACTTCTCTCGCACATAGGTAATACTCCTCTGCGGAAGTGTAGGAAGATTGAATTCTATAGGCTCATCGGCTAGCCACATGACGGCATACAGCGAGCCATGACACACTTTGAACTGAACACCCAGTATATAAGATAGTTTATCAGAATATTGTCCACGTAGATATAAGGTCGGATTTCAAATATTTACACTCTTATTTTTCATTGTGAAAACACTGTACAGAGTGTAATTTAAGGGGTTACATGCATCTCCACCTCTTAAACATTTATGTTTTGTAAATGTTATTATTCTATATCGTTAAGCCCTACTTCGATAAAATTATATATCATAGATGTATAAATCACAGAGATATGGTGGAAGCATGGGGAAAGCATTGCCTCCCCTTCTACAGTCCAGCCTACACCTGTGGAGTAACGGTTAGCGCGTCTGGCCACGAAACCAGGTGGCCCGGGTACGATTCCCGGACGGGGCAAGTTACGTGGTTGAGGTTTTTTCCGGGATTTTCCCTCAACCCGATATGAGCAAATGCTGGGTAACTTTCGGTGCTGGACCCCGGACTCATTTCACCAGCATTATCGCCTTCATCTCATTCAGACGCTAAATAACCTAAGATGTTGAAAAAGCGTCGTAAAATAACCTACTAAAATAAAAAAAATCCACAGTCCACCGGCGTTGAATGACTTCTCCGTGGCTCGTCTACAACCATGTGGCGGATTACAACAAACTCGTGCTCACGGAAAAAAATGATGAAAGTATTTTCGACCGCAGTAATTATAACAATAAACTGTTCACAAATGAGACAACGTGCTTTCTGATTATTTTGAATACAGAAGTATTCATTTTCCCCATTGCTACTTTCCGACCGATATTGCTTCGAATTCCATCTCTAGACAGTGAATACAAATCTTCTGTACCTTGTCATGTGGATGACGCGTGGCCTTGGGGAAGGGATGACTGATGTAGTCCGGCTCGTGATGTATGCTACAATTGGAGCACAGTTCTGCGTTGTTGTTATATATGCTCTTCGATCTAAAAGAAAAATATTTGACTACCTAAAATGGTTTTATAATTGTGAATTTTCATTTTGCGATTTGTACCAAACTGCTGTTTAAAAATTACCCTAAAGTTTTTAATATTTTTAGTAACATGTTTTTTGAGTTGAAGGTAATATTCATATCTACAAGCTCTAGTTCAGTGGTTACAATATCTGCACTGCAAGAAGAAGAAGAAAATAATTTTTATTCATATATTTAAAATTTAAAACTTTTTAAATTGATTCTTTTTGTTTTTAATTTCTGTTAAAGATAGTTTAAAAATTGTGCTGGAGTTTGTTGATTTCATTAAAAAAAAGAGCAATTGGCTACGGACTATGACGGTCCCCGGTTCAATCCCGGGTGATGGCGGGAATTTTCTCTTTTCAGAAATTTCCAGAACGGTTTTGAGGTCCACCCAGACTCCTGTGAAATTGGGTAGCGGGTCTTTCTTGGGATAAGGCGATCTTTGTATAGTGCCGACCACATCTCCTCGTTCTAATTCCGTGGTCATTAAGCGTCGTATTCATAGATATTCTTGGCGCGGGCTTCCGGTGAATGATCAGCGAACTAACGTTTTTCGTATTCATAAAACCAGTGTTAGCGATATGATATGATATGAATCCCGTATAAGTAACCAGTCGATAGCCGGGGCTAATTTAGTACGCTCATAGTGCGGGCTAGTGAAATGTCTATGAATAGTAGCCTACCATAAAGGATGAGGCTCTATCTCCATGTCCCCCAAGCACCGTCATTTCGTGCGAAGAAATTACAGTTACATTTGACCGACTTTTTTTTTCCGCTGCCTTTTTCTTCTCTGTTTATGTGACGTTTTTAGGAACAAATATTTCCTTGAAAGACGGCAGTAAATAAATTGTATATACGTCTGCTTAAAGATGTATATCAGAGCTTCGAGGTATCGAGAAGTGATTGTGAAAACGAATGACATATGAGGCGGTCCGTTGCAGATTGTGAATTATATCGTCTTTGGAAATATAAGTTAACATATCCGGAACCGCACGGAGTCTGGCCTTGGACAGAGCAGATACGGAGAGAGTGGAAAAAAAAGACACAATGAAATATTGAATAAGGCTGACATGGGATGCTGAAGGTATATCCTCCACATTTTGGTTTTGAGGGGGTTTTCCTCCCTCAGCGCTTTCTCTTCATCCACCGAGACAGGATATGGATTTATACACTCGTCTCCCTGTAGCTGGGGTTTTACGTCTCATCTTGAGTTCGAAGCCACCTACAATAGGAATCTGTCATAGCAGACGGCGTTGTAATTTTGTGTTCATAGTAATAATAATATACGTTACAAGAGCGGTATGTTGACGTTTTCATGTTCGGGGAAAAGATTGAAAAAGCGAAACGTAGTTGAGCGTTTTTAATTTCCGAGAACATGAAAACAAACATACCGCTCGTGTATCGTACATTATTTTGTGCGAAGATCGTTTATTACATACCTGAAAGACGAATTTCTAATTATTTTCAATGAAATCTCCATGTTGGTTTCTGTTTAATGACGGCAACTTCGGAAAACCAAAATATCTTTCTTCAACATTGTTGCTATAAAATGTTTTCTGTGTTTACTATACTCCAGCAGGCCGTGATATACGTCTGTCTTTTTTTTCCCCAAGTCTATAAATGCGAACTTAAAACAAACGGTAAGGTTATGTAATGATTTATTTTTCATTTTAATATTTTAACAATACTATTTATATAACAAAATGCAGTAATAACATCGGCATCTGGAATCTTGTTGATTTTTTCACGGCTTCCTTAATGTTACTTGTATCAGGAATGCAATAAGTTTCGTGGAGTAGTAGACTTTATTTAATTTTTGCAAATATTTAAAAACAATAATTAACATTGTAATTTAGGTGAAATTGCAGTGGTAAGTTTCCAATTTATAATTATTACTATGTTAAATGTCTATAAAAATAATATGTTAAAAGCCTAAAGCAGTAAAATGAATGTCGCGCTTAAGCGGTAAGAAGAGGGAAATTGTTATGTGTGTTACGTTGGGAATACTGAATGTGGTATTTCACACTTACCGCGTATTGGTTCTGTGCGGAAAACAAGCAAATACGCACGATCTCGCACAAACAATTTTTCAACATCTTGGTGTTCGGATATACACAACACAATGTAATTATTGATGTGTAGTATGAATTCATCGTGCTGTAAGATTTTGCAATTGAACCGATAAAAGATTTGCTATTTTTGGTTTTTGAATACTTTAGCTCAACATTTAATATTAATTGTAATTATAATTGTAATTTTATTCTTAATATTGCAGTTATCCCCTCGTACAGGGGAAGAGAAGGCCTAATGGCCTTATCTCTACCAGGTTAAATAAATAAATAAATAAATAAATAAATAAATAAATAAATAAATAAATAAATAAATAAATAAATAAATAAATAAGTAAATAAGTAAATAAATAAATAAGTAAATAAGTAAGTAAATAAATAAATAAATAAATAAATAAATAAACATTTCGAAATTAAATTGACCTACTCGTTCGATATGCCTGAAGCCACGTCTGCGTTATGGATGGTTTTATACATGCAGTGATACTTAAAAATCAATTCGCAATTTTCATGAGAATGCTCTTTTTTCAACATCCTTGATATCATAAAGATAGTTTTGGGACATTCTCTTGTTTGTCCGTATACAGTGATTTCTCCCTGATTATGTCGGATTTTGTTCGTCTTCAATACTTATGAGTCGATTTCGCCGAGAATTCTTTAAGACCGTACATTAGGATGTAAAATTAAACTTAAAAAAATGAAGCCGGTAGAAGTGGTGTCATTTGTAACAGTTGTGATAAGTGCGTAAGAATATACATGTAACGAAAAATTACGTCACATTCGTAACATTTGTTTCTATTGTTTGTTTCATCAAAGGACATTTATAGCGCAAAGAAAACGTTCGAAGAAAAATCGACCTGGTTTCTTTTAAGATGAACTACGCATAAAGTTTTAGCCTATTTTTAATAGACTATATAGGCCTGTAACTGTCCTGACAATAACGAATTTGATCAAATTTGGATTAGTCAGGCACAACGGGTAGGAAAAATGTAACGGATCTGATTAAGTTGTTTAGTTGTCAGTCATAGCGATTCGAAGAAACTAGCAAACACAATCAAGTGCTTTGAATTAGCTAGACATAACGGTCCCAGCAGAATATGGGACACATTTCAACACAGCAGGTGTAAATTCAGGGTAATTCAGCATGAGAGCTCGTAATGTCTCAATCACGTCACCATTAACATTGAAAGTGTTGGATGATTATTTCACAACTATTTCTTTCAAAGTGAGAAATGCTACACTGCAATCAGTACTTTTTATATCCTCGAAGTATCTCATTGTTTGAACCCTTTCTGTGAGTGCATTAACATTATCAACATTTATCTGTACAATATTTGCTGGGTTGAACGAGTTATTTGAATTTACAAACAATGAATATGAAACATGTAACTCGTATTTTTCAATTTTCTGAATCACTAGTTGACTGACATGCTTAAATAATTTTTATATTTCAGTCTTTAATTCCAAACTGAAATGATTGATTAATTGGCCTACCGACTCCCCTACATCATCAGAAATTACTGTATTCATTCTACGCTTCATGTCATGCGGATATCTGTGGTCTCTGCCTATCCCCCTCCACCGCTGACCGTGACTACTCACGCGCAAGTAAACAAATCCGTACCATGGATAAATATATAATAGGATGCGAAACTGCGGTCACCACCATCTGACAGTAGGGGGCTGAAATAAGATGAACAGCGCCCGACGTCGTAGGTGGTGAACATTAGAACTATGTGTTCGGTACATTACCCAGAGTTCTCTATTTATCCGTTCGTTCGAGACGTTGCTCGAGAAGACAAGATGGCAGCCAGAAACTTGCTAATAATTGAACATAAAGTTATACTACGTGTGTGTATAAGCAGTGTATGTTGAAAAGTGATGTTTATGGACGTTGTAAAAATAGTGTTGTTGAATGTATTGTAAAGTAATAGTAATATAATAAATTGAACTATCTAAGTAGTTCTTGCAGACTTTTCCATTGCGCTGTACACTAAATACCCAAAGAATACAATCCCGATTATCTAACATTTGCTTTACTTTCTGTCTCTGTCTGGTTATATCTTAATTGGGTAGTGTAAAATAGATCGTCTCTTTTGTCTTCCTGTTGGCTCCGGTAAGAATTTTCAGTGGAAGTTGCTGTGAGGAATAAAAATGTAAATTCTTTATTTTAAATTGGGTTAGTTTGAGAATAAGGTTGAGGGAGAGAGGGAATGCTTTCTGCATAGTTTAACATTTTCGTCACCAGGTGCGCTGCTAAATGCATGGAGTAATTAGTTTATATTTTCGCTACTTGGTGCGCTGCTAGATTGTAATAAGTTCTCCTCCGCCCAAAGGTGGCAGCACGATCAATTTATACACTAGCACCTCTAGTATGTATTAAGGGAAACTCAGTAAGTTTCGCATCCTATTATATATTTATCCATGCCCGTACCTATAGTCAAGGAACAGCAAACCCTTTCCATCTGGCAACAATTTTCACTCCACGATTATAAGCTGTGGGTTGAAGGACTACTCAGATACATTACTTTCTTCCCCTGGTAAACATAGCCTACAATCATCAGGGAATTTTGACCTTCGCACTTATTTATACAGTAGAACAATACACAAGTATTTACTGAAAGGGAAAATGATCTTTCCAGCGGTCAGTGACGGTTTTTGAGACTAAGCAACGTGCAAGAAAGTGTCTCATTTTTATTTTTGTTTTCATTCATAAGATTATATAGATTGCAAGTCAAAAATAGACCCCGACAGAGACTTTTTAGTGTTATATTCGAATTTAGCGTATTAAAATCATGTTAGACCCATGTTTTCGTTTAGGTTACAAATAGGTGTTTACTAGTGTTATCCAGGTGTAACGGATCTAACGGAGTAAACATACAGTATGATCCAGTTGGTAGGATTAGATAAGCATAACGAATTCAGTAAGGGTATATGTACGCGAACGACCATAAATATTATCAGAAAATGCAGACTTTAAATTTCTAAAATTTTATAAGAAAATTAACTCACAATTGGACAAAAATTACAAGGTACCACAACAAGATTTATTAGAACTTAAATATCTGATAAAAGTATTAAAAAGTTTGCTAATAATATTTTTCTAACCAGTTTATCAAAGTATGAAAAAAAATATGCAGTTACATTATTTGGTAACCATAACATTTTTATGGTCTCTCCGACATCTTTAATGTTTTTCCTGTATGTAATAAACACTTATTTCTGAAAAGTAGACTACTCTCAGACATGTAGAGTTGTTTATTTTAATACAATTAATTCTTATTTGTTCTATATAAAACATATTAAAATTTACATAATGTTTTGTGACCTAATAAAATTTTTCTATGTTCAAAGAAATGGGCATTACTGTAGTCTGTCTTTTGCATAAATGCATATCAAATGAGTATACGAAATTTCAGAATTCTGTCCCTAGTGGTTGTGGAGTTATGAAATAATGTGTGAAAATTTTCAAATTGTGGAAAATTTAATTTAAATTAAAAACAAATATTCTAAAAAATATCATTAGTACCCTTCTTTATACTTTTATCATATATGTAAATTCTAACGAGTCTTGTTGTGGTACCTTGTAATTTTTGTCCAATTGTGAGTTCATTTCCTTATAAAATTTAAAAAATTTAGAGCCTGCATTTTCTGATAATATTTTTGGTCGTTCACGTACATATACCCTTAAAGTAAGCGATATTCCAGATATTGAATATTATTAGACTGATAGTGGAACCTAGAAGTAATTCCGAAACGTTGAACATAATTTAAAACACGTTGGAAATATATATTTTTAAGATCGCTCCAATAGTTCTTATTCAACCTGTGCACTGGCATCAAGTTAGTCTCCTAGTAAGGTTATCATAATCTGTTCGTTTCATTTTGTTAAAATATTCATAAAATAGAATAGAAAAGTCACTTCGTAGGTGACTTAAGTGAAAAATAAGTAACTTATTTGAGGAAATTGAAATTGTGCTTATTGCGAAATCTGAACACACATTTTTCCGTAGATATCACACTTTTTTCAGTATGAAAGTAAGTTGGTAAACATTTTTTAAATTCGCTGTTGCTTTCAGAAAAATGCATCTTTTATGTTTGTATGTCTGTATCTTTTCAAGCTTTATCTTGTGCGTTGTATCGAGGTCTGAGTATATCACAGTATACACTGGTGGCCATAATTCTGGAAACTTTTTGTTTCTGTACTGAATTATTATAACATTTGTATTAATTCACAGATTTATACAATAGAAAATGTTATTCGTGACTGACCCGTTACCGATGGGGTTATAATAAAGGTATTATATTAAATCCTGGCTATTTTAACAATAAATTACCATTACTAAGTGGGAAATTATGTTCTTGTCGTTTAAGATCTAAATATTAATTTCAGATTTCATTATAATTTCCCATTATTTACTGTTATAAAAACTAGTCCATTGTTGAGTTTATGATTATTGTTGATCAGTAGAAGTATTGTTGAGCACTGGTAGCATAAAATATGGACATTATTAATTTGTTTCTATCATTAGTCTGACTTAAGATTTCGTTAGGTGAACACCTGATTGCTTTACAACAAACTTTATTGATCATTTTATCACAATGACTCCACGAAAGGACTGAACACCTTCTAGGGCAGCCATACTTCGAGAAGAAGGCTACAAAATCAAGGAAATTGCAAGAAAACTTGGTAAAGGTGCTACACTGCCTGGCGTCCAGAAGATATGTGAGAGGTACAAATCCATAGAATCTTGTAAAACAACACTTAGGACTGGTAGAAAACTTAAAGTAAGTCCAAGAGAAGTGAAGCAGATTTGTCGATTAGCATTGAAAGATCGAAGGGAAAATTATAATGAAAATCTGAAATTAATATTTAGATCTTAAACGACAAGAACATAATTTCCTACATAGTAATGATTATTTATTGTTAAAATATTCAGGATTTAATATAATACCTTTGTTATAACCCCATAATTAACGAATCAGTCAAGAGAAACATTTTCAATTGTATAAATATGTGAATCAATGCAGATGTTATAATAATTCAGTACAAAAACAAAAAGTTTCCAGAATTATGGCCACCAGTGTAGGCCTCTACTCTGTTGCAAATGTCTTCTGTTTCTCCTTACTACGACTTTCTGCTTCAGAACTCGCATCGACCACATAACCGTTATTGGTGAAGAGTTGAGTTCAAATAAATATAAGCATGTTTTCGAAATTGATCGGCAACATCGATTGGAAACAGGCTCACTACTAGATTGGTTGTTACGTCAAGAAACAGCGGTACTTTATACACTTTCTTTTACCTTACATATGAAAAGAAATAAGGAACTCGTTATAAAAATGTTAGCGTTCTTGTAATGTATAGAATCTGGTGGGTTTGTCGATATATTTTCCGGTCATTGAAATTTGCTGGGAAATGACTGTCAATACAAAGTTCTGACGAAGTTCAATCTAAATGAAATACCAAGCGGTAAAGAAACGCTTTGGTAAATTCATTCTCAAATATTTCAGTGGAAATACTTCAAGTTCAAGGGAAGAAGCCTGTAAATAAATTAAAAAGATTTTATCGAAGTTAATTGTATTGTATTGTATTTATTAACATTCCATGGTATTCATACATTGCTTCACAACTAGACTATGGAACAATTCAAAAAACTTAATACTATTATAAAGTCTTAATTTATAGTCACAGTGTAAATGAAATATAATACAGAAGAGATTTACAATGTAGTCTACTAGTACAACACAAAGTTTTAGTATCAATTTCATGAAGTGTTATTGAATGTCATGAATTCACTTACAGAGTAGAAGGCGTGAGAAATTAGATATTTCTTTATTTTGGTCCTAAATAATCTTATGTTTTGAGTTTCATTTTTTATATCGATAGGGAGTCTATTAAAAATTTTACTGCCATGTAACGCACTCCTTTTTGATAGCACGATAGACTTGCCGATGGAGTATGAAAGTCATTTCTTGACGTGTATTTATGCTATGAACTGTTGAATTAGTTACAAAGTTTTCACGATTACATAAGAGGAAGATTATTAATGAAAATATATACTGACAAGCCATGGGTATTATCTGTAGTTTTATGAAAGTAGTCCTACAAGATTCCCTAGATTTGGCACCTACTATTATTCTAATTACTCTTTTTGTAATAGAAATATACTGTTACTATCTGTGGAATTTCCCCAGAATATTATTCCAAAAATCATTACCGAGTGAAAGTATGCAACGTATATTGTTTTTAAGGTATTGATATTTACTATCTTTTGCATAGATCTAATAGCAAAACATGCCGAATTTAGTTTGGGTGTAATTTCTTTAATATGATTTTTCCAATTTAACACATTATCGATTTTTAAGCCAAGAAATTTGGTTGTTATTTCTAATAGGGATCTATTGTTAATTATTGCGCTAGAAATTTGCGAGGTTGAATTTGGACAGGATTTAAATTGAATTATGTTAGTTTTGTTACAATTTAATACTAATTTATTGACTGAGAACCAGTCACATATTTTGAAGAGAATTTACTCTGTTGAAGATTGGAATATGTTGGAGTTATTGGCTGTAATTACTATACTGGTGTCATCTTCAAATAATATGGGATGACCTACAACTTTTGTTATTGTCTTAATGTGTATGAGGAGCTTTACAGCTTTTAATACTTTGCAACTGCAGTAATTTTATTATAGGCGGTGGTGTTATGAAAATTTACATCAGGACACAACGCGCAAATATAAAAAATGACCCGTGCCCAAAGTAGATACCAAACGTGCAAATATTTTCAGGGAATTAAGGTTATACATTCTGGGTGATTAAAACATGGTTCCAATATACTAGAAGGTGAAGAAAACATTGTATTTGGCAAAAAGTAGTCTGAATACATATTGTTCCTGTTACACGTAATTTTGAGTAACTTATTTAAGTCTTCGATGGCCATGTGGAGTCTTTTGAGGCTCCAGAGTTGTTCTGTAATATGTAGTGAAAGACAAACCTGAGTCAACAGCGTAGAAATTATATCTTTATGCTCGACCATGCTGAAATGTAGTAATTATACACCTGGTAGCAGCCCTTTACTGGACCTCATTAAAGTACACCTATTCATTAAATTTCAGGTGTTCCACCAATTAGAAAATACCATTGTAGCAATATGAAAGCGCAAGTATCGATTATTCTCGGATATGCAGTCGAAAGACAACAGTAAATCAATAAATCACCTATATTTGAAATAAAGTCAGTTCTGTTACTATAATAATTAGCGTTAATTGTAAATTATATTCAAATAAATTCAATTTGTCATCTCGTGTTTCAATGTCTAATTCAATTTCAAGGTTATATCAAGATTAATGTTTATTTTACTCTCTAGATTATATCAAGGTCAATGTCGACATTTATTTTTCGGAAAAAATCAATACTTTCACGTCTGCGCACATCTCACAATTTACGAGGTATTGCACAAGGTCAGTTCCGTTCCTCAGTCAGATAAGAATAACATCAATACTTATGAATAATTTCAAGTTAGAAGTACGGTCCAGCATAAAATGTCGTATGAAACTTACCTATAATGGTAATTAAGACGCTCGTATGAAAATTATGAAACTCGTTTGCGCTCGTTTCATAAACATGCTCGCGTCTTAATTGCTATCATTATAGGCTCGTTGCACAATGTACTATTTTGATTGAGTTTGTACATTAATTAATTTCTGTAGTTTAAATATTTGCATTCCTCGTCATAAATTGATCGGAAATTTAAAAATTACTTCGATGGGTACTTGGGGCTTCTGAAGACACCAGTGGAAATACCATTTAATTATTGGTTTGACTGTACAACAATTGATAAAACAGTTGTAAATAATAATTATTATAATAGATTGTGATTTATGCCCTTAATGGCTAAATGAAATTATGTAACTACAAGATTTCTCGCAAAAATGCAGGTGTCATCAAAACCTCAAGTGCCAATCTGCTTAACTTCTCCAACGTGCTCAGACAAGAATAAGAATTAGCCTAATAAATATTATTCTTATGGAGGGACTTGTGGGCTCTAGTCATTAGTACGGTGTAACTACAAAACAGTGTAAGACAATGCAGCTTGTTACATTATTTGTATAATATAACTATAACACAATATAAACCCCTGGGGTGGCTGAGTAATCAGATCTTAGTCCAGGCATGTCAATTGATGTCCATAGGAGCAAGCGCGCGCTTTAGAGCTCAGGAGAGCCTGAGCGCTTTACAGAGGAAAGGAAAGAGACAGACGAAAGTGGTGGTATATGCCGCTTGGTCGAGCTATATTCAGGGATGGCCAGCACTGATTCAATAGATAAAGGGAAGAGAACTTATTAAAACTGTATCCATGTTAATTTTTAGATTTGCCTGATAAGTATAAGTGCATTATAAGAATGTAAGTTTTAATTTTAATGCTCGTTTTTCACAAGTTTGATACTCGCTGCTTAGAAAGTCTCAAAATCAAATAAGTGCGCTCGGAAAATTGGTATGTTATAGGGACCCTGCATGCATACATATATTTTTTCGTGTTTTCTAAACACAAATAAACAAAAATCACATTTCTACCTCCCAGTGGTTCCAATTTTATGGGTTAATGCAGTAAAACCACGATAAGGCGCTGTTCAAGGGACTGCTTGTAAACCGCATATTAACCGAGACCGCGTGTTAGGCAGGTATACTAATTTTGACTTTATACAGTATCTTTTAGCATTTTTATTTATTATTTATGATAAAGATAATACAATCTTACTCCATTATGTAATTATTGTACTGTACGTAAAAGGCATTTACAATATGTACTGTACTTACAGTAATTCTATCGAAACAAATCATTTAATATTTGCCGTGTGCATGTTTTCCAAGTCTTCATGTTTACCACACTTCACTTTCCTGCGCTTACATCCTCCCGACGCACAGTGGTCTAAAATCCATATATAGGAGGACAAATGCAGAAAAATGACATGTAAAAAAATGAAATTAAACCCTTAAATTATTTTTCCTATATAACTGAGTAACACTGAATTGATAATCTTAATTAGCGTATGTGGCTGCATAGCGAGATAAGAAGCCGGTAAAATGCCACATTTCGCCACCCAGCATTCTTACTCAGCAAGCGCCGCGAGTCTGCCGTTTTCTTTGTGCTGTAACTCTGTTGTAAGTGGTCGATTCCATTCATATTTGGTACCAACATGTCAAGTAGTTCTTTGGGTATGTAACACTGTTTGTTTTTGTTACATTTAATGTTATTATAGTATGTAAAATTAGCATGAATGGACACGGGACAAAATATAAATATAAACATTGACTGCAGACTTTTGCTAAGGTAGAGAAAAAAAAACCCCTTTGGTTCGTCCAAAAATGATTTTTTTTTCACTTCCTCCACTGTTTACCTTTATTTTAAATCTAGTCTTAAGGTGCGCAGATTTGCGGAAGTAATAATTTATGAGCACTATTCTTTCGAGGTGCAGTAGTGCAATTTTTCTCGCTTGCAATTATTTCAATATCTGTGAACCGAAACTGCTTCCGCAGTATAATTCAGGGAATTAAAGATGACAGCTTGTTAATTATGTACCAAATAAGCTTCCCGAAAAGGTGCAATAGTACCTAAAATGTTACATTTTCCCACCCATAAGATTTTGTCTAAATGCATCCCCCTGTAAGGGGCACTTCTGCTTATACCAACGTAAACAGAGTTTGTACACAAAACAAATGTACTAAGTGTAACTACTGTATACAATTTCATAAAAATCTCTTAGATAGGACAAAAGTTACTAATTTTGTCTAATTGCGCCCCCCTATAAGGGGTAGTTACATTTAGACCAACGTAATGAGAGCTTGTATACAAAACATACATGCTACCTGTAATTATTTTGTAAAATTTCATAAAGATCTGTTAAATAAGAGAAAAGTTACTAATTTTGTCTAATTGTGCCCCCTATAAGGGGTAGTTCTCCTTATACCAACGTAATCAGAGCTTGTATACAAAACATATATGTTCCTTGTAACTATTTTGTAAAATTTCATACAAATCTATCAAATAGGAGAAAGGTTACTAATTTTGTCTAATTGCGCCCCCCTATAAGGAGTGTTTCCCCTTACACCAACGTAACGAGAGGTTGTATACGAAACATATATGCTACCTGTAACTGCTGTGTAAAATTTCATAAAAATCTGTTAAATAGGAGAAAAGTTACTAATTTTGTCTAATTGCGCCCCCTATAAGGGGTAGTTCCCCTTATACCAACGTAATCAGAGCTTGTATACAAAACATGTATGCTACTTGTAACTGTTTTGTAAAATTTCATAAAAATCTGTCAGATAGGAGAAAAGTTTCTAATTTTGTCTAAATGCGCCCCCCTATAAGGGGTAGTTCCCCTTATACCAACGTAACGAGAACTTGCATACAAAACATATGTGCTACCTGTAACTACTGTGTAAAATTTCATAAATATCTGTTGGGTAGCTGAAAAGTTATTGATATGTCCCGCTAAATTTGCATTCTAGACCACTGTGCGACGTCGCGGCTGCAATGATTGAGTCGCGATTTTTTATTATCGTCCTTAATGTCGTCTGCCACTGGAGTAGAAATTTGCAGCACAAAAGTACGTTTTATTAATTCATCATTTTCCTTAAACGGAATACAGGCATATAATAACAGCTATATTTGCAAGAATATGCTTTGACAGCATAGACATAATGCTATTTAGGATCATGTTCATTCATTTGTACAGAAAATTACTATTTAAAATTAAGTCTATCATTCAATTTATCTTATCACACTGCGCCTTTGTGTTATTCGACAACTTTATTCACCCTAATAAAAGTAAAACTATTAGAACAACTGATATAATCTCTGCGAGTATGATATATTTACGTCTGACTCAATTAATTTTTCTATATTTTGTCACTTTTAAATTATTCGATGCAATCTGATGATAATATTAATTATTATTATTATTATTATTATTATTATTATTATTATTATTATTATTATTATTAGGGCTAGGATTTTGATGACCTATAAATCATGAAAAATGTCCTAAAAACAATGCATTTATGACCTAAAAATCTTTCAAAAATGCCCTAAAAATTGATCTTACATAACTGGCTTAGTAGGAAAAGAGGTTTTGTACTACTTAATATTTAGACTAGTAATTAAATTAAATTTTACATAACTTTTTCTAAGTAGTATACTTTAATTATTTTACCTGGTGTAGTTTCCATGTATGATCGTTCACCTCTGCGTCGGCATGTGGACATGAGGTCAGCAGTCGTCTGGTCGGTCTTGGCCCTTCATGGGCTGTATCACCATGGATTTACTTTACTTTTAGTTTCCATGTAGTCTACCACAAGGCCACTCTTATCCGGAATTAGCAGGTATAGATGAGTCTATATTGAAGGGGTGGTTGGACTGATCCATTACATGGGGTGTACTACGTTACTTATTTATTTATTTATTTGTTTATTATTTTAATAGGTTTTTACGACGCTTTATCAACATCTAGGTTATTTAGCGTCTGAGTGAGATGAAGATGATAATGCAGGTGAAATGAGTCCGGGGTCCAACACCGAAAGTTACCCAGCATTTGCTCGTATATACTACGTTAAAATGGCAATATTTGTATAGAAAAACGATTAAAATATCATACAAAATAATGGGTATTAATGGACAAAATATGTAAAGAAAATATCAAAGGAAATAAACATTTTTTTACATTAATAATGGGGATTTATGGCCAAAATTAAATGAAAATGCCTAAAAAAGACCGAATAAAACAAAATATGCTGTTATGAGTTGAAACAGGCAAAAAATGCCCGAAGAAATATGTCTTAAAACATTCAGTTTATCACATAACATATAAATACTAAAGCAGCTATATTTCTGGCTCACTAGAAAAAAGATGCAATTTCATCAAAATCCTAGCCCTAATTATCATAACATGCATTTTATCATCATCATCATCATCATCATCATCATCATCATCATCATCATCATCATCATCATCATCATCATCTCAACCTATAATTGACCATCATTGTTTTGCTGTAATATTAATGGCAGTGTTATTAATCTGTTATCTGCCTGCAATTGAGCATTTTGTACGTAAACCTCAAAGTGCACCGAGGTGTGGCCAACCTCTTGGACTGCACTAACGTTTTCTAGTTGACTGACATGTTGTGGTGCTGGCAGTTTTTGCCACCTCACTTTGATGTGCGCTCGTTTACTACATCCGAAGTCAATAACAGACTTTGAGTTACTTGTTTACATCTCGCGGGGAGTCATCTGAAAATTCTGCGCATCAATCTTCGAGGAGGAGATAACGGAGTGGTTTTGCATACGGTTCTTTAAGAGGTATGTCCGAGGTTCGAGACGAGGACTGTGGGGAGACCAGTGATGTATCTCTTTACAGGTTTTCTACTCGTTTCATTTAGCTGCTGAGAAAGTGTGTGTGAAATGAAAAGTGCAGTTCAAATATACAGTAAACATCATTTAAAAAAAACACCTTTTAAAAATTAGTCCAGTTGCCATTTTAAAAACTGCATAGCAAAATCTATGTGGCGAAACAATCTTCCTAACACTGCGAACCATCTGAAAAATATAAAATGTTATTAAGTAAAGTATTATTAATACCAAACCATTGCTGCTGCTGCTGTTGCTGCTGCTGCTACTACTACTACTACTACTACTAATATTACTACTACTACTACTACTACTAGTACTACTTCTACTACTACTACTACTACTAATATTACCACTACTTCTACTACTACTACTACTATTACTTCTATTACTACTACTACTACTTCTATTACCACAACTTCTACTACTACTTCTATTACCACAACTTCTACTACTACTACTGCTACTACTACTACTACTACTTCTATTACTACTACTACTACTACTAGTACTACTACTACTACTACCTCTATTACCACTACTACTTCTACTACTACTTCTATTACTACTACTAATACTTCTACTTCTACTACTACTTCTATTACCACTACTTCTATTACCACTACTTCTACTACTACTACCACTACTACTATTACTTCTGTTACTACTACTACTACTACTACTAGTACTACTACTTCTATTACCACTACTACTTCTACTACTACTACTACTACTACTTCTATTACTACTACTACTTCTACTACTACTACTACTACTACTACTTCTATTACTACTACTACTACTTCTATTACTACTGCTACTACTACTACTACTTCTACTACTACTTCCACTACTACTTCTATTACCACTACTTCTATTACTACTACTACTACTACTATTACTTCTATTACTACTACTACTACTACTACTACTACTACTTATACTATTACTACTACTACTACTTCTACTACTACTACTACTACTTCTTCTAATACTACTATTACTACTACTACTTCTACTACTACTACTTCTACTACTACTACTTCTACTACTACTACTACTTCTACTACTACTATTACTACTTCTACTACTACTACTATTACTACTACTGCTACTACTTCTATTACTACTACTTCTATTACTACTACTTCTACTACTACTACTACTACTACTACTACTACTTCCACTACTACTTCTATTACCACTACTTCTATTACTACTACTACTATCACTATTACTCTATTACTACTACTACTACTACTACTACTACTGCTACTACTACTACTACTACTTCTACTAATACTACACTCAGGGACAAAAAAAACTGGACACTTCTATATTTGCTTGAATTTTGTTGCCAATTATTTCAAAATGAAACAAAACCCATTTAAACAAAATAATGTTTCAGTTAACACCTTATACGACAACATTTGAAAAAAATCTCTGATGAGAAAATTTACAAAAAATTACGAAGGACGTATAATTATGGCTTCGATTGGTCTAACTGTTTTTTCATTTTATGGTGCCTTAAACATTAAAAACTCTTTTTAGTAACGGGTATTACCCCCTCTGGCTTGAATAACTGCATCCATACGTCTTGGCATGCTCTCAATTTGGTTAGCAATGTCTTCTTGAGGAATAAGTTCCCATTCTTCGCCAAGTGCTCGCCTCAACTCTTGTAACGATTCTGGTCTCGGTCATCTATTCTTAACACGCCGTCCCAGCATGTCCCACGCGTGTTCAATTGGGTTCATGTCTGGACTCCTTGCTGGCCATGGAAGAACATGGATTCCCACTTCGTGGAGATAATCTCCAACCGCATGGGCAATATGCGGCCGTGCATTATCATGCATTAAAACAAAATTATCGCCTACAAATTGGCCAAATGGCACAACATGATCAGGCAAACATTCATTTATATACCTGTCAGCTGTTAGTCTTCCATTTTCAACAAAAACCAACACTGTACGAGCATCCGTACACACTCCTGCCCAAACCATCACTCCACCACCTCCATACGGCACATTTTCGGAAATGCAACACTGTGAAAATCTTTCTCCCCTCCTTCTCCAAACTCTTTCACGTCCATCAGGTGAGCACAGATTGAAACGGGACTCATCGGTGAACAGAACACAGCTCCACTGTCCGTTTCTCCAATCCCTCTGATCATTTGCAAAACGCAGTCGTTCAACTCGATGCATCCTGAGAAGTCTGGGACCAGCTGCAGGTCTACTTGATATCAGTCCACTTGCTTTCAACCTCCTTCTAACTGTTTTGGCCGAAATTGGGCGTCCATGCATGTTAACAAATTGCTGGGCTACACTAGTAGCTGGCAGGTTGCGCTCGCTAAGAAGTCTCATCATCATATACCTGTCTTCATTTGGATTTGTAGCTCTTGGACGACCCGAACCTGGTCCTTTGGTATATTATAGGGTCTCTCTATACCGTTTTATGGCATCATGGGTTGTCCTTCTAGCCATATTCATAACATTTGCAATGTAACGTACACTGCGTCCATCATCGTAAAGGACTACAGCTCGAGCCACATCTTCAGGTCGCATCTTGTTTTAAGACAAATGTTACAACCCCACTTAATCTCAGAAAATGTAAAATAAAGAAATAACGAATGATAATGATAATGAAGCACAAAATGTTTGAGACAAAATTGTTATAGCTGAGACTCCGAAAGCAAAATTGGAATATTTTGTTGTAATGGCTTGTTTATAAAACAAAAAAACAATCAACAATGTATACACGTCTCCATAACAACAGATGGCTACCATAATATTGTATGAGAAGATAATGTTTTGCAAAATACCAGCAAATATTAAAGTGTCCGGTTTTGTTTGTCCCTGAGTGTATTACTACTACTACTTCTATTACTACTACTACTATTACTACTACTACTACTTCTACTACTACTACTACTACTACTTCTTCTACTACTACTATTACTACTACTACTTCTACTACTACTTCTACTACTACTACTACTACTTCTACTACTACTACTACTTCTACTACTACTACTACTACTACTTCTACTACTACTACTACTACTACTACTACTTCTTCTACTACTACTATTACTACTACTATTTCTACTACTACTTCTACTACTACTACTACTACTTCTACTACTACTACTTCTACTACTACTATTACTACTACTACTACTTCTACTACTACTATTACTACTACTACTTCTACTACTACTACTATTACTACTACTACTGCTACTTCTACTACTACTACTACTACTACTACTACTACTTCTACTACTACTATTACTACTACTACTTCTACTACTACTTCTACTACTACTATTACTACTACTACTATGACTACTACTTCTACTACTACTACTACTACTACTATAACTACTACCGATACCACAACCACCACACCACAACCACCACCACTAAAATAACATAAATAATGAAATAATAATTATTATCTCACGTCGTTGTTTACTTCTTCTACGTCGTCATCGCCTACTTCTTGTACGTCGTAATCGTATTCTTCTCGTATGTCGTCATATACTTCTTACACGTCGTCTTACTTATTCTACGTTATCGTCTTCTACGTCGTCCTTTACTTATCCGTCTTTCGTCATCGTCAACTTCTTGTATGTCGTCTACTTATTCTGCATCGTCGACTTACCGTGTGTCGTCTTACGATACAAGTATCGTATGCTAACGTTTCATATTACAGTACGAGATTGGAAAGTTGTCACGAGGCAGTAGACCGAGTTTGATAACCAGTCGAGTATTGTAATGTGAAGTGACGATAAGTATATCGTACAACGTTCTATCCACTTTGAAAAAAATTAATTGTATTATTTTGATTAGTTTTGAATACGGTTATTAGTTTCTTTCTGTTAAAGGCGATTCGTTTGTGTTTGTTTTATTAGTTTTGAACACCATAGGTTTTCGTTTATAACAGAAGAGCAAGAGTACTAGGAGAAATAATGAAACATTGTTAAAATGAGTTCAAACTAGGATTCAGATATTGAAAATGCTGCAAATTCTGTAATTTAATAATTAATACCATCGAAATCCCGCGTAAAATATGAAGTGGAATGTAGAAAGTGTGTCGGATAAGGTAATCCTGACATACTTTAGTATCACTACCTAACTACAGTAGAAGCGTAATGAATGTGTTTACAACATTTTTATGCTGTAAAGTCCACATCACATTTTACATAAACATTTTTAATGGTGTAGTTCATTCCTGACTGCTTCATAATATAAGAAAAATTAAGGACAAGATTCCGTATTAACCGGAGACTTTTTGAACACGGATCCACGCAAAGAGCAGACTGTCTTTTTCAGCTTCGCCGCATCACATATTGAGTTCGGAAAGTGCCGAGGTGTTTTAGAGAGCGCCGAAATGCATGATGAAGCACTCCCCGTGTGGTCTTACTTCTCGGCTTATTTTGACGTGGCGTGTTGAACAGCCACGGAGAATAACAAAATCATCTTCTTTTTTATCGACTTACGACAAAAATAAGAATGCTGACGGAGAGTGAGGGAGAGATAAAGACTGACTGACAAGGAAGAGGAAAGACTTGTGGAAGAGGGTGTTGTGTGGAGAACAGCAACAATATAAACTAGAGTATGAGGATGTAGGGGAGAGGCGGAAAACGATTGGAGAAAAAATGGCCAGGAAACTGGACCGATGAAGACGTCTTCGTAACCGCCGACGCAGTCCGGGAGAACAATGAGGTGGAAGACAACGGCAAAGGAAAGAAAATGATACATGATTACCTCTCGGTCGATGTCTGTGTACAGCGTGTCAGTCTACGAGGTAGGCCCTTTTAATTCTTCAGATATTGATAGCTCAATTAGGAGAGCGCTGGCTTAAGGACGACCAAGGAACAGAGTTCAAATATCAACGAAGGTGGAGCTGTGTTTGCGATGGACAAAGCTAAGTGTGTGACAAGTTTTCTTGGGGTTCTCCCGTCTTTTCAACGTCAATCAACCTATACTATATACAATTCCCCTTTCATTATTATCTCCAACTCAAAATTTTGCTATGACTGAACCGCAAATTTCGTTCCAAGTTCAATTTGTACCAACTTTCCTTTCTCTCCTGCGTTGCAGTAGGTAAATGGACCAACATAATCAATACGCAGAGCTTAGTCCTTCTCTTCCCAACTTGGAATTCCATCCCCCAAGCATTCCTTTTCCTCGGAATTTCCTCTTTCCCTTCATTCTCTTTCCCCCGACATTCTCTTTTACCCGGCATTCCCTTCTTCCAAGCATTCCTTTTCTCCCTGAATTCTCTTTCCCCAACATTCTCTTTTCCCCGGCATTCCCTTTTCACCCGGCATTACTTTTTCACCCGGAATTCCCTTTTGACCCGACATTCCCATTCCTCCCGGCATTCCCATTTCTCCTGGGTTCCATTTTCTCCTGGCGTTCCATTTCCCCTGGCAGCACTTTTCTCCCGTCATTCCCTTTACTCCCGGAATTCCCTTTTCTCTCGGCATTCCCATTTTCCCCGGAATTCCATTCCTCCTTGGCATTCTCCCTTCCCCTAGCATTCCCTTTTCCCCCTTCATTCCCTTTTCCCACGGCATTCCCTTTTCCCCGACATTCCCTTCCCCCCTAATGCCCTTTTCCTGGAATTCGGAATTCCCTTTTTTCCCGGCATTCCCTTTTCCCCGGCATTCCCTTTCCCCGGCATTCTCTTACCACCGGCATTCTCCTTCCCCCGGCATTCTCTTTCCACCGGCATTCCCTTTCCTCCCGGCATTCCCTTTCCCCTGGCATTCTCTTTCCCCCGGCATTCTCTTTCCCCCGGAATTCTCTTTCCCCCCGGAATTCTCTTTCCCCCGGCATTCTCTTTCCCCGGCATTCTCTTTCCCCCGGCATTCTCTTTCTCTCCGGCATTCTCTTTCTCCCCGGAATTCTCTTTCCCCCCGGCATTCTCTTTGCCCCCGGCATTCTCTTTCCCCCGGCATTCTCTTTCTCCCCGGCATTCTCTTTCCCCCCGGCATTCTCTTTCTCCCCGGCATTCTCTTTCTCCCCGGCATTCTCTTTCCCCCCGGCATTCCCTTTCCCCCCGGCATTCTCTTTCCCCCCGGCATTCTCTTTCTCTCCGGCATTCTCTTTCCCCCCGGCATTCTCTTTCCCCCCGGCATTCTCTTTCCCCGGCATTCTCTTTCTCCCCGGCATTCTCTTTCCCACCGGCATTCTCTTTCTCCCCTACATTCTCTTTCCCCCCGGCATTCTCTTTCCCCCGACATTCGCTTTCTCTCCGGCATTCTCTTCCCCCCGGCATTCTCTTTCCCCGGCATTCTCTTTCCCCCCGGCATTCTCTTTCCCCCGGCATTATCTTTCTCCCCGGCATTCTCTTTCCCCCGGCATTCTCTTTCTCCCCGGCATTCTCTTTCCCCCCGGCATTCTCTTTCTCCCCGGCATTCTCTTTCTCCCCGGCATTCTCTTTCCCCCCGGCATTCCCTTTCCCCCCGGCATTCTCTTTCCCCCCGGCATTCTCTTTCTCTCCGGCATTCTCTTTCCCCCCGGCATTCTCTTTCCCCCCGGCATTCTCTTTCCCCGGCATTCTCTTTCTCCCCGGCATTCTCTTTCCCACCGGCATTCTCTTTCTCCCCTACATTCTCTTTCCCCCCGGCATTCTCTTTCCCCCGACATTCGCTTTCTCTCCGGCATTCTCTTCCCCCCGGCATTCTCTTTCCCCGGCATTCTCTTTCCCCCCGGCATTCTCTTTCCCCCGGCATTATCTTTCTCCCCGGCATTCTCTTTCCCCCGGCATTCTCTTTTCCCCCGGCATTCTCTTTTCCCCCGACATTCCCTTTCTCCCGGCATTTTCTTTGCCTCCGGACTTCCCTTTTCCCCCGGAATTTCCTTTTCCTCCGATTTCATTCTCCTCCGCATCATTTTCTCTCCTCTCCTTCTTCTTCCGCCCTTCTTTTCTCTCTGCCTTCACTTTTACTTCGCCTTCCCTTTCTCTCCGCATTAATTTTTCCTCTCCCTTCTCACGTTCTACTCCTTGATTTCTTCCCGTTTCCTTCTCCAGTTTAGCCTATCTTCTAAATATTTCCCCCATCGTTCCTTTCCTCCTCCACGTATTCCGTCTCCGCGTTTCAGTCTACTCCTCCACCCCTTCACTTTTCCTATACTGCAGTTTCTCTCCACTCCTTTATTTCTCCTTCACTAACTCAGTTCCACAAACTTTATTTCTCCTTTCTCGCTTCTCGAGAGATTTAGTTTTCGGTGCTCGTTGGCGCTGGATCTAAAAGGAAGTTGGAACACAAAATAAAGGAAACATTTCGTTGAATAATATTACCCTCGCGTGATCTGGTTGCCCCGAGTATTTATGCTGTCCGGCCAGCACTGGTTTATTATTACGGCAAGCAAGCAAATTGGAGCAGTGTTCGGTAACATAATTGCGTGTGGAGTGTGCGTGAGTTCGCACACGCGTTCTTGTGGCGTCGTTTCTGCCCGCCTTTTTTATACACGATTCGTGTTTTCAATCATCAACCTTGTCTGGAATGTTTATTTACTGTTTTAACGGCACTCCATCAAGCACTGGTCCTGTGATAACGAACACGGGGCTGGCTGGTCTTCATTTAACAGCTTTCTCTTGCAATTGGTGCCAGTTCCAGTTGACGAATTAATAATGTGTCTATGAAGAAATGTAAATTATAGATAATTACCTTGACACCTGCTTTAAATTTCCATTAAATAATTTTTAATAATGACCATTACACAGTCGGACATAAATTAGGTTAAGTGAGAATAGGTTCCAATAGCCAAGTAGATGCAGTGATTATTGACTTTTCACGCGCATTCGATGTAGTCCCGCACGATATATTGTTGGTTAAACTACAATCAACGGGGATTGACTTCAGAGTGCTCCAGTGGATCAAGGAATTTTTAACTTGTCGCACTCTGAGAGTACGGGTAGGGGAGGAATTATCGAACCCAATTGAAATTACTTCCGGGGTCCCGCAGGGGAGTGTCTTGGGGCCTCTTCTATTCTTGGCTTTTGTAAATGATCTGCCAGTTAATATCTTGCCTAGGGTTCGCTTATTCGCGGATGATTGTATGGTATACAGGGAAATAAAAAGCCATGAAGATACTACTCTTCTCCAGAATGACCTCAATAGAATAAATGATTGGGCAATAGCCAACAAAATGAAAATAAATTCTCTAAAGAGCAAAGCCATCAGCTTTACAAGGAAAAGAAATAAAATAGTCGCATCGTATACGTTAGGGGGTGAAACCATTCCGGAAGTTAACAAATGTAAATACCTCGGAATAACATTTAGCAGCGATCTCGGCTGGGGGGAACACGTTACAGACACAGCGGGAAAAGCATGGAGAGCGTTACACTTTGTGATGAGGGTACTAAGAAAAGGTTCTGATAAATCCAAAGAGAGTACATATAAATCACTAGTAAGTCCAGTAATGGAATATGGTGCTGCATGTTGGGATCCTTACAGATTATAACATATTAAGACACTGGAAAAGATTAAAAAACGGGCTCTTAAGTGTTGTCGGAAGAATTCACCATTAAAATGGGACACACTCACGGAGAGGAGAACGTGAATTCGATTATGCGCACTGTTCAAAACATACAGAGGTGAGCCTGCCTGGAGAGAAATAAAAAATAGGTTGCAGCCGCCAAATTACTCTTCAAGGAACGACCATTCATATAAATTGAGGGAAAGAAGGCAGAGGACGGACACTGGAAAGTTTTCTCAATCGTACTATCAGGGACTGGAATGCTTTACCTGCAGACTTACTAAAGGCTTTACCAACAACCAAAAATGTATTTAAAAATAAACTTAAGGACCTTACTAATAGACGGTAATTATACACAGTTTTTAAAGGGTGTAAATGATATGTTGTTATTGAAATGTTGTATCAGTGAAGAATTATGTTGTGTCAGTGAAGTGTGTTGTATCAGTGAAGAAGTATGTCGTGTCAGTGAAGTGTGCTGTGTAAGTGAAACGTGTTCCTGTCAGTGAAGCTTTATAGTTTATAGTGGCAGTGCATAGTATTTGAACAGTGAAATGTTTTTGAAGTGTTAGTGAAATCAGGATAGAATCAGTGAAATGTGTCGTAGTTCCATTGCAGTGAGTTGACAGCGAAATGAGTGTAATTTGTAAGGTACTTGTGCAGACATGAACATATCATACTCGTGGGTTTTAGTTCGATCTTAGTTTTAAGATGCAAATTAGATTTATTTCAAATGTTATTTTAAGTGATTGTTTCATTTAATTTAGTATATTCCCTGTTGTTATTATTATTATTATTATTATTATTATTATTATTATTATTAATTATTGTTAGTATTAATTATTAGTATTAATATTAATTGTATTTTTAATTAATAAGTTTATTATTGTCATTATTGAGTGTAATTAGTTACCACTGCCACCGGGTATATACCCATTGCAGTGTGAATAAATACATACATACATATGGTCCACTTTGCAATAGGTCCTCTCTACGAAAATGTCCGACGTTTAGAAATATCCGTATAGATAATTCGTCCATGCCATAAAAATGTCCTTACCTGAAAAGGTCCACTCTCAGCTTCAGGTCCACAAATAAATTCGTCCATTTCCCTAAAATGTCCGAAAAGGAAAACTGCAAGGAATGTGCCGAGAAATTTATTGTCATTTCAATTATGTTACGTAATACAAAAGATACATCTATTGTTCATCTTGAGGGTCACTATATAATTTCAAATGGTATGGTATCGCTCTAAGATATCGAAAAATTTCATTCCTATCTTTGTAACCTTGGTAAATGTTGAAAATTCTCGTTTGATTATTGGTATAGGCTACCGTTTATTTACTGGCCGCTTAATATTTGTATGCCCACCAAAGACCTGGGTTATTAAATGTTCTGTTTCCGATTCTGTTGTTGCAAATGGCTAACGAATCGCGAAATGTTCACGTGATGTGTCACCAAAAGTCGTATGAATTGGGAGTGGAATCCTTCAAGCACATTATTGGTATGCTGTCTGCTATTAATTAGAGTAAGGGAGGGGATTGTCGGATAGGTCTGGTAATGTCGGATAATCTCGGATAACATATTTCTTTTCCATCGAATGGTGCAATCTGATGTGAAAATAATGCATTACATTCTCTACAAGTAGACGAACATCTGCATGAATAGCCATTACTATTGAGTGCTTCACTGTGTGTGAATAGCGTGTTTTCAACGTTTCTGCAAAAAAAAAAAAAAACTTTGTGAGGGTAAGTAATGTCATTTATTTGTTACAAGTTATTCTTATATTTACACAACATGGTATGCACTGTTTGATATAGCATAGATAAGGCTTCTTAATTCTCTAATTGCAGAAATTCTATCGACGACATGATTCATGCAGCTGGCTTGTTTTACTGTTTGTGAAGAGTCGGCCAATGTCGGATACTAGCCGAGGGCAATGTCGGATACTAGCCGAGGGCATTGTCGGCTGTCTTTCAATGCTGCTCGCTACATAAAAGCTGCCTTAAACCCATTTATATGTTTTCTATAACAAACCACTACATTTTTACTCATGGGTATTTTTAATTAATGTAAGTAATTAATTTTCTAATTAATCGAATATTATGAAGTAACGAATTGTTTCTTCTTCTGATATTTTTAGACGCCTAAAGTAAAAGAAAAAAGAGATTCAGTCTAAAAAAATGGAAGTCTGAAGATATGGTAAATGCCATTGTCGCAGTACGGGAGAAAAGAATGGGCTATCTTGCTGCTTCCAAAAGATTCAATGTACCTCGATGAACATTATTTGATTATGAACGGTCCAACTCTGAGCCCACCAAAGCCGTTAAATCGAAACTTGGACGAAAACCAATACTCCCAGCTTCACTTGAAGAAAAGCTAGTTGACTATGTGTTAATGATGGAGAGAAAATATTTTGGATGAACCAGAAATGATGTTAAAAGGCTTGCATATCAGTTGGCTAAACAGAACACTATTGTAATATTTTCTGATATGCAATATATTATTTTAAATGCATTATCATACCTCTTACATAATAATGTCTAATGTATCCGACATTAGCTTCCCATTCTGTCAGTGATGATATTATTTCTGTTTTGTCTTTGAAAGTTATACAGCAAATACATATTATGTAAATTACCTAATACTTATGTACAAACTGCAGGAACCCCAAGAGGTTATTATAATACTAAGTAATTCCAGTTCAAACTTTTTTCAATTATATTTATTTTGAAACATCAAAATGGTATCCGACAATACCCTCCCTTACTCTACTAATTCATAGACGTTCCAAGTCTCAGGAGAAAATCTATGGGGAACTGCTGGCCTTCGTCCTCTTGCCGGATGACCAGTAATATATGTAATTTCGATATAAGATGCTAAGTCCAAGATATCGTCCACAAATCTTTCATTTAATAAATCCCACAAAAATTCCAAGTCATTTAGCGGAATAAACGGCAGTCCCATAATTTTCTGTCTTTGGTTTCTTTCTCCATGGGAGGCCAGAGGGGAAAAGACCTTTGGGAAGGCCGAGACGTAGATGGGAAGATAATATTAAAATGGATTTGAGGGAGGTAGGATATAATGGTAGAGACTGGATTAATCTTGCTCAGGATAGGGACCAATGGCGAGCTTATGATAGGGCGGCAATGAACCTCCGGGTTCCTTAAAAGCCAGTAAGTAAGTACTTCAGGGTTCTCAATATCCAAATATTGTGCCCTCAGATCCCTGTTGAATACATTTCTCCGTATTGCTTGATTGAAGTGGAAAAGACACCCACTCACTACTATCGAATGGAATGCCAGTCGACAAGCATTCATATTGGCGATTTCAAAATCAAACTTTGTATAGGTAGGATTGCAAGTGAGATTTAAATGTGATGAATAATTTTTCATGTCATTATATACAGTGCGGTAAGTATTTTCAGTCTTATTTACAGTTAGGCAATATACTAAAGGAAATACAAAACTTCAAACAATCCCATGCACTGTGAAAAGCTCAAAGAATTGATTTCGTATGATGAACATTTTCATATTATGGGCTTTATAATATAGTGGACCACATAGAAGTTGGGCTTTTTTAATCCATGGACAAATTGTATGTAGGACTTTAAATGTTGGACTATTTAGTTTATGGACATTTTCTTGTGGACCTTTTGTCCTTGTGGACATTTTGTTATGAACATTATAACCTGGAAGCATAAATCAATGTGACGTAATTCCGTGATATCTAACTAGTAACATGTTATAAGTAAATTTTATATCACTTCTTAGCATCAGATTCACGAAGATGAGGCTTTATTTTACTAGACCCATCCAAGAGACAATTGGCTGGTGTTCTAAATCGAAAACTCATCCTGCCAGTGGGTCTTCCGTGGTTTTTCTAAGGCGCTAAGACAAATGTCGAGATGAACTCTAAAATAAATTGGCCACGGTCTTACACACCCAACCCCGCAAAAGCTTCGGCTTTTTTTTTTCCAAATTAAAACCTTTGAAATAGGAGCCTTGGATTTCTGGTATTGCTTTCGGTGCTTGGTGAGTGTATACTCGAGTGTTGCTCGCACAGTGAAAGGGTTCCAAACACTTTTCTTGCGAGGACTATGACAGTGCCTCTCAATGTGCAGGCTTTTAACATGTTCAGGCGTTCCTTGTCCTGATGCTGTTCTGTCGTGCTTATCTCGTCCTCTTATGTTGTAGCTATAATTTTACGTCCATTTTCTGCTGTTCCCTTCAAAATTCTCTAAATTTCTTGCAGTGGAACGGCGAAGCGATTCGTTTATATTTGTTTTATTGGTTTTGAACACGTTAGGTTTTTGTTTATAACAGAAGAACCAGCAGTACTAGGAGAAATATACAAACATTGTTAAAATGAGTTCAACGAGGCTTCAGATACTGAAAATTCTGCAAATTCTGCAGTTGAAGTTTAGTACCATCGAAATTCCGCGTAAGATATGAAGTAGAATATACAAAATTTGAAGATTGGTGTTCCAAGAAAATTTATAGAAAGTATGTGACATGTTCATGTTTGTAATAAATAAAAATAATTCCATTTTATATAATTTAATGTGTGGTTCACATGACGCAACCAGTTAGGCAATAGCAGTATCATTACCTAACTAGTTTCGTAATGAATGTGTTTACAACATTTTTATTGGTGATGTAAAGTCCACATCACGTAATCAAAGTGGATAAACATATTTACGACTCAAATTTGTTTGAATCCTTTTGTATACCATCAAAGGAGATATCAAATTCACCCACTCCTGAATAAAAATGCCCAAGAATCTATATTTTATCCCAGATTGTCTCATAGTATTGTAACTGCGGTGAAGAGTACATAGGGACATCAATTCTATGATACAAAACTAACAAACTGACATTCAGGTATTACCAGTAGAATTTCATGTACAAAGGTAATGTTCAGATGCGCCTCTGGTTGCATTATTCAGCCATTTGCAATGGAGGCAATGAAGTGGCATACATTTTATTACTATTTCAGTGTTTTGAATGTCTACACAAATAGATTATCTTGCTTGTAGAAAATGAATATGAAAGGAAAATTGAATTGAAATGATTTTCGCCGCAATATGGTTGCATGAAATACAAATGAACGTGTAAATGACGCCTGAAAATGATGCGCAGCAAACAAAAATAGGCCTATGTCGTTATGCATTCTATGACGCAATGTTATCCTCAATAGAAAAGTTCTGACTGGCTTCCGAAGCTACATACGATTTGTTAATTAGCCTACTTCTCTTGTAAGTTATTCGCAAGCAGTAAATTAAGTAAAAGATCTTCCCGTAACTCACTGTCAATGCCATAACTCTGTCTTATCAATCAGCCAATTTGAGATCGATCAGCTTTTGACTGAAAGAGATCATTGTGCGATGAATATTGGAAAATAAGGGGATTCTCAATTTTCCTCATTTTCATGACGTTGCTGTAATCCGTTATTTAATTTATGTTAGCAAGAAAGTATTTGGTGGGAGAAGTCCCAGCATTCACAGTGGTATTACCTGAGATTCGACTTCCAGTTTATTTCGGGAGAGGGTTGATTTTATGATTAGGTTCCTTCGAGGTTCCCTGACACTGCAACTTCGCGACTAATAATACGATTGAAATAAATGTGGTTCTTTTAGATCGGGTATACGGTCTATACTCTATTTTTTCTCATGGAGTGCAGTTTCATAGAAATGACTTTGCCGACAGACCTTCTACTGCCCCCTACTAATTGGTTGTCATAAATAAATGTCTTCTTTACTATGACGGAAATCTTGTCTTCTCTTGTTAGTAACCAATCACAACCCTCGTTCAGAAGAATTGACAGCTGCCCGTCAAATCCACGTGGAGGCAGAGTTGCCGCATCTTTTCCGAATTCCAAGAATCCCGTCAGTTTCACTGCATAATTTCGAAGGTCATCAGGATTGTGGCAACTGTGCAATGTTGGGACTAGGGGACAGGATGGAATTGTCAGAGGTGTTTGTGTAGGAAGTCATAAATCTGTAAATGGGTGTTCAAAGGAGCCACCGAACTGCACTCCTTGAAATAAAATAAGGTATACGATGTGAGCATGACCTTGAATTGGCACCGCGAATGCACGAGGCGCTGAGTTTTAACAACAGTATCACCATTCTTGAAAAATGTCTCGACAGCAAAAGCACGATGCTACACACTCCACGACCCCATGATTACTAAAATGGCATCGAACAAGTTGACAAACGACGATCGATCCGTACCATAACCCCCACGTTGCTGAGTAAATGGAATTCTAAACCGTCCAACTTCTTTGTCGCACCTTGTAGAATCTGGAGCAAGAAATGTTATAAAATGTATGAATATGTTACCGTACTTGTACCTCTTTATATTTCTTAGTTTCTTTAATCTTCAAACTTTTTCTTGTCCCCTACCAGAGCCTTCAATTGGTACTTCGAACTTCATACTAATTAATACTTTATGCTCGACCATGCCGAAATGTAATAATTATACACCTGGCAGTAGCCCTTTAATGCACCTGATTAAAGTACACCTATTCATTATAATTCAGTTGTTCACCCAATGAGAAATCATCTTTGTACTGATTGTACCATTATAAAACCGCAAGTATCGATTATTCTCGGACATGCAATCGAAAGACAATTAGCGAAAGTCACGGAGGCTGGAAATCCGATACTGTCGCAGAAGGTTATGTTCGGTTACTATAATAATTAGCGTTAATTGTAAATAATATTCAAATAAATTCAATTTGTCATCTCGTTTATCAATTCTAAATCAATTTCCAGGTTATATCAAGCATAATCTTCATGTTATTATCTGGATTATATCAAAGTCAGTGACATTCGTGTTTCGGAAAAAATCAATACTTTCTCGTCTGCGCACATCTCGCAATTCAGGTCAGTTCCACTCCTCACATAACCATAACATGAATGCTTCTGAATAATTTCAAGTTAGAAATATGGTGGAGCATAAAAAGTCGTATGGTAATTAAGACGCTCGTATGAAAATTATGAAACTCGCTTGCGCTCGTTTCATAAACAAACATACTCGGGTCTTAATTACTACCATTATAGGATCGTTGCATAATGTACTATACTTGGATTGTCCCCACGTGTTTTTCATACAACACTGCAAATCTCTAACAGAACAGATTTTCCTCCAACTTATTCTTTAGCTTTCATTGTTGACAAAAGTGCGACGAAGCTGTAAGCTAGCCAATGATATGAGGTTACCTTGCCATGTGAATACATTAAGTTTCAGATTGCAATCAACAAAGAAATACGTAACGGTAAATACTATATTATTTTCATCTATGTTACAAAGCGCTTTTTGTTCCAAACACCTCGATGGACTCAGCATCTTCTGCTGACCTCTGGATAAAGAACTAAGGAAGAGACTAGTGAAGTGATTTGTGTGAAGTGTTGTATTATATGGAGCAGAAACATAGATATTACGACGCATTGAAGAGAAGTGACTACAAGCACATGAAATGTGGGTATGGACAAGAATACAGTCTGTGAAATGGACAGAGAGGATAAGAAACGAAGCTGTGTTGGAAAGAGTGGGTGAAGAAAGAATAATGCTGAAACTGATCAGGAAGATGGAAAGAATTTGGCTGGGTCACTGACTGAGAAGAAACTGCCTACTGAAGGATGGACTGGAACGAATGGTGAACGGGAGAAGAGTTCTGTGCACAAGATATCAAATAATAGACAACATTAAGATATATGGATCATACGCGGAGACTAAGAGGTAGATAGATAGATAGATAGATAGATAGACAGACAGACAGACAGACAGACAGACAGACAGACAGACAGACAGACAGACAGACAGACAGACAGACAGATAGACAGATAGATAGATACTGTAGATAGATAGATACTGTAGATAGATAGATAGATACTGTAGATAGATAGATAGATACTGTAGATAGATAGATAGATAGATACTGAAGATAGATAGATACTGTAGATAGATAGATACTGTAGATAGATAGATAAATAGATAGATAGATAGATAGATAGATAGATAGATAGATAGATAGATAGATAGATAGATAGATACTGTAGATAGATAGATAGATACTGTAGATAGATAGATAGATACTGTAGATAGATAGATAGATAGATAGATAGATAGATAGATAGATAGATAGATAGATAGATAGATAGATAGATAGATAGATAGATACTGTAGATAGATAGATAGATAGATAGATAGATAGATAGATAGATAGATAGATAGATAGATAGATAGATAGATACTGTAGATAGATAGATAGATACTGTAGATAGATAGATACTGTAGATAGATAGATAGATAGATAGATAGATAGATAGATAGATAGATAGATAGATAGATAGATAGATAGATAGATAGATAGATAGATAGATAGATAGATAGATAGATAGATACTGTAGATAGATAGATAGATAGATAGATACTGTAGATAGATAGATAGATAGATACTGTAGATAGATAGATAGATACTGTAGATAGATAGATAGATACTGTAGATAGATAGATAGATACTGTAGATAGATAGATAGATAGATAGATAGATAGATAGATAGATAGATAGATAGATAGATAGATAGATAGATAGATAGATAGATAGATAGATAGATAGATAGATAGATAGATAGATAGATAGATAGATAGATAGATAGATAGATAGATAGATAGATAGATAGATAGATAGATAGATAGATAGATAGATACTGTAGATAGATAGATAGATACTGTAGATAGATAGATAGATAGATAGATAGATAGATAGATAGATAGATAGATAGATAGATAGATAGATAGATAGATAGATAGATAGATAGATAGATAGATAGATAGATAGATAGATAGATAGATAGATAGATAGATACTGTAGATAGATACTGTAGATAGATAGATAGATAGATAGATAGATAGATAGATAGATAGATAGATAGATAGATAGATAGATAGATAGATAGATAGATAGATAGATAGATAGATAGATAGATAGATAGATAGATAGATAGATAGATAGATACTGTAGATAGATACTGTAGATAGATACTGTAGATAGATAGATAGATAGATACTGTAGATAGATACTGTAGATAGATACTGTAGATAGATAGATAGATAGATACTGTAGATAGATAGATAGATAGATAGATAGATAGATAGATAGATAGATAGATAGATAGATAGATAGATAGATAGATAGATAGATAGATAGATAGATAGATAGATAGATAGATAGATAGATAGATAGATAGATAGATAGATAGATAGATAGATAGATAGGTAGGTAGATAGATAGGTAGGTAGGTAGGTAGGCAGGCAGGCAGGCAGGCAGGCAGGCAGGCAGGCAGACAGGCAGGCAGGCATGCAGGCAGATTTATTCGTTCCATAATATTATTACATTTGCTTTATAGCATAGATTAAAGAACATGTCCAATTCTTACGTTTAAATATAAATGCAATACATATAAAATGCAAATATGAAATTTGTACAGAATTAATACCTTAATAAAAATAATATTTTATACAATGTAATATGTTAACCATTTAATAGTATTAAAATATTTACACAGTACTGTGAAATGTCAAGAATTCGTCTACAGAATAGAAAGTGTGAGATATTAAGTAATGTTTTTAGTTTTACCTTAAATAATGCAGGGTTTTGGCTATGATTCTTAATGTCTTCAGGAAGACTATTGAACATTTTTATCACCATGTAACGTACTCCCCTTTGATAGCATGATAAATTTGATGAAGGCGTATGAAAATCATTTTTTCTGCGGTTATTTATACTATTTATGGCTGAGTTAGTTGGAAAATTTTCTTTATTACATAAGAGGAAATTTATTATAGAGTATATGTATTGATTTGTTAAGGTTAGAATCTCTAATTTAAAAAAATGAACTACATGATTCTCTAGCCTTTGCTCCAACTATTATTCTAATGGCTCTTTTTTGTAATAAGAATATATTTTTACTATCTGCAGAATTTCCCCAAAATATTATTCCGTAGGACATAATGGAATGAAAATAGACAAAATATATTGTCTTTAAGATACCGCTGAAAATATGAAAGACTGGGAACTGCTGGGTTTGCAGTGAAATACTTGCCCTTGGGCAGAACACTATGAATGAACGTATGGTTAGGAAATAACTAAGTTTTCGGGATTTTAATTTTATATCTGTAAATGGAGAGAAACATTTTGAAATGAATACAAATTCAGTATTTAAATTTTTAGTGGCCACTAAACATGTATCTTTACACTTCGAAAGTAGTATTAAGTTTTCAAAGAAATGCTATTGTGTTTCGTTAACCACAGTAAAATATAGAACATGCAGTGAATATTTCATGTTTCTTGCATCAAAGTTTTAAGAGCATTTACACTCTTAACATGACGAAATATGCTGTAAAAAGTGTGAGAAAACAGCTTACGAAGTTTACATGGAATTAAAATTCAAGTTTGCAGATGTTTAAATATGGCGCAATTTATATGCTTCCAAGGGCCCAGCGTTCTGAAGCTTGCTCACCATAAGAAGTAAGAGATTGCTGATTCAATTTTCACATAAAACGTAAATAATATTTTTGATAGAATGTAAAAAATTTCACTTGTCTCCCTACGTAAATAATACCTCCTATGAAAGGCAATTATTACTATTTTTCCAAAATAACATAACATTTGTTGTATCACTATCATTTTATAATGCGACATTTCGAAATATTACTGAAAGAAGCTTACTGTACGGTACCTCACTGGGACTTCACTCCACAGTACATCCTTTGTATAGAGGCAATACTTGGTTGACAAAGAGAAAGGTAAATTAGCCTAAACGTAAAGGCTAATACTTGTAAATCTGATTATGACTGAAGGTTTCAAGACAGTGAATGGTTGTTTAACAGTCACATACGAAATTCTGATTGATGTCATTTTGAAAGGTTAAAGACGCTGATTCTTTGATAGGGCTTTGTGTGCAAGGCACATGACAAAACCCACCTGTGTCTGTTCTGCGAGTAAATCTTTATTTAATGAGCCTTCCAGAAACACAGGCTATTCTGTCGATAAAGAGATGAAATGGCGATAATATAGAGTGAGACAGGAAACTAAAATACTTCAACAAATTTAAACTCCAGCCTTTCGGTCCATCACAAACTCATAGTATACGATGGCTCTCGTACCCGAGTCCCTTTGGCGACATCCCAAAGCTACTGTACGTGCTGCACACACTATCATCATTTTTTTAAATTATTAAATCTCGTATTTTTTCCATACCTTACATGCAATGTATTGTAGAGATGAAAATGTCCTTCAAGATTCTGACAGATCATGTTGCTTCTCTCGTCAAATGTGGCTTCCTGTTTGCCTCTTTGTCTCTCTCTGGTTCTCACCTGGTTTTTCCGTTGCATCGTCTGCTTGTCTGGTTGCCATGTCTGGTGCGATTTTCTGTCCAGTAACTTGATTTTCTGTCTCTCGTTGACGACTTTATGTCTGTCTGTCTTTCTGATTATGTGATTGTCTTGTCTCGTTGCTGACTTCTCTTAAGCCTTGGTTTTTCTGAACCGACGCATGCGACGTGCGAGGTGCGAGGCCCGCCTCGCACAAATTCGGACTATGCAAGAGATAGTGAGTGGTTTCTACAGGGACATCATTTTATTTTTACTAACATTTTTAATATTAACCTGGCTATACCTTTGGGGTTGAGAACCGGAAACACCGTTTCCTATCCCCTTCCAAGACTGGAGTTCGATGATGCTGGCGTAAAATACAAACAAATCACTTTACTAGGTATAGGAGGGAAGAAACGTATTTCATCCAATTACGTAAACTAGGAAATATCGCAATTTTGAGTTTGATAATTTTCATTAGGTTTTTGTTTTAATCGAAATACAGCACTGTATTTACAATAAGTGTTTTTACTCACGAACTGACTTATCCATGCGAATGTATTCATTATGCAGTGTATATTATACTGTCGACAGCACATTAGCGTACAATGTAGAGAAGGAAGTAAAAATTGAAAAATAATCATAATATGGGTATTTAAACACATTTTTGAAAATGGTGGCCGTTCATTTCGATACAGGCTTCAGTTCTTTGTGCTTATTATAGCACTATAGACTATTGCATCTAATTCCAATTACCAGTTTCGTCCTTCGTACTACAGTAGTAACTCATGTTGAAATAATTCTGTACCTGCTCTACAAAAGAATACCTTACGTACTGTAAATTCAATCTTCACTTCTGTCCGATCCGAAAAGATAAAATTACTCAAACATGCTATCTCCTGTCCGTCCAAGTCGTTTTGTCGCAGGGTCGTAGAAAGGGCGGTAATCACGTGACAGTTAATTACTTAACGAGGCCCTTTTATTTAAGTTATTTTAAACAATTGTATGGGTATAATATTACGTAGACGTCCAAATTAATTAACAGAAATTAATGTTTTCAGAAAAGAGCTAAAAACGCCCAGCCACTAGCCTTTACAGTGGGGCGTGCAGAAGCACGTGGAGGAAATCGGGATTGGACTACAGTATCTGTGCAAAAATATGGTTCAATATTGAAAGCTATTTTGTCACTGGAAAACGTAAACATATTTCTTGAACGTACTATACTCACTAACTCAGAACTACTTACTATATGCGGCCTAGGTTCTGTGTGTGGAAGGGGTGGGAGTGAAGTACATTAAAAAACTCAGGTACAATAAATATTGAAGTAAAAATAAAATGATGTCCCTGTATAACTGCGAGGTGCGCAGTTATAGAAACCACTCACTATCTCTTCTGTAGTCTAAATTAATGCGAGGCGGGCATCGCATCTCGCACGTCGCATGCGTCGGTTCAGAAAAACCAAAGCTTTAGTAACATTGTTTGGTTGTCTTGTCCCGTTACCCGGTAGTGTGATTGCCTTGCTTCGATAACCGGTTATTGACTGTCTTGTCTCATTGCCCAGTTTTTGTTTGTCTCTTTTCGTTATCCAGTTGTGTAGCTGTCCTGTCCCTTTACCCGGTTGTATGGTTGTCTGTACTAGTTTCCAGGCTGTGTGGCTGTCTTTTCTCGTTATCCAGATGTGTGGTTGACATGTCTCTTATCCGGTTGTGTGATTGTCTAATCTCATTGTTCAGTTGTGTGGTTGTTTTGTCTCGTTTTCTGGTCGTGTGCTTTTCTTGTCTCGTTTGCGGTTTGTGTGGGTGTCTTGTCTCGTTTTCAGGTTGTGTGGCTGTCTTGTGTCGTCTAAATGTGTCGTTGTCTTGTCTTCTTGTCCGGTTTTGTGGTTGTCTAGTCTCATTGTCCAGTATTTCCTCCTCTTCACGCACCGGTAACCGACGTGGTTTCACATAAATCGAGGAGTAAGGTCTGGAGTCCTTGGTGGCCAATACACGTGACCACCGTGGCCGAGCCATCGTTCGGGGAATGTCAGATTCAGATTTTGTGTCACCTAATGGCTAACATGTACAAGGGCTCCATCATGCTGGAAGAATATGACCATTCTTGTAACCAACAAAACTACAAACAGACGTTTCTGTGCACCCATTATAACAATCTCAGACGATCTCCAAAGAGCTAGAAATAATAATAATAATAATAATAATAATAATAATAATAATAATAATATATTTATTTATTTATTTATTTACTTAATCTGGCAGAGCTAAGGCCAGTAGGCCTTCTCTTCCGCCCAGCCAGACTCTAATTCTAATTGAATACAATTGCTTACATAGTTATTACATTAATATCTAGACCATAAAACAACATGAAAGTAAATAATGAAAGTTGGATAAGTAATGTTAGTTGACAATAATAAATATTGGTAAGAAATAGTTATAATAATAATAATAATAATAATAATGATATTAGTAGTAATAATAATAATAATAATAATAATAATAGTGAGATAATTTAGATATTTATCTGTGATATATATACATAACCATTAAACATTGAGAAACCTGAAACAGCTATTATTGTTAACAAGAATTGTTAGAAAAATATTTCGTTAGCCTATTCTTAAATTGGTTTGATGTCTGACAGTCCCAGACATTACTCGGTAGGGAATTCCAAAGCCAAGGAACAGCTACAGTGAAAGAAGATGAATATGAGGATGTTCGGTGGGAGGGAATGGATAATATTGAGGAGTGTTGTGATCGTGTGTCTAGGTTATGATGGGTGGATAAATTTTGAAAACGAGACGCAAGATAGACAGGAGTGGAGAAATGCAATATGTGAAAGAGAAGGGAAAGACAGTGGATTTTCCTACGATCTTCTAGACGGAGTCAGGACAACATTTTTAGGGATGGTGTTACGTGATCAGCCCGGCGAATATTGCAGACGAAACGGACGCACATATTATGAACACGTTGTAATCTCTGCGCCGAAGTAACGCTTAGGTCAATAAGCAGAATATCACAGTAATCGAAGTGGGGCATCACGAGTGTTTGCACTAACATTTTTTTCATGCAAAAGGGTAGAAAATTCTTCAATCGCCTAAACGAGTGGATTAATGAGAATACCTTTTTGCAGGTTTCTGCAACTTGAATGTTCCAATTTAAACTTTTATCCATATAAATACCTAGATTCTTTACTGTTTCACTGAACGGAATTTCGGTGCCGTATATTTTAATCGGGGACAAATTTGGAATGGTAATAGTGCTTAACAAACGTGAATGGCCCACAATGATTGACTTTGATTTTTCTGGATTTAGTTTAAGTCGGAATTTCTGTGTCCATGTCCAGATTGAGTCCAGATCGTCATTAATTTTAGTTATTGCATCATTTATTTCGTCAGTGTAGAATACATACTATTCCTTTAGGTGTCTCTCTACACTCAATGACACTCAATGGAAATTGGACACATGTTTTCATGAACTTTTCCTCAAAATATTCCATGCTAACACTTCTTAAAAGATTTACCCTTCCTCATGAATCGTGCTGTATATAGCACGCGCAATAAAACTATGAACCTAAGTGCATGCTTCTACCTCAGTTCAGCCCACGAAAAGCCAGCTAGCCAACTAACCATCAAGGTCTCCAGCTGTATTTAGATTACATTTCACATATAGCATTCCTATTTGGAATAAAATACATATAACAGATTTCGTGTAGTTTCTTGTATCAGCTTTTTATTTCATAAAAATAGTGGTTTGAAATGTAAGGCAGATAATGTGCAACACCCGCGAACATGTTGTGCTAGTTATGATTCCCAACGGAACAAAAGAGGTTGCGCATAGAACTGCACAGATCCTTCATGTAAAATGCGAAACGTTGATAAATGCTTAATTTGCAGACTGGAACGTAGCAAATGCCGCTCAGCGTTTGAAAATGCATTTGTGTGGACAGACTCCATTGTGTTCATGTTACATGGTTGGACAGACGAATACTCAATGCATGTAAGCTTACAAAAGGTCCCGTAATAATAAAAAAGTAGCCAGCCATAATAAAGTGAAAAAATTGTATAAACACCTCTTTAAAAAATTTACTAATTCACTAAATATTGACTGCTTTGCTTGAATTGTTTTAATACAACGAATGTTGTGTTCACCGCCTGTGGCGAGGTTGCCCGGATATAAATCCCGCAGGCAGACCAGCATCTAGAATACATCCACATCAACTGTTCTAAACGTGTTTGCTAATATGAACACGTCAGTTGTTTACAAATTTTAACATTTACACCTCGAAGGCTCTCGGTTTTCCATTTAAGACCTTCCACTACGCCTACGTGTCAGAATGATTTCCGTTTAAAGAGTGATAATGTCAATGAAACAGGTGATATTTCCAACATCTCTTACTAAAATTTTCAATTTCTAATTAAACTTAAGGTTATTCTTCAAGACAAAAACTACTTAGCGTTTTGCGTAACAGAATTCTGGTTACTCGACATCAACTCTGATCCAGGGAAATTAGATTTGTACGTGTGCAGTTCCATTTCTTGTAGAGGAAGTAAATACTGTCCAGGGTTGTGTCGCCATTTTTCTCATGAATTGTGTGAAATTTCATACTGTAAATTGATACGTATTCCTGGAAGAAAATATCGAGGCCACAGCTGTTGTTTTAATTGATTTTAAAATAATTTTAGTAGCATTGTGTAACAATTCCAAAAGAGACAAAACATGATTTTAAATCAATTAGAACGGTTGCTTATTGCTTCAAGTTATAATCATTTAAATATCATTCCCTGATGTGATATTAATATGGATATCAATGTAAATTCTGGTTTTACCGCAGACGTCTTTGCCGTCGTCACTGTTGTCGACGTCTTTTCCGCCCTTGTTGTTGTCATTGCGGTTGTCAACGTCTTCGCAGTCGTTGCTCTTTTTGTCGACATCTTCACCATCGTTGCTGTTGTTGTCGACGTCTTCGCCATCGTCGCTGTTGTCGACGTCTTCATTGTTGTCGTTTTCGATGTCTTCGCTGTCGTTGCTGTTGTCGATGTATTTCCCATAGTTCCTGTTGTTGTCGACGTTTTCATCGTTGCGCTGTTGTTTTCAACGTTTTCGCCACCGTTGCTGTTGCTGTTGTTGACGTCTTCGATGTCTTAGCTGTTGTCTTCCACGTCGTCGTCGTCCTCACCGACTTCCTGTTATCTTCCTCGACGTCCTTGCCGTCGTTGCTGTTGTCGTTATGAACGTCTTCGCCGTCGTTGCTGTTATCGAGGACTTCGTTTTCATCGTTGTTCTGTTTTCAACGTCTTCGCCGCGCTGTTGTCTTCAACGTCTTCGCCGCGCTGTTGTCTTCAACGTCTTCGCCGCGCTGTTGTCTTCAACGTCTTCGCCACCGTTGCTGTTGTCGTTGTTGACGTCTTCGATGTCGTAGCTGTTGTCTTCCACGTCGTTGTCGTAGCCGTTTTCGCTGTTACAGTTTCCGACACCCTTGCCGTCGTTGCTGTTGTCGTTGTCAACGACTTCGCCATCGTCGCTGTTGTCGTTGTCAACGACTTCGCCATCGTCGCTGTTGTCGACGTCTTCATTGTTGACGTTTTCGATGTCTTCGCTGTCGTTGCTGTTGTTGCCGATGTCCTTCCCATAGTTGCTGTTTTTGTCGACGCTTTCGTCGTTGCGCTGTTGTTTTCAACATTTTCGCCACCGCTTGCTGTTGTCGTTGTTAACGTCTTCGATGTCGTAGCTGTTGTCTTCCACGTCGTTGTCGTAGCCGTTTTCGCTGTTACAGTTTCCGACACCCTTGCCGTCGTTGCTGTTGTCGTTGTCAACGACTTCGCCATCGTCGCTGTTGTCGACGTCTTCATTGTTGTCGTTTTCGATGTCTTCGCTGTCGTTGCTGTTGTCGATGTCCTTCCCATAGTTGCTGTTTTTGTCAACGCTTTCGTCGTTTCGCTGTTGTTTTCAACATTTTCGCCACCGCTTGCTGTTGTCGTTGTTAACGTCTTCGATGTCGTAGCTGTTGTCTTCCACGTCGTTGTCGTCGCCGTTTTCGCTGTTACAGTTTCCGACACCCTTGCCGTCGTTGCTGTTGTCGTTGTCAACGACTTCGCCATCGTCGCTGTTGTCGACGTCTTCATTGTTGTCGTTTTCGATGTCTTCGCTGTCGTTGCTGTTGTCGATGTCCTTCCCATAGTTGCTGTTTTTGTCAACGCTTTCGTCGTTTCGCTGTTGTTTTCAACATTTTCGCCACCGCTTGCTGTTGTCGTTGTTAACGTCTTCGATGTCGTAGCTGTTGTCTTCCACGTCGTTGTCGTCGCCGTTTTCGCTGTTATAGTTTCCGATGTCCTTGCCGTTGTTGCTGTTGTCGTTGTCAACGACTTCGCCATCGTCGCTGTTGTCGACGTCTTCATTGTTGTCGTTTTCGATGTCTTCGCTGTCGTTGCTGTTGTCGATGTCCTTCCCATAGTTGCTGTTTTTGTCAACGCTTTCGTCGTTTCGCTGTTGTTTTCAACATTTTCGCCACCGCTTGCTGTTGTCGTTGTTAACGTCTTCGATGTCGTAGCTGTTGTCTTCCACGTCGTTGTCGTCGCCGTTTTCGCTGTTATAGTTTCCGATGTCCTTGCCGTCGTTGCTGTTGTCGTTGTCAACGACTTCGCCATCGTCGCTGTTGTCGACGTCTTCATTGTTGACGTTTTCGATGTCTTCGCTGTCGTTGCTGTTGTTGTCGATGTCCTTCCCATAGTTGCTGTTTTTGTCGACGCTTTCGTCGTTGCGCTGTTGTTTTCAACATTTTCGCCACCGCTTGCTGTTGTCGTTGTTAACGTCTTCGATGTCGTAGCTGTTGTCTTCCACGTCGTTGTCGTCGCCGTTTTCGCTGTTATAGTTTCCGACATCCTTGCCGTCGTTCCTGTTGTCCTTTTCAAGGTCTTCGCCATCGCAGCTGTTGTCTTCGCTGTTTTATTTATCGCTGTTGTCGACATCTGCACTGTTGGCTTCGTTTCCTTACTCGTCCACCAAACGTTTCGTGATTCGAACACAGAGTTTGCAATGTGGAAAGTTTGACATTTGGCTGGTAGGCTTTTGGTGCGCCGTAGATAATGTGTTTTAATATAAATTATTTTTTTCCTTTCGATGAAAATTTGACTTAAAAGTGAACAAATTAATTTTTGTATGCTTTTGATTGTATAAATTTGCTGTTGTATTTGGGCTACAAAAAATCTCAGTCCGTGTTATATGCTGTAATGAAATTAGTGTTCAAAATGATAATATAAGAGGAAACAAGACTTGATTAGGTCTGTCTGCCTTACTTGAAGTGAAGGATAGATTTCGCAGATGGATTGAATACAACCGAACATTGTCATCTGATGAGGACTAATCAAATCCACATGTGCCTAATCGAATCAATCAATCACATGTCAAATGTGATATACATGAACTCGAAATTGTCATCATGAAAGCTGACGGCTAAGCGACGCATTCGCACTCCCTGGCGGCGAGTTTTTAGGTTGATCCCAAGCGTGGTGGTCTGCATTTGAGGAAGTAGTAATAGCGGCACTTTAAATTCGTTTCTCAAGTGCGCTTAGTACATTTCTTTATAGAAATATTTATGAAAATTTTTTAGAAGATGGAATGTACAATATTTTTAGTCGGATATTTAACGATGCTATACAGACTACGCGGTTACTTAGCGTCGATAAATTTGGCGATAGTGAGATATTACTTCAGTGATGTCAAAGCAAGCGCATTTTTCTGACCTTGACGTCGTGCGCGGGCATTAAGCGCTAAGTAATAATAATAATAATAATAATGATAATAATAATAATAATAATGATAATAATAATGATAATAATAATAATTTATTTTAGCTGGCAGAGTTAAGGCCGTAAGGCATTCTCTTCCACTCAACCAGCAAAAAGTATATATACATATGCATGAACTTACAAAGAATTCAACAATTTGATTTAGATGAGAGTTACATGCATATAAGATTTATTTACGAATTAAACAACAAAATACTATGAACTATTAATTAAACACTGAAATAAACTGTGTAGCAGAATTAAGCTAAAATACATAGAATGTTAATATATTTCAAATAATATTAGATAATAGAAAGAGATTATTATGAGACAATTTTGAAAATACAGCACTATCAGGATGACGTCTAAAGAAAGAAGTAACAATGTAGTCAGTGATAGTTTAAATCAGTATGATTGGAGTGGAATGCTAATAAGGTTATCATTTAAGCTGTTTTTAAAGGTGTTTATTGTCTTGCAGCCCCTAATACTTTGTGACAAGGAATTCCATTGACGCGAGGTGGATACTGTAAAAGATGATGAATAACAAGATGTTCTATGAAGAGGTACATACTTAGCGTGCCACAGATAAGTGATCTGGTATTTACGTCGTGGTTAGAGTATAGATAAGAGAAACGAGACGAAAGGTAATTTGGTGTTGCGGTATGGAAAGAGGAAGGGTTGTGTATATGAATAAGCATCCTGTTGGATTAAGAAAACAGTGGTGCACAAACTTCAAACTCAACGTGAAATTTTATGTCGTTATTTTTATATGGCTTCGTTCTGTTTGATATTATCTATATTGCCTGTAAAACAGAAGTACTAATACCAATTTCTTAATATTGCACTTGTGTTTTAAATGTTAATAACATAATAAAAAGTTGATAAGGAATATTCACATAAATTCCATAGTATTATAACTATACTGCACTAAATGGATGAAACACATCGTTCATAAAGAAAGTGATATCCCATAAAAAAGAGATTGAGTATGACATGATAAGTTGCAATTGATATTGATGGCACCTTTAGCCTTATAAAAGTAATCAATAAAATAATCAAAACAATTTTACAGTACAAAGGAAAGTTACCTAGGTACAGTATCTGTTTTAAGTGTAACTAATATTCCATAAGAAATCTCTTATCGCATTATGATTTTAAGGTGATATTGGTAAGCAACTTCCTATCATCAGAATATTAAATTATTTTCCCGAAATGTGCTGAAGCTATAGAGCTGACATTTTTACAACACATGAGCACGTATCTTTTGCTTATGATGTAACAGTAGTTGCTTTGTTAATTCATTTCCTTACAAACAATTTCCATGCGAATATTTTTAAAATTTTCAATACACTATCTTCAGTAATACGTATTTACGGTTTATAAGATTTACGAAAACATTCTGTAAGCCTACTAAAAAAAAAGGCCTAAATCTGAAAATTTCACTTTTCTATAAAAAAAAAGTTGAAAAAAATACTTCTTTTGAACAAAAAATCAAACTTGTGAAAAATGAGCATTAAAATTAAAACTTACATTCTTATAATGCATTTATACTTCTCAGACAAATCTGAAAATTAGCATGGATACAGTTTTAATAAGTCTTCTTCCCTTTGTCTATTGCATCAGTTCTGGCCATCCCTGAATGTAGCTCGAACAAGCGGCATATACTACCTCTTTCGTCTGTCTCTTACCTTTCCGCTGTAAAGCGCTCAGGCTCTACAGTTGGAAAAAAGAAACAACTGAATGTTCGCTATAGTTGTCTGAAAAATTGATACCAATAGTGTCACATAATCAGCACGGCAAGTTATAATTTTGAAGTTTCGGGAATGCCGCGTGCTCTCTGTAAAAGATTGCATAATTATAACACTGTACAACTACACAGCGTTCAGGAAGGGTGTAGAAAGTGTTACAGTAAGTACGGAGTTGTATGGAAAAATCACGCTCATACGAATCAGACAATTCATGTTATAAGTGTCAAAGATACGTCATGCAAAATAATGACCAGCAATAGTAAATAAATTGTAATGGATTTTTATAAGAACTTCTACAAAAGACAAAGAAACGAGGCACAAACATAATTGAAAATTGAAATATTTTGAAATATAATTATGGTTCATTAGTAATTATTTATAAAATAGTAACAGTGTTTCCCTTCTTTTAGGGGAAAACAGTATGTACAGTACTACAATTATATTGTATAGCGAAGCATTGGAAGAAAGAAACAAAAACAGTATGTACAGTACTACAATTATATTGTGTAGCGAAGCATTGAAAGAAAGAAACAAATACAGTATGTACAGTACTACAATTATATTGTGTAGCGAAGCATTGGAAGAAAGAAACAAATACAGTATGTACAGTACTACAATTATATTGTGTAGCGAAGCATTGGAAGAAAGAAACAAATACAGTATGTACAGTACTACAATTATATTGTGTAGCGAAGCATTGGAAGAAAGAAACAAAAACAGTATGTACAGTACTACAATTATATTGTGTAGCGAAGCATTGGAAGAAAGAAACAAAAACAGTATGTACAGTACTACAATTATATTGTGTAGCGAAGCATTGAAAGAAAGAAACAAAGTATGTACAGTACTACAATTATATTGTGTAGCGAAGCATTGGAAGAAAGAAACAAATACAGTATGTACAGTACTACAATTATATTGTGTAGCGAAGCATTGGAAGAAAGAAACAAATACAGTATGTACAGTACTACAATTATATTGTGTAGCGAAGCATTGGAAGAAAGAAACAAAAACAGTATGTACAGTACTACAATTATATTGTGTAGCGAAGCATTGAAAGAAAGAAACAAAGTATGTACAGTACTACAATTATATTGTGTAGCGAAGCATTGGAAGAAAGAAACAAATACAGTATGTACAGTACTACAATTATATTGTGTAGCGAAGCATTGGAAGAAAGAAACAAAAACAGTATGTACAGTACTACAATTATATTGTGTAGCGAAGCATTGGAAGAAAGAAACAAAAACAGTATGTACAGTACTACAATTATATTGTGTAGCCAAGCATTGGAAGAAAGAAACAAAAACAGTATGTACAGTACTACAATTATATTGTGTAGCGAAGCATTGGAAGAAAGAAACAAAAACAGTATGTACAGTACTACAATTATATTGTGTAGCGAAGCATTGGAAGAAAGAAACAAATACAGTATGTACAGTACTACAATTATATTGTGTAGCGAAGCATTGGAAGAAAGAAACAAAAACAGTATGTACAGTACTACAATTATATTGTGTAGCGAAGCATTGGAAGAAAGAAACAAAAACAGTATGTACAGTACTACAATTATATTGTGTAGCCAAGCATTGGAAGAAAGAAACAAAAACAGTATGTACAGTACTACAATTATATTGTGTAGCGAAGCATTGGAAGAAAGAAACAAAAACAGTATGTACAGTACTACAATTATATTGTGTAGCGAAGCATTGGAAGAAAGAAACAAAAACAGTATGTACAGTACTACAATTATATTGTGTAGCGAAGCATTGGAAGAAAGAAACAAAAACAGTATGTACAGTACTACAATTATATTGTGTAGCGAAGCATTGGAAGAAAGAAACAAATACAGTATGTACAGTACTACAATTATATTGTGTAGCGAAGCATTGGAAGAAAGAAACAAAAACAGTATGTACAGTACTACAATTATATTGTGTAGCGAAGCATTGGAAGAAAGAAACAAAAACAGTATGTACAGTACTACAATTATATTGTGTAGCGAAGCATTGGAAGAAAGAAACAAATACAGTATGTACAGTACTACAATTATATTGTGTAGCGAAGCATTGGAAGAAAGAAACAAATACAGTATGTACAGTACTACAATTATATTGTGTAGCGAAGCATTGGAAGAAAGAAACAAATACAGTATGTACAGTACTACAATTATATTGTGTAGCGAAGCATTGGAAGAAAGAAACAAATACAGTATGTACAGTACTACAATTATATTGTGTAGCGAAGCATTGGAAGAAAGAAACAAATACAGTATGTACAGTACTACAATTATATTGTGTAGCGAAGCATTGGAAGAAAGAAACAAAAACAGTATGTACAGTACTACAATTATATTGTGTAGCGAAGCATTGGAAGAAAGAAACAAAAACAGTATGTACAGTACTACAATTATATTGTGTAGCGAAGCATTGGAAGAAAGAAACAAAAACAGTATGTACAGTACTACAATTATATTGTGTAGCGAAGCATTGGAAGAAAGAAACAAATACAGTATGTACAGTACTACAATTATATTGTGTAGCGAAGCATTGAAAGAAAGAAACAAAGACAGTATGTACAGTACTACAATTATATTGTGTAGCGAAACATTGGAAGAAAGAAACAAACACAGTATGTACAGTACTACAATTATATTGTGTAGCGAAGCATTGGAAGAAAGAAACAAAAACAGTATGTACAGTACTACAATTATATTGTGTAGCGAAGCATTGGAAGAAAGAAACAAAAACAGTATGTACAGTACTACAATTATATTGTGTAGCGAAGCATTGGAAGAAAGAAACAAAAACAGTATGTACAGTACTACAATTATATTGTGTAGCGAAGCATTGGAAGAAAGAAACAAAGACAGTATGTACAGTACTACAATTATATTGTGTAGCGAAGCATTGGAAGAAAGAAACAAAGACAGTATGTACAGTACTACAATTATATTGTGTAGCGAAGCATTGGAAGAAAGAAACAAAGACAGTATGTACAGTACTACAATTATATTGTGTAGCGAAGCATTGGAAGAAAGAAACAAAGACAGTATGTACAGTACTACAATTATATTGTGTAGCGAAGCATTGGAAGAAAGAAACAAAGACAGTATGTACAGTACTACAATTATATTGTGTAGCGAAGCATTGGAAGAAAGAAACAAAAACAGTATGTACAGTACTACAATTATATTGTGTAGCGAAGCATTGGAAGAAAGAAACAAAGACAGTATGTACAGTACTACAATTATATTGTGTAGCGAAGCATTGGAAGAAAGAAACAAAGACAGTATGTACAGTACTACAATTATATTGTGTAGCGAAGCATTGGAAGAAAGAAACAAAAACAATATGTACAGTACTACAATTATATTGTGTAGCGAAGCATTGGAAGAAAGAAACAAAAACAGTACGTAAATACATATGCAAATTGAAAAAAGGCTTATTTTCTAAGCTTCTATTTTATTGCTGATTTGTTGCAATTGCAATGTGTAATAAATGTCGAAACATTTTTTTTTTTAAATTATGAGTTCATTTTTCTGACTTGAAGATCCTGCTACAGACGTTTGACGTTTATTTTTAGATATAACATTCTCTATATCTATAATATCACTGTTTGATATCATATATGTTTTATGTAATTTTCCTCTTTATTTGTCTTTTCTGTGTATTGTATATAATATGTCTATGTCTTGTGTCTTGAACATGCACTTGTATGTCATGTCTATTTCATGTCATTTTATGTCATATACGTCCTTAAAAGTAATATGTATATTACTACGAAATGCTTATTTATTATTATTATTATTAATATTATTATTATTATTATTATTATTATTATTATTATTATTATTAAGTAACAAGTCTGTGTGTGATATGTCCTGGGAAAGTACTGTATGTAATATGTCTGCATTTCATATATTGTGTATCTATTTTTATAATATATCTATTTTATCTTATATCTATGTATTTGTATAATATAAATATTATTTTTGTTGTCAAACACATTTAATGTAATATGTGTATTTTATGTCATAATGATGTATATATTTTATGTAACTATTTGTACAGGGCTATAATATGTATGATTTAATTACAGCCCTAATATACCTTCGGGTAAAATAGGGTTCTATAAACTTGGAAACTCAATAATAATAATAATAATAATAATAATAATAATAATAATAATAATAATAATAATAATAATAATAATAATAATAATAATAATAATCAGGTAATATTACGTTAGCAGTTGCAATCCTTAAAACAAACATAAATGATTGTCTATCAATCAACTCCTTTGACTAGATTTCTTAAGTTTGACGAAAGGAAAAAAACTATTCAATAGTAATATACGTTACAAGAGCGATATGATGACATTTTCATGCTCGAGGAAAAGATTGAACAAGCGAAACGTAGTTGAGCTTTTTTAATTTCCGAGAACATGAAAACAAACATACCGCTCGTGTATCGTACATTATTTTGTGCGAAGATCGTTTATTACATACCTGAAAGACGAATTTCTAATTAGTTGCAATGAAATCTCCATCTTGGTTTCTGTTTAATGACGGCAACTTTAGAAAACAAAAATATCTATACTCCAGCAGGCCGTGATATACGTCTGTCTTTTTTTTCCCCCAGTCTATAAATGCGAACTTAAAACAAACGGTAAGGTTATGTAATGATTTATTTTTTCATTTTAATACTTTAAGAATATTATTTATATAACATATTGCAGTAATAACATCGGCATCTGGAGTCTTGTTGATTTTTTCGCGGCTTCCTTAATGTTACTTGTATCAGGAATACAATAGCTTTCGTGGAGTAGTAGACTTTACTTAATTTTTGCAAATATTTAAAAAACAATAATTAACAGTGCAATTTAGGTGAAATTGCAGTGGTAAGTTTCCAATTTATAATTATTACTATGTTAAACGTCTCTAAAAATAATATGTTAAAAGCCTAAAGCAGTAAAATGAATGTCGCGCTTAAGCGGTAAGAAGAGGGAAATTGTTATGTGTGTTACGTTGGGAATACTGAATGTGGTATTTCACACTTACCGCGTATTGGTTCTGTGCGGAAAACAAGCAAATACGCACGATCTCGCACAAAGGTTATTTCATATTATATCTGTCATCTGGGTGCCTTTCATTTATATATTCTCCCTCTAGCCTCTCAGTTTTTTTTTGTTGTAATCGACAAGTAGTGAGCAAGTGTTTTCTAGGCGCGTAGTTAAGTTGGTGCACTCTTGCATCACGATTGTGCTCCACGTAAACATTCTCAGTCATATGAATTTATGTTTCACAGCATTATTATAATATGTAACTGGAAAAATGAAGACTGGACGTAAAAAGGCTGTAAGTGCCAAAGAAACAATCCATAGAAAGCAGAACTTCCTTGTGCAACTAATAATGTAACATACTTGCATTTTGCACGTTTATGGGAGAAGCTAGGCTCTAAATAAATAACATTGAGATTTATCATTTTTCTCAGTGGATTGAGCCAGGGATATAGGCAACTTTTTCCTTTCTTGTTTTTTTAACTAATTTTCAAGTTTATTGACACTTACTGTAGGCCTATTTTTTATGTCCATTCTTCAAATATTTTTTCTGTGAATATTGAATGAATAGTCTCAGTTAATGTGTAATTATTAATAATTAACCAGAAAATAAGAGAATAAAATTACATATAAAAAATAATCCACGCGACCAAAACACGTTGCATTTGGCCGCGCGACCATTACAGGTTAATAGGCCTACATTTTAAAACGTTATTACCAAAGCTCGGAAATTGGGGACTTGTGTGTCGTGTGCATGAGTAAGGTTACGGGTACAACGTACACAAAGCTCACGCTGCAAGTGCTCAGGGACAGTTGTGTGTACTAAGAAAGTGGTCACATCGAATGACAGGAAGACGGACGAGGAAACTGTGTCGTTTCGAAGCCAATGACATTCAGATAATTAGAGGTAAACGGTTTATTTCAGGAATTAGAAATTACGTATTATTCGAATGGGTATTATATACGTTTGAAAATATATTTCTTAAATTTTAGGTACAGAATTTCGTGGAGGATTTCTGAGGAGATACATTATTTTCTTCGAATGGAGAGTTTATATTTTGTAAGTTGTGCCACACATAAAATAGAAACTGGAAACGGGCATTCATTGAAATACATTGCAGTCCCTTAAATCGGTGGAAAATTTCTCCATAGCCATGCATCAAGTCGTAGTGGAATCTTCCCTAGTAGTGACACAGAAATTGAAAACTATTTTCGAGAAAAATTTAGGATGCTTATCTTTCTCAGATACGAGATCAGCTAGCAACTACTGAAATTAGAACAGGAAACAGTGACAGAGAAAGCATTCAGTATTTTATTTCGGCCCAAGACTTATAATAAAATTACAAATAATTTTCCAAATTTGAAATTTTTTGAAATTGAAGGTTTTAAAAAATAAATTTGTAAAATTATCCATGATATATAATATTAATAAATGTATTTTTTTACCTTTTATTTCTGTCGACTATATTCATGTTTTTATTGAAAATCACTGGCTTCTGTCGGATTGTCAATTTATATTAAATGTGTATTTTCTCTCTTTTTATCTTTCTTCTTTATTCTTGCTCTTGTGTTGTATTTATTGGTTTGAATTAAGTTACTTACTGCATTTAGTAAACTGTCCTTGCAAAATTTTGTTATATTATTGACTAAGACCACACCGTACACGAGCCTGGCTCTTACGGTAGTGGCTAGAAACATTTTTATTTTATAAATTTAATTTGTACTCACTAGATAGCTAGTTAAAATAAATAAAATAAACAAAAATAAGTTTGCTCCCGTCACTTCATGTGACGTGGAAATAAGTTTCTTTCGTTTCAAATCATGTTTAACTAACAGACAAAGAAGTTATAGGTTCGAAAATCTCCTAATGTATGTAGTCATACACTGTAATAAAATGTACAGAGCAGAACTGTAAATTTGATTTACTTTGCACGTTTATTTATATATATGCTATAAAATTACGTGTTTCAACCTACCATAATATTATCAATATGTTGTTCCAGCCAGGAACCACCTTTATAGCAGACCTGGCAGTACCTCTGTGCTGGAAGCGGGAGTTTGACATTGAAGTCCGGTCGCTTAGCCACGTTCAAAGATACAAGTCCCCAAGTTCCGAGCTTTGGTTATTACTGTATATGTTGATCAGAAAAGAGACACAGGGACCGGTTTTTGAGTTGTAAAGGACCGGATGTGTTAAGCAAGGCATGTTCAGCGCGGGAAATTCTAGCCTGGTGTTACAGTGACGTAAACATCTTTCAAGCGTGTGTCTGCATGCGATTCTAAGATTCTACGTCACTGCTACATCTCGTTCGAAATTCCCACGCTGAGCATAAAGGCTAGTTCACAATAAACCGGAAACGAGAATCGGAACGAAAACGAAAACGGTAAAATTGTTAAAATGTGTACATTTAAATGTGAGCATTCACAATTAACGAAAAGCTTGCCGGGGCCCAGGATCGGGAACGGAGAGTTGGCCAAGTTTCAACTTTGGTGTTCACGTTTCCGATCACAGCCCACTAGATTCATTCTATTGCCATCTAAAAGCTATTTTGTCGTCATATATTTTGTAGCAAGAAGTTTGTGACATAACCTTTGCATTATTTTGTTCTGTGCTGTGCATCATGGAGCAAGTTTTATTTGATGAGATTCTAATATTGAGTGTTGAGGAAAATCCTCACGTTTACGATAAGCTTTCAATAGCTGCATCTTTGAACACCAATCGTAAGTGAATCATATTTTTATTAATGTATTGGTTGTATTACACACTACATATTCGTGCTTCATTTCAATAACTACTGTTGTGTTCATTTTTGTTGTATTACAAATGTTTCTTCTCTAATTATTTTACGTTATAGTAGACTTAAAATAGGTTGTGATAATAAAGATGCATGGGCATATTTATAGTACTGTACCTAATGAAATGTTTCAGTTGAAATTTCGTAATTGGTTAACCTATGTTTATGTTGGCTGCCTTGTACTCACGAGAGAACGCCATTGGTCAATTATACACAAATAACATCAGAGTGCGTAATCTCGACTTTACATATCCTTATTGACATGCATATCGATATGCATAGTCGTCTACGTTCTCGGTTTATTGTGAATAAAAAATTTTCATGTTCATGTCCTCTGCTTCTCGTTTTCATTCTGGTTCTCGTTCACGGTTTATTGTGAACCAGCCTTAACTGTGTTAAATAGGGAATAGGCGATCGTTAAAATAATATTATTATATTATAATATATAATATATTAATATTAATAATTATTAAAGTCTGTGTGATGTATCTTGTCTCACTGTGAAAAGAGAGAGAAAGGAGATATGTCTTACTTCGTCTGTATTGTTATGGTAATGGGGGAATGGAGCGGTGCCTCCATCCATCCAGTGGCGGAAGGGCCCAGTTGATACATTCTGTAGCGCAAAATAAAATTACAAAATATCTCTCTTCGTACTGTGTAGTTCCGTCACTGAGCTTGTCTTTCAAGAAATTGAATTCCGGTAGCCTCTACAATAACAATGTTTTGAAAGGAATCCTGAACATTTACAACCCTCCTATAATCTCTACCCTCATTTGAAGGGACTTGGTTTTATTGCTACTGAGACAAGATAAACCTTACCAGGTATAGTATTACATTAAACGTTTGGTATATAATAAATGCAAACTGTTCCTCCAGGCCAATAGAAGGATATGAAAGTTTTCTTGTGTTTGGCGGCACAAAGTAGCATCCTGCAATGAATGTTTGTGCAGTGCCCCGAACTTGCCTGCTAACTGCGTCACAGCCAGTTGCTTGCGCGAGTCATTCCTCTAACGAAGTTACATCTCTTCTGCACCGAATTGCAGACTTTGCTTTACCAGCTCTCTTGCCCACTATTTCGTTTTGTTTTCGTATTCCCTCGCAGTTCCCACTGAAGAGGCACTCGAATGCTTGTACCAGCGCTAGCCTTTTTTTCAGAAGAGGTTTCCTTTGTACTGTACTGCAAATGTGTAAAATAAAAAACACGACGTATTGAAGATAGGATCAATTTTCAGATTAGGTAGATGAAGAAGAAATTGTTTGGTTTTTTAACGGCCCCTGAGAATAGGAAACTTCAGAAGCTCGCTGTCGCCATTTCAGTCGAGAGTAGACATCTGATTTGATAGAGTGTCGTTAAATAACTCATTCACAGTAATTTCAGGAACTGAAAGATGAATATTTTAATATATTATTCATATCGGTGAATTTCTTTACACCAGGGAAATTTCATTTCATAAATCACAATACGTACTGGTTCTTTAGATCGGCGTGTAGTGATCAAGTGAAGAGAATAACTGGTTGGAAACTTCAGGTTTTTAAGCTATTTGTTTATACTGGATGTTCAGTTCAAAGTGTGTCATGGTTCGCTGCATGCCGTCACGTGGCTAGTCGATGAGCCTAGAGCAGGGATGAGACGATATTTGCTCCCAATCATGGTAGAAGAGCTCGACCTTGATCACGAGCTCATAGCGCATCCACTACGTATCGTCGTAACGTAGACAACAGGGATGTACAGTACATGTACATGCAGCGAATAAAGACAGCAATTATTACAATAAGTTGCGCTACTAAATTTCTGGCTATGTAATAGGGCTAATTACTCAGTTATTTAATATACATGTACATATATAAACAAATCGCAAAGGGAAGGATTTTTTAGGAAGAAAAAGAGAAATAGGAAAAGTTAATTGTATGTAATCCATTTTATTGTTAAAAGCAATTATTTATTATGTAAATACTTCACTTCATTGGTTAGGAGAAATTAATACGGTCTACCTGCTCCACGTGTGTGATCTCTAAGTACTTTTGAGTATTTGTTGAAAAAATAATAATGACAATATTGATTGAAATAGAGTATATTGATTGTGTGATTGTGAAAATGTAGTCCTTACTCTCCAGTCGTGATTATGTAATGAGTTTTCTTAGAGTGATTTGTGAGATGCACGTAACACGACAAAAACAAATTGATTAAATTAAGATATTGAGAGCCATCGTAATTTTTGGGGTCAATCATTTAAGGGGATATGTATGACTTTTAAAACTTCCACAATTTCGGCCAAAATTTGTGATATTTAAACTATATAAACAGATCTATAATAATATCATCTGTACAAAATTTGGTGCAATTAGGTCTAATAGTTTTGAAATTATATTTTTAAGTATATTTTATATTGACGTTACTAAAAAAAGCTCCTTGCATCAAAGTTTTCAAAATGTTTAGTTCATATTTGCTCAAAATCCTCAAAATAGTTATTGGAATAAAAGTGAATTAGCATTTTGACCTTAGTAGTAGTTTACGTTAAAGTGCAATCAAAGATAAAATATTATTTTATATTACAGAAACACGTAGTCTAATAAAAGTAAATATCCAGAAACAAGCAACAAATAAAACATCAACAATACATTTAAAATAAAGAAATAAAAGGAATCTAGATACAATCTACTGACCCCGTTTTATGTTGTTTTTTTTTTGTTTTTTTTTTTTTTTTGCAAATTATATTTTTTTTACACAACAAACACTGGACTTCATCACCATGTTCGAAGCATAAATATTGTATCTTCCACTCTTCCTTGAAAGCTTTAAGCGCTTCCGTTCCGTCATGATGCGCTGTGTTCTAAGATCTGTACAACTTTTAGCAATGTTTACAGGTAAAAGAGCTCCGCGCGCGCGCAGCGGGAATAAAAGAGCTCTCGCTCGCAACTATTAGTCACTATCGCAAGACTGGCCTAGAGAATTCAATCTTCCTACACTTCCGCAGAGGTGTATTACTTATCTGCCAGAGAATTGCCTAGCAAGTACGGCGTTCATTCAGAAGAGTAATTACCGATACGTACGGTAACGCCTGTAGTGGCAGGAATGTGAACTGTTTCGAAACATGTACTGAGGTGAGCTTTTTCTTACTGTCGGGATATGGGGAGAGGGTTAAGACGATTACTTACGTATTTGTTTCGACGGTCAGCATGGACACGGAGCGTTTGATTTGTATTGTGGAATGTTGCCGTACGCAAACGCTGATAACAAATATCCTGCGTACGATTTGCCCGCGCAAAACAGTTCGAAAGAGGTTATGGTAGCACACAGACCATACAGACCGCCAACTGTTGCTACGACGTTCGAGTTATACCGTACACGTTCTCAAGTTCAGATTGAACGCCTTGATTAATAGGCAACTTCTCTGACACGAAAGCTGAAACTCCCTTCAAATCGTTGACTCATCAACAGTGACGTCATGACACACTTTGAAATGAACACCCAGTAGACTGTACCTTTTTCAAAGGATTGGGTTTGAGTCTGGCTTAATCATGCCAGCAAGTACGACAGAAAAAGAAAATGATTGCTGTTGTCAAAATGTACAGACGATTATTTAGTCCTGACAGCTCAGCGACTCGAAAGAGGGGAAGTAATAGGAGTATTGGGGAGAGTTCCGGAGTAGAGATAAGGGTAAGCGGTCGGTAAAGGAATGCAGTACAGCTTAAATGTACTGGAAACACAACGCTATACCGCATGCGTGACATCCGATCTCTCTGACTGCAGGCAACAGACAGACCCGAACGTCCCTTGGCGTAACTTAATGGACTCGCCTGACTAGGCGCACATTATCGACGACTGTCAGGACTAAATAATCGTACTGTACCAGTGTGCAAAATTTGAAGGTCGTACGCAACCTGGACGTTCCTGTGTTAGAAAAAAAGTCGAGTCGTTTAACTATTATGGCCTTCATTGTACCTTTATAGAAATACGGAGGACTATTTTTCAAATGCAACAAAATATATTTCTATGACACCGACAAGTTTCCTAATAGACCGGCGAAAATGTGATCGTGCGCCGAGCCGCTGTGTAACCTGCAACGTGCATAGCACCTATGAAGTGAGGCGGAGGTTTGTCATTCCTTACATCTAGCTTTCATTTGACATCACATTATAAATCTGTGAGTTTAAATTGAAGATCTAACCGCATTATTCGTACGTCTGCTGAAAAAGGATCGACGTACAGAGATAATAACAACACTTAACCTTTAAATGTTTCATCAGTAACATGTAGTATAATGCCGTTTTATGTTATACAACAGTTTTCCTCATAATACTTGTGAACAAATCATACATTTAATATTCTCATTATATTGGCACCAAAAATATGCGTCCTCCCATCCCACTTGAAACTTTCGTTTTTGTAGAGGTACATGGTTTCGAGAGAGACATTGCGACGATACGCCACTCGCAGGTCCGAGACAAATATAAATGGAAAGGATTTTGACTCCAGTGAGTGAGAGGGTGGGGGTTGTGGGAGGTAGGAAGCAAGAGAGATGCATAGCTATCATTGCGAGCCACAATGTGCTCGCGAGTCTCATTTTCACCACGGCTGTAAAGAATGTGTTCCAAATATCATGTAGCATTAATAACCGCAATTACGAAGATATAGGCCTACTGTACGTATAAAGTTTTGTACTAGGAAAGGGTCCACACCTGTGGAATAACGGTTAGCGCGTCTAGCCGCGAAATCAGGTGGCCCGGGTTCGATTCCCGGTCGGGGCAAGTTATCTGATTGGGTTTTTTTTCAGGATTTTCCCTCAACCCAATATGAGCAAATGCTGGGTAACTTTCGTTGTTGGACCCCGTACTGATTTCACCGGCATTATCACCTTCATCTCATTCAGACGCTAAATCTGTGGTGTTTGGGTAAAGGGAGATAAGTCATAAAAATGAGTTCGGAGATAAATGAAAATTAAACTTGGAACTCTTATTACAAATAATTTTCTACACAAATAAAACACATCAACTGCTAGTATTATTTGATTTTTGCACACCCACTTGTACAATTTAACTTGTGTGTTCATCTGGGGAACAAAATTCCACCCTGACAAAAAAATGACTTACAGTATACCCCTTTACCCGGACACCACAGAAATAACCTAAGCTGTTGATAAAGCGTCGGAAAACAACCTATTAAAATTAAAAAAAGAACTAGAAAAGGTAAAAAATTAAATTTACGGGAAATTGCAAATTTTAATGTCATTCAAAAACCCCAATTACAAACTGTTACCACAGCTTGAGCTACTTGTCTATAACACTACCCACTCGTAAACCGATTTCTTTTATTTTATATGCTTTTGTGGAAGTTTCCCTTAGACGTGTTAAATTATTTATACCAATAATAATAATAATAATAATAATAATAATAATAATAATAATAATAATAATAATAATATTATTATTATTATTATTATTATTATTATTATTATTATTATTATTATTATTATTATTATTGTTACTCCACTCGCATCTCACGTCACTTGTTTTTGAGTCCTATGCGGCGTAATTTTAGTGCCCTTAAGCCTGCATTTAATTCTAAACTTGCACAGCATTTAGACTGTATCATAAAACAACGTCATGAACAGACTGTTGCACTACCGACCGATTCACGTCTCGCTCGCTTCATCGTTCTTCCATTTCGAAACTGCCGCGCACTCTATGGAGTGATTTCGATACTACATTCTTAGCGAATTGCCTCGGCTCACGTGCTCGCATCGCTCTGTAGCAAAATTGCACGCGGCGCTGAAGTTGATGCGTGATATTGCAGGTGGATAAAGAAGATACAAGGCAATATTTAAATTTCTTTGTTTTTGAGTTGACGAATCGAACGCGGAATTTGTATGTCCGTGGTAGGTCTGATTACTAATCTCTTAATTGTAGTAGGATTTTTCTGCACAAATAATCACTGTTAGTTGCAACTGTTACACTACTTCTCAATAGTCATTAACTTTAATACCATTGCTAATTTTATTATGCAATCACCAGTACTATTACTGTAATCACTAGTATTAATACCGTAATCACCAGTAATATTACCGTAATCGTCTGTGTTATCAGCACAATTGTCAGTGTTACGGTATTCACCAGTGTTATCATCATAATCACCAGTGTTATCAGCGTTATCATAATAATCTCCAGTGCCATCATAATCACCAAAATTATGACCATAAGCGTAAGCGTTTCTGCCAAAATCACCAACATTATCGCCATAATCACCAGTAATCACCAGTGTTATTAGCATATTCACCAGTGTTATTACTATAATCGTGGCTGTTACCACTTCAATCACCAGCATTATCACCATTTTTATCACCATAATCATTGTTATTATAATTACTAGTGTTATAACTGTTATCACCAGTATTAACATTATCACCTTAGTAACCATAATGACAAGGTTTATCAACAGTCACCAGTGTTACCAACATAGTCACCAGTGTTGAAACCACTTATCATTATTTTCACCAAAATCGCCAGTATCATCACAAAAATCACCAGTATTATCAAACATTCACCAGTATTATCATTAAAATCACCAGTATTATACTCAACAGTAGCATCACAATAATCACCTGTGTTATCACCAAATTCACCAGTAGTATAAACATAATCACCAGTAATATAAACGTAATCATCAGTAATATAAACATAATCAGTATTATCATCATAATCATTAGTATTACCATCAAAATCGCAAATGGTGTCACCACAATCACCAGTGTTATGAACAGCAATCTCACTAGAGGTTTTGATTTATCTGGAGAAAATCAAAACTCGAGTGGGATTTAATTTACTATTACACGATTAGAAGAAAGTATATAAAGATTTAAATAAATAAAGTACTCTAATATAACAAAATATTATTTGACTTACTCAAATTGTATTTCATTAATATTAGCTTCACCAATACGTTTGAACTGAGCCGCCATTTCAGTTGACTATCTGTACGGTAAAAATGACGTTCAGAAAGCATGTTTTATAGTACCGTGAAGAATGTGTAGTTTGAAATGTTGGCAAACAAAGAAACAAATGCTAGGGAAGTGATAAAAACAGACAAATGGTAGGGAAGTAATAAAATAAACAAATTCTAGGGAAGTGATAAAATTGTAGCGATAAACAGCCATGATTGGTTGAAATACATCCTTTCGTACGGTTTTATTGGTCAAAAGTAGTATGACGTAGTAAAAGTGTAATAGTCACCATAATAACCATTACCACCATAATTACCAGTATATATTATTTTAATGTACCGAAGTACATATGATATTTCCATGCAGATATTCTGCGTCATCATACGATGTAAGAGTAATGGAACGGAGAAAAATTCTCTCCGGCACCGGGATTTCAACCCGGCCTTTCAGCTCTACGTGCTGATGCTTTATCCATTAAGCCACACCGGATACCACCCCGGCGTCGGACAGAATCGTCTCAGATTAAGCTCAAACTCTTGGGTTCCCTCTAGTGGCCGCCCTCTGCACTACGTCATAGATGTCTATGAACGTAGCACCGAATCCACACATGTGCTGAGGTGCACTCGTTATGAGTGACTAGTTGGCCGAGATCCGACGGAATAAGCGCCGTCTTAAATCACGAAGTGATTTACGCATATCATATATATATATATATATATATATATATATATATATATATATATATTATATCACGAAGTGATTTACGCATATCATATATATATTATTATAATATATATGATATAATATATATATGATATGCGTAAATCACTTCGTGATTTAAGACGGCGCTTATTCCGTCGGATCCCGGCCAACTAGTCACTCATAACGAGTGCACCACAGCACATGCGTGGACTTCGTTCCTACGTTCATAGACATCTAGGACGTAGTGCAGAGGGCGGCCACTAGAGGGAACCCAAGAGTTGGAGCTTAATCTGAGACGATTCTGTCCGACGCCGGGGTGGTATCCGGCTTGGCTTAGTGGATAAAGCATCAGCACGTAGAGCTGAAAACCCGGGTTCAAATCCCGGTGCCGGAGAGAATTTTTCTCCGTTCCATTACTCTTACATCGTATAATTACCAGTGTTATCACCATAATCAACTGTGTCACTGACATAATCACTTGTAATAAAAATATTAAACATAGAAATCAATAAAGTATAAAGTTAATTTTCCACCAGAGAGTTATCCATTCAAATTAGACATGTTTAATCAAAAAAGCTCAAAATCGCTAAATGCTAACATAAAAGTGTTTTAAAATGCTAAATTGTTTTTTATCTTATTTTTTAAAAAGCGAATTGTGTAATTTTAGTATGCTAAAATCTCTAATATCTAATTATTACTATGGCCACCAGTATCATCAATTTAATTACCAATATTAACAATATAATCACCAATACTATCATCATAGTCACTGTATTATCACAATAACCATTAGTAATATCATCATAGTCACTATTGTTATCATAATCACCGCCATAATCGCCAGTATTATCACCATAAATACTAATTTTATCACTACATGAAACAATATTTTCACCAGTATTAAGGTCATTATTGCCATTATTATCAACAGTAATCTGACTAGCGGTTTTGATTTATCTAGAGAAAATCAAAACTCGAGTGGGATTTAATTGACTATTACACGATTAGAAGAAAGTATATAAAGATTAGAAGTAACGAAGTACTCCAATACAATAAAATATTAATTGACTTACGAAAATACAACTGTCTTCAAATGTATTATTGTACCATCTCAACATTACAAATATTACGCTAGATGCACGCTAGATGGCAGTAGTGAGTTATAATTACTAGCAATGCCTTCTCGTCGAGAAGTTCTCGATCTACTGGGTGTTCATTTCAAAGTGTGTCATGACGTTACTGTTGTTGAGTCACCGATTTGAAGCCAGTTTCAGCTTATATGTCAGAGAAGTTGCCTATTATTCAAGGCGTTCTTCAATCTGAACTTGAGAACGTGTACGGTATAACTTGAACGTCGTAGCAACAGATGACGGTCTGTACGGTCTGTGTGCTACCATAACCTCTTTCGAACTGTGTTTTGCGCCGGCAAGTCGTACGCAGGGTATTTGTTATCATCGGTTGCGTACGGCAACTTTCCACAACACAAATCAAATGCTCCGTGTCCATGTTGACCGTCGAAGTTAATGTCAACAAATACGTAAATAATCGTCTTAACCCTCTCCCCATATCTCGACAGTACGTATTTCCAAACAGTTCACATTCCTGCCACTACCGGCGTTACCGTACGTATCGGTACGTACTCTTCAGAATGAACGCCGTACTTGCTAGGCAACTTCTCTCCTTCATAGGTTATACACCTCTGCGGAAGTGTAGGAAGATTGAATTCTCTAGGCTCATCGGTTAGCCACATGACGGCATACAGCGAGCCATGACACACTTTGAAATGAACACCCAGTATATCACGATGGCAGTGCTACTAGTCAAGAAGGCTTTGTTGATTCAGTTTCATTTTTATTAAAACAGTTGCATTCCACTTCAATTATCCGAATCCCAGTAATCAACGTCACTTGACAGATGATTTTCAATAAATATTATTATTAAACAATCTGTGATACGTGACTATCCATAATATCATATAGCAGAAGCTATAACATAACCTAAATAATATACACAAGTGTTAGAAAGTTTTAATTAACGACGATGGCATAAAAAAATAAACATGAATAATTTTAAAAGGAATAATTATTGAATGTACAATTTTCAAATTTGAATGTAGTTGGTGGTTCAATTGATGTTATATTGGACGTGTGCGTAATAGAAGTGGAACTCGTTGATTTAGGCCTACATGGTGTATTCAACTTATTCAGGATTTCCGAATGGTGCTCTTCATTTATCTGTAAATAGTATTTCAGAAGATGCAAAGGTACGATCAGTGATTTTTATTAATTCTTGTTCTTGAATGCCAATGCGAGTCATATTTGAAACTGCTGTGCATCGACTAGATTGGTTTGTAATTTTGTATTTTTTTTACGTCCAGACCAGCGCAGTTTCAAATGTTGGCAAACAAAGGAACAAATGCTAAGGACGCGATAAAATTAAACAAATGCTAGGGACGCGATAAAATTAAACAAATGCTAGGGACGCGATAAAATTGTGCGATAAGCAGCAATGATTGGTTGATATACGTCCTTTAGTATCGTTTTATTGGTCAAAAGTAGTATGACGTAGTAAAAGTGTAATAGTTACCGTAATTTCTAGTTTTACCATCATAATCACCAGTGTTACTACTACAATCATCAAAATCGTTGCTAAAATCGCCACTTTTACTTTCGCCAGTCAGCACCATTATTGTTGCCGTATTCGCCAGAATTATCGTCGAGATAATCACCACTATCATCGTCATATTCACAACTGTTAAAATTTATGTTGTAATATCGTCCATAACATTAATTTTCTACACTTCTTTAATCTTTCATATATTACTTAGGACCAGTCAGACTAAATAAATTGAAATTGCAATTAAAACTAAGAACTTTGTTTCAAAGAGTGGCTGTAATTTTGGGAAGCGAATGACGTAAATTAAATTCCCTATATTCGGTCCTATTATAGATAGTCTAGCTATGTAAAAAATTTAATACATCTTGATTACACAACTTTTAACACTGTATCACTTCGGAATTTGTATGATAAGAACTTTCTTCTGTTGAATTCCAACGTACCTTGTTAACATGTTTCGGCCATTGGTCGAAACATGTTAACAAGGTACGTTAAAATTCAACACAAGAAAGTTCTTATCATACATATTCCGAAAAAATTTAATATTACTTACTGGCTTTTAAGGAACCCGGAGGTTCATTGCCGCCCTCACATAAGCCCGCCATTGGTCCCTATCCTGAACAAGATTAATCCAGTCTCTACCATCATATCCCACCTCCCTCAAATGCATTTTAATATTATTTTCCCTTCTACGTTTCGGCCTCCCTAAAAGTCTTTTTCCCTACGGTCTCCCAATTAACACTCTATATGTATTTCTGAATTCGCCCATACGTGCTACATGCCCTGCCCATCTGAAACGTCTGGATTTCATGTTTCTAATTATGTCAGGTGAAGAATACAGTGGGTGCAGCTCTGCGTTGTGTAACTTTCTCAATTCTCCTGTAACTTATCCCTCTTAGCCACAAATATTTTCCTAAGAACCTTATTCTCAAACACCTTAACCTATGTTCCTTTCTCAAAGTGAGAGTACAAGTTTCACAGCCATACAGAACAACCGGTAATATAATTCAGATTTTTTTACAGTAGACTAGATAACAAAAGCTTTTCTTGTGTTTCACTTGCTCTGCTTGTGTTCCCCTTCCTCTCCTTGTGTTTCCCTTGCTCTCCTTGTATTCTCCTAATTCTTTTTGCCTGTGACTTATTCTCCTCTTCCACTTGCTCTCCTTGTGTTCTCCTAATTCTTTTTGCCTGTGACTTATTTTCCTCTTCCACTTGCTCTCCTTGAGTTCTCCTAATTCTTTTTGCCTGTGACTTATTTTCCTCTTCCACTTGCTCTCCTTGTGTTCTCCTAATTCTTTTTGCCTGTGACTTATTTCCTCTTCCACTTGCTCTCCTTGTGTTCTCCTAATTCTTTTTGCCTGTGACTTATTCTCCTCTTCCACTTGCTCTCCTTGTATTCTCCTAATTCTTTTTGCCTGTAACTTATTCTCCTCTTCCACTTGCTCTCCTTGTATTCTCCTATTTCTTTTTGCCTGTGACTTATTTTCCTCTTCCACTTGCTCTCCTTGTGTTCTCCTAATTCTTTTCGCCTGTGACTTATTTTCCTCTTCCTCTTGCTCTCCTTGTGTTCTCCTACTTCTTTTTGCCTGTGACTTATTTTCCTCTTCCTCTTGCTCTCCTTGTGTTCTCCTACTTCTTTTTGCCTGTGACTTATTTTCCTCTTCCTCTTGCTCTCCTTGTGTTCTCCTACTTCTTTTTGCCGGTGACTTATTCTCCTTTTCCTCTTGCTCTCCTTGTGTTCCCCTTCCTCTCCTTGTGTTTCCATTGCTCTCCTTGTGTTCTCCTACTGCTTTTTGCCTGTAACTTATTCTCCTCTTCTCCTTCCTCTCCTTGTGTTTCCCTTGCTCTCTTTGTGTTCTCCTACTTCTTTTTGCCTGTGACTTATTCTCCTTTTCCTCTTGCTCTCCTTGTGTTCCCCTTCCTCTCCTTGTGTTTTCATTGCTCTCCTTGTGTTCTTCTAATTCTTTTTTGCCTGTGACTTATTCTCCTCTTCCTCTTGCTCTCCTTGTGTTCCCCTTCCTCTCATTGTGTTTCCCTTGCTCTCCTTGTGTTCTCCTACTGCTTTTTGCCTGTAACTTATTCTCCTCTTCCCTTTCCTCTCCTTGTGTTTCCCTTGCTCTCCTTGTGTTCAGCTACTTCTTTTTGCCTGTGACATATTCTCCTCTTCCTCTTGTTCTCCTTGTGTTCCCTTGTTCTGCTTGTGTTCCCCTTGTTCTCCTTGTGTTCCCTTGTTCTCCTTGTGTTCCCCTGTTCTCCTTGTGTTCCTCTTGTTCTCCTTGTGTTCCCTTGTTCTGCTTGTGTTCCTCTTGTTCTCCTTGTGTTCCCTTGTTCTGCTTGTGTTCCCTTGTTCTCCTTGTGTTCCCTTGTTCTGCTTGTGTTCCTCTTGTTCTCCTTGTGTTCCTCTTGTTCTCCTTGTGTTCCCTTGTTCTGCTTGTGTTCCTCTTGTTCTCCTTGTGTTCCCTTGTTCTGCTTGTGTTCCTCTTGTTCTCCTTGTGTTTCCTTGTTCTGCTTGTGTTCCCTTGTTCTCCTTGTGTTCCCTTGTTCTGCTTGTGTTCCTCTTGTTCTCCTTGTGTTCCCTTGTTCTGCTTGTGTTCCTCTTGTTCTCCTTGTGTTCCCTTGTTCTCCTTGTGTTCCCTTGTTCTCCTTGTGTTCCTCTTGTTCTCCTTGTGTTCCCTTGTTCTGCTTGTGTTACTCTTGTTCTCCTTGTGTTCCCTTGTTCTGCTTGTGTTCCCTTGTTCTCCTTGTGTCCCCTTGTTCTGCTTGTGTTCCTCTTGTTCTCCTTGTGTTCCCTTGTTCTGCTTGTGTTTCTCTTGTTCTCCTTGTGTTCCCTTGTTCTGCTTGTGTTTCTCTTGTTCTCCTTGTGTTCTCTTGTTCTCCTTGTGTTCCCTTGTTCTGCTTGTGTTCCTCTTGTTCTCCTTGTGTTCCCTTGTTCTGCTTGTGTTCCTCTTGTTCTCCTTGTGTTCCCTTGTTCTGCTTGTGTTCCCTTGCTCTCCTTGTGTCCCCTTGTTCTGCTTGTGTTCCTCTTGTTCTCCTTGTGTTCCCTTGTTCTGCTTGTGTTCCTCTTGTTCTCCTTGTGTTCCCTTGTTCTGCTTGTGTTCCCTTGTTCTCCTTGTGTTCCCTTGTTCTGTTTGTGTTCCTCTTGTTCTCCTTGTGTTCCCTTGTGCTGCTTGTGTTTCTCTTGTTCTCCTTGTGTTCCCTTGTTCTGCTTGTGTTTCTCTTGTTCTCCTTGTGTTCCCTTGTGCTGCTTGTGTTCCCTTGTTCTCCTTGTGTTCCCTTGTTCTGCTTGTGTTCCTCTTGTTCTCCTTGTGTTCCCTTGTTCTGCTTGTGTTCCTCTTGTTCTCCTTGTGTTCCCTTGTTCTGCTTGTGTTCCTCTTGTTCTCCTTGTGTTCCCTTGTTCTGCTTGTGTTCCCTTGTTCTCCTTGTGTTCCCTTGTTCTGCTTGTGTTCCTCTTGTTCTCCTTGTGTTCCCTTGTTCTGCTTGTGTTCCTCTTGTTCTCCTTGTGTTCCCTTGTTCTGCTTGTGTTCCTCTTGTTCTCCTTGTGTTCCCTTGTTCTGCTTGTGTTCCCTTGTTCTCCTTGTGTTCCCTTGTTCTGCTTGTGTTCCTCTTGTTCTCCTTGTGTTCCCTTGTTCTGCTTGTGTTCCTCTTGTTCTCCTTGTGTTCCATTGTTCTGCTTGTGTTCCTCTTGTTCTCCTTGTGTTCCCTTGTTCTGCTTGTGTTCCTCTTGTTCTCCTTGTGTTCCCTTGTTCTCCTTGTGTTCCTCTTGTTGTCCTTATTTTCCTCTTCGTTTTTCCCCGGTTTCGCGTTTATTCGCTTTGTTCTCCTTGTTTTGCCATTATTCATGTCTTCTATTTCCCTTCGTCTTTTTCCTTGTTTTCCCTTCTTATACTTGCGCTTACCCTTATTCTCCTTGCTTTCCCCTTGTTCTCCCATTGTCCTTATTAACTCCTTGTTCTTCTTTCTTTCTCATTTCGTCATTTCTCGTACCATCCACATGTTATACGGAAAGATATGCAGCATTGTAAAGCTAAGCACTTTTCTATTTTTAAGTAGTTTTACTCAACGCAGTGAAATTAATTTTGTTGGTACAGTTTTAGAAACTTTGTTATGAACAACAGAGCTGAATGCCGTGTCCATGGAATGGAAGCTGCAGAGCAGTATCAGCGATTGTAGCTGCTGAATATTTGAAGTTTAATCTCTGTGTGACAGGAATAGCTGGCCGCTTTTAGAGTCAATATTGTGAATCATGGATCGGTGTTATTGTTTATACTCGTATAACTGCACTTAAGCAGTTCATGCACATCGGTCGCTTGTTCCATGGTTAATTGGTGATGTCGGAGCGGTCGGCATCCCAAGCCTGGACGGTAGCCAGATAATCTCAAACCCCAGTTGTCGAATCGGACTGCTTTTTGTTTCTCCTCCCGGTCTGCACTTGATTCAGAGGGCCATATCTTCGTTAGCCGCGACACACAAAGGATTTGAGGTTATAAAGCACCTTTTCCTTCACTTGCAATTTAGTTTCAGACGTTTCCAATTTTGTTATTCAACTTAGCTTTTTTCTGTGTACGTTGGAATAAAATGCAGTGGTTCTTACTTCAACTTGCTGCATTGAATATTCAGGTTGAACTCCTTCATAGCGTTCTGGGTTTCCGGTTCGTTGTTCTCTGTTGTCGCATGTCAAAATGTACAGGGACATCATTTTATTTTTACTTCAATTTTTATTCTACCTGAGTTTTTGAATGTACTTCACTCCCACCGCCTCTATTAGTAAACTACCAACCGTTCTCCACACAGAACCAAGGCCGCGTATGCAGTACTGAGTTAGTGAGTACAGTGCATTCCAGAAATATGTCCGCGTTTTCCAGTGACGAGAGAGCTTTCAATATTGAATCATATTTTCGCACAGGTACTGTCGTCCGTTTGCCTACGTCGCAAACCGGTTTCCCCCACCTGCTTCTGTTTGCCCCTCTGTAAAGTCTAGTAGCTGGGCTTTCTTAGCTATTTTCTGAAAACATTAATTTCTGTTAGGAATTGGACGTCTACGTAATATAATACAACTGTTTAAAATAATTTAAATAAAAGGGTCTCGTTAAGTAATTAAGTGTCACGTGATTTCCTCCCTTTCTACGACCCTACGACATAACCACTTGGACGGACAGTAGATAGCATGTCTGAGTAATTTTATCTTTTCGGATCGGGCAGAAGCGAAGATTGAATTTACAGTACGTCAGGTACTCTTTTATAGAGTAGGTACAGAATTATTTCAACATGAGTTACTGATACGAAGAACGAAACTGATAATTGGGATTAGGTACAATAGTCTATAGTGCGATAATATGCACATTACAACTGAAGCATGTATCGAAATGAACGATCACCATTTTAAAAAATGTGTTTAAATATCCATATTATGATTATTTTTCAATTTAACTTCATTCTCTATATTGTACGCTAATGTGCTGTAGACAGTATAATATACACTGCATAATGAATACGGCCATATGGACAGCTCAGTTCGTGAGTAAAAACACTCATTTTTAATATTGTAGGCTACTGTATTTTGATTAAACAAAAACTAATGAAAATGATCAAACTCAAAATCGCGATATTTCCTAGTTTACTTAAATGGATAAACTGCTTTTCTTCCCTCCAATACCTAGTAAAGTGATTTGTTTTTATTTTACGCCAGTATCATCGAACTCCAGTCGTGGAAGGAACGATTAAGAACCGGAAACACCGTTTGCTACAAACGGTGTTTCCGGTTCTTAATCGTTGATGCAAAGGTATAGCCAGGTTAATATTAGAAACGTTAGTAAAAATAAAATGATGTCCCTGTATAACCATTCACAATAAATATTTAAAACTTTTAATACGTTGCGAATGAATACATTTCGTTGAAAGGTTGGGGAGGGATGCGAGGACTAGGTCGTATAGCAGTAGTGTCAGAGTTGTAATCTCCCAAACCGGTTATGGTGCTAGAGACGTCCAGTCGGAGCGTGAACTTGCTTATGTCTGTGGAAGCACCGGAGCACATAACGAGTTATAGTGGAGCGCTCCGCTCCGTTTAGGCTGTGTCTGACAACGCTGTCGTATAGAGTTAATTTTATAGTATTTTAATTCAAATTAGGGCCACAATTAATCTGAAAACTGTGGTCACGAAAGAAAATAAAATTATGCTTGACTGTGAAGTGAATCTGACCCACTGTTTGTGAGGAAGATAAGGAGATGAACTCTTGCTGTCCGACAGGATGGGAGGGCGGTGTGCTCGGTGAAGTGTCCGGAAGGCGCGATGACGCGGTACGGGGCCGTGCTGCTCGCCCTGCTGGCCGCGGGGCTGGGCCGCGTGACCGGGGCCCACTGGACCCATTCCACAGACCTGGACCCCAATTACTCTGTGTTCTGGACTCCCGGCGAGGAAGACATCACGTTCGAAGTGCAAGTGCGGACTCTGGGATACATCGGCTTCGGATTCTCAGCGGATGGACAGATGCCTGGAGCTGACATCGTCACCGCCTGGGTTCGTGACGGACAGGTCTTCTTCCAGGTAGGAATCTGCAGTTTATTTTGTCTCGATGGTTATACTCGAACGGTCTTACTAATAAAAACTCTATATACAGACGTTTAACTCTCTTATACAGGGACATCATTTTATTTTTACTTCAGTTTTTATTGTACCTGAGTTTTTGAGTGTACTTCACTCCCACCCCTTCTACTAATGAAGTTCAATCGTCCTCCACACAGATCCAAGACCGCATATACAGTCATAGTAGCCTTACGGTTATTGTAAACAGTACGTTCCAGAAATATGTTCGCGTTTTCCAGTGACGAAAGAGCTTTCAATATTGAATCATTTTCGCACAGGTACTGTCGTCCATTTGCCTACGTCGTAGCCCGGTTTCCCCCATCAGCTTTTATTCGCCAGCTAGTGGCTGGGCTGTCTTAGCTCCTTTCTCAGGACATTAATTTCTGTTAGGAATTGGACGTCTACGTAATATTACACGACTGTTTAAAATAACTTAAATAAAAGGGCCTTGTTAAGTAATTAACTGTCACATGATTTCCTACCTTTCCACAACCCTATGACATAACCACTTGGACGGACAGTAGATAGTATGTTTGAGTAATTTTTTCTTTTCGGGTCGGGCAGAAGTGAATATTGAATTTACAGTACGTAAGGTACTCTTTTATAGACTGGGTACGGAATTATTGCAACATGACTTACTAGTACGAGGACGAAACTGGTAATTGGGATTAGGTACAATAGTCTATAGTGCGATAATATGCACATTAGGACTGAAGCCTGTATCGAAATGAACGGCCACCATTTTAAAAAATGTGTTTAAATATTCATATTATGATTATTTTTAAATTTAACTTCATTCTCTATATTGTACGCTAATGTGCTGTAGACAGTATAATATACACTGCATAATGAATACGTCGACATAGACAGCTCAGTTCGTGAGTAAAAACACTTATTGTTAATACTGTACTGTGTTTTGATTAAACAGAAAGCTAATGAAAATAATGAAACTCAAAAGCGCAATATTTCCTAGTTTACGTAAATGGATGAACTACTTTTCTTCCCTCCTATACCTAGTAAAGTGATTTGTTTGTACATTACGCCAGTATCATCGAACTCCAGTCGTGGAACGGGGTAGCTAACAGCGTTGATCCAGAGGTATAGGCAAGTTAATATTAAAAATGTTAGTAAAAATAAAATGATGTCCCTGTACTTATACAATGAAAGCTCGTTTATAAGTCGTGTGTAAAGTCCTTACTATTAATCACTACATACGTCGTGTATAACAGTATAACTGTTACACAACTACGTCATAGTTTCGTCATTACTTCATTACGAAAGGTAATATAATATCTGAGGTTCTCTATTGCATCCGGCAGAGCGCTCTAGTGTGCCGTGTCAAGTATCGATAGTACAACTGGCTCTGATCGATTACCACACTATATTTTGGTCAAAGAGAACAAGCTAGAACAATGATATTCTACTTATTCTGTGCTCTTTGGTGTGTTCTTCTGTGGTTACAAGGCATCCATCATCATGAAATGACAGTCGAGAAGAACAGCTGTTAGAGGGGCGGCCATTTTTTCTCTATATACAACGCTTAAACAAAGGGTTTCGTATATATAACTACTGAAAAGCAATTCCCATTGTATAGTTACAGATTGTTTATACATCCATCGCTTATGTATGGTTTATTAGTAACGTTTTCTGTCTCAACGCTGCATAAGTCTCTTATAAAAACTATACACGGTTTATTAGTAAGACCGCAAGACTAAAAGTTCTTGGAAAATTAAATTTGAGTGACTGAGCCGTGCAAGAAGGTGGCCTTGCTTAATTTCTAATGTTACCGGTTATTTCGTTCAATTTTAATAATAGGTTTATTATTTCTGTTTCTTCTCAATATATAAACCAATATCTTTCTGCTATAGAATGCGTGTATACTCCGTTCGTGGATTCTGTAAACTGACGCATAACGTTACTTGGGAGAGGACAATGCCTGCTCCCCTTATTTCCCTAAGCTAGCGAGCGAGCGGACGAGAGTTCACATAGCGTGTTGTGTTCCTTCTCTCACGCGTCCTTCCTTTCGCGCCAACCACCTATGACGCCAGTTGCGCAAGATATTTTTGGTGACAATGTGTAGTAATTAGAACAGGGATGTCAAGGTCAGAGTACGCGAAAGACACTACGTGCTCCCAAGCGCGCACGGGTTCCAATGAATCTGTTCTACAACCAGTAGCGGTGAACAAGAAGGGGTGAGCAAAATGAACTATATTGGCCTATCTCTGCAAGACGAATTAAACTGCTCTGAAGTAATAGATAATGCGTTATGCTCATACAAGAGAACAAGAAATAAAAGTATATTTTGCAACATATACCTCTCTAATAAATGCAATTAATTATAAAATAGCAGGATATAACAAATAATAAACATAGCTTCTCTTTAACTTAAGCAGTTTTACATAATGAGGCCTATAATTAGCCTAGGCCTAATTATTGTTATTAACTGTTACATAATCATGTACTACTTATATGAGCATCATCACACTTCTAGAAACAAAATTAAATTCATGACTTGTCGCGTAGTTCAGAAATGTTTTTTTTTTTTTTATTTTTGCCGACACAAATCCAACTTGAGCTGGAGTAGGTAAATATCTTTAAATCGTCTATGGAACCCTTCCAGAGATTTTTTAAAACATTACAGTATTTTTTCTGTTGAACAGGAAGTCAATGACTGAAGGCGTTGAAATTATAAAAATTGTGCTGTGAGATCTGGGACATCCACAATGAAATCTTCATCTGAAAGCTTTTAACAATATCTGTCGACACAGATTAATTGATTCTTTCCTTGCGATCTCAAATTCAAAACGTTCAGATGCTCTAATACATCCTTCAGAAAGTTACGTTCCTCGATCCATGTAGAGTCAACTAGTTCTGGACTGTCTCTGTTTTTCTCTTATGAATTCTGATAAATATTCACGTAATTCAAAATATCTGGACAGAACAATATCGTAATAGTAAGAAACATCGTTAAACTGAGAATTTATGTACGAAAATCTGCACAATTTATAGACACAACTCCTAACTGACATTTAACGAATTTACGCCATTAGCAGCACACACTTTGTATTTTATTCTGTAAACATAAATACAATGCTGTGAGGAAGAAGCTCTACAATGCATCTTTACATACATTTACTACTATTTAATGTCAATAAAAACAAACCAATTTGAATATTATATCATTCTATAGACGAACTAATAATTTTAGGCGTTCGACACTGCTTGTCTTTATAACTAAATAATTTCTACAAACCAACCTCATCTTTCACTTACACAAGACGTTAAGAGTCTAGTCAGCCTGAAACTTACTGAACGACTTCTTCATCAATGTGTAATGTACAACCCTTGTGTTCACCAGTGCCTTGTACCTGCGTGCCTTACGTGCTCTGATCAGCGCATACGGGCTAAGAGCACGTTTGCGCTCTCGTTGACATCACTGAATTAGGGAGATGCAGAATAGGGATTATATTCGTCCGGTCACAGGTAGATTTCACGAGTTAACGAATGGTTTATGCCAGGTTAATTAATCAAGTATGTAACTTAACAGTACTGTGCGTTAAAGGGAGGTTGTAAGCTGATTTGGATCAAAATTAACATTTTTTTTTGTTTTTAGCTGAACTAATAAATTAAGAAAAAGTCGGTAGGTTAAGGAAGATCACAACTACAGGTGAGCAAATTTTCATAGATGTATATTGAATAGTTTCTGAGATAAGTGTACCTGAATTTGCTAAATCTAACACGGCGAGGATAGGGCTTACAACCTTCCCTTAATAATAATAATAATAATAATAATAATAATAATAATAATAATAATAATAATAATAATAATAATAATAATAACAACAATAATAATAATAATAATAGTTTTATTTTCCCTGGCAGAGTTAAGGCCATCAGGCCTTCTCTTCCACTCAACCAGGATCAAATCACATACAGAAAAATACATATCGGTATACAAATATTAACTTAAAAATAATAATAAACATAATAAAGTAAGAAGAGAGATTGAAAACATATACACAATCAGTATTAACTTTAAAATAATAATAATAAAAATATATATAATAAAAAGAGTCTGAATACATAATCACAAACAGGAAAATACATTCTAGTATACAAGTATTAGCTTAAAAAAAAAGAATTAATACATATGAATATAATCTCACAACTAAAGGAATAGTACAAATTAGTATGATCAGCACAGCACGTGTTACATTGAGACAATGACAATTACCTAGATATTAGTGTTAATGGAAAAATAAAGTAATGACTGTGTAAAATAATAATAATAATAATGATAATAATAGTAGTAATAATAGTAATAAATAAAAATTATACCTACAAAAACTAATTCTGTGCATTTAAAATATTTCTAAACAACCTACTTTTAAATAATTGGGGACTAATACTACCCCTGATTTCCAGCGGCAGCGAATTCCATGAGCGGGCCATGGCTATTGAGAAAGAATTTGAGTACAGAGATGTCTGATGACATGGTATTTATAGCAACAGATTGTGCTGTGAACGTGTATTACGATTATGATGTGAAGCTAGGAGAGTAAACCGAGAGGCAAGGTAGTTGGGTGTGGAATCATGTATAATTCGATATAGCAGGCAAAGAGAATGTACTAAACGTCGATCTTGCATTATTATCCTTTGTTTATTAATTATTTATTTTTATCTTCGAACAATAGTTCTAATAAATAACAATTGAAATTTTGATCATCCGTCGATAAGCGGACTCATAAATTTACCTGTAAAATAATAATAATAATAATAATAATAATAATAATAATAATAATAATAATAATATTTCCATTATCCATTCCGCAAGTTTTAAATTGTTGTTCCATTAATTGTTTAGGATCTGATGCCGCGTAATAGTCTCATGACCTTTCGCCTATGTGTAGTAAGTGCTGTAATCAGGGCTCTTCTTAAGGCCTTCCTCACTTTCGTAAGACCAGAAGAAAGGAGGTAAATACAAAATTTGTAGATGAACTCAATTACGTACTTACTGGCTTTTAGGGAACCCGGAGTTTCATTGCTGCCCTCACATAAGCCCGCCATCGGTCCCTAGTCTGAGCAAGATTAATCCAGCCTCTGCCATCATATCCCACCTCCCTCAAATCTATTTTAATATTATCCTCCCATCTACGTCTCGGCCTCCCCAAAGGTCTTTTTCCCTCCGGCCTCCCAACTAACACTCTATATGCATTACTGGATTCGCCCATACGTGCTACATGCCCTGCCCATCTCAAACGTCTGGATTTAAGGTTCCTAATTATGTCAGGTGAATAATACAATGCGTGCAGTTCTGTGTTGTGTAATTTTCTCCATTCTCCTGTAACTTCATCCCTCTTAGCCCCAAATGTTTTCCTAAGCACATTATTCTCAAACACCCTTAACAGATGTTCCTCTCTCAAAGTTAGAGTCCAAGTTTCACAACCATAAAGATCAACCGGTAATATAATTGTTTTGTAAGTTCTAACTTTCAGATTTTTTGACAGCAGACTGGATGATAAAAGCTTCGCAACCGAATAATAACAGGCATTTCCCATATTTATTCTGTGTTTAATTTACTCCCGAATATCATTTATATTTGTTACTGTTGCTCCAAGATACTTGAACTTCTCCACCTCTTCAAAAGATAAATTTCCAATTTTTATATTTCCATTCCGTACGATATTCTCGTCACGAGACATAATCATATACTGCCCGTGCCTCACTTCCTGAGCTGTTTCTTTGCGGGGCGAGACGCAGAGGGACAGGGTAGGAGGAGCTGCGTACCGCATGTGCCTACTACCCTACGTTCAACACATCGGCCTTTTCAGGATTCCTTTCGTCAGCTATGGAGCAAGATTAGCCGTTGACAAGCGAATGTATAGGCTGTCCCCTCACGCAACAGATTATGTCCCCATCAATTCCTGTAACTAAACACTAATACCAGTTGTAGACTACAGTCTCGACAAGACATTATAGACCTAATCGCGATTACGGTTATCACGTGTACACATCCGTAAACTCTTTCCTCAATGGCAGTGTTTCTCAAACTTTTTCCACCGCGAAACCTCTTTTAATCTAAAGTGTAACTGCGGAATCTCTGTAATATTTTATTAGTGTTTAAATTAACAGACAAGTGAAAGCTAGTATCTCAATAATTCTGTTCAGTGGGACGAATGTATTTGCTTTTTAAGCCTGCAATCTGGTTTTATGGCGGAAAGTTGTAGTCTCATTTCTATTGTACTTCTGCATTTTGTCTTTTCGATATTTTGTTTTAGTGAACAGATGCGCAGAGAATCAGTGATGAAAGTGATAAATATTATGGGTATTTTCCGTTTTAGATGTTCATTAAACATATTATTACGCATATTCTTGGATTATTATTATTATTATTATTATTATTATTATTATTATTATTATTATTATTATTATTATTATTATCGGTGGTTTCATGTTATTATTGATTCATATTTTCGTAACATTTATATATTTTTATAATATCCACTAAGTATAAAATAGCCACCGGAGCAGTCCAGTCGGCTAAGGCGTTTGCCTATCGATCCAGAGTTGCACTCGGGCGCGGGTCCGATTCCCGCTTGGGCTGATTACCTGGTTGGGTTTTTTCCCCGAGGTTTTCCCCAACCGTAAGGCGAATGTCAGGTAATCTTTGGCGAATCCCCGACTTCATCTCGCCAAATACCATTTCGCTATCATCAATCCCATCGATGCAAAATAACCTAGTAGTTGATACAATGTCGTTAAATAACCAAGTAAAATCATGTAAGGCTCACGGAGCCCCAGAACATACTTTGAGAAATGCTGCTCTCTGGTAATTCAGCAGTTGTCCAAACTGAACGAAGAGCGGCCTAGTGTGTACTTACATTTTAGGAAATCGCCATCAGAGATAATAGCGATAGTGGTAACCACGATTAGAGTATCCAGTATAACTAGTAAAGATCCCTGCGATGGCTTAGGATAACGTTTTCAGAGCATGTAATATGCTGCCATGCCGCCACGTTGCTCCTCCCGTGACGTTCGGAGCAGACCTAAGAGGCGTGGTTATAAGCACTAGGGAACTCTCGGTTCAGGACGTGAGACACGGGCAGTACTTTGTCTTTTCGGGATTTACTTTCAAACCTCTCTCTTTACTTGCTTCCAGTAAAACTGAAGTCAATTACGTTGAAAAATTAAATGTTTGTTCAGAAGTCCTCAACACGAAGCACATTGTTACAACCGCATTTTTCTAATACTGCAGTCGGTCATGCTTGCTTCTCTTCTAGCCGCTAGAATTCGCTAGCGTCTCATTACCACGGCAAGGAAGCTAAGTTTGTTAACCAAGGGACAGAGAAACGAAACTTGGCTGTGCAAACGCTGTTCAGTATGATTGTATGCGCCAACATGCATCCACAGTTTTAAGGTAGGCTATGTTTTAAAGTTTTAAACTTTGTAGGAACATGCTGTCATATTGTGTCCTACACGCAAGCACAAACAGACCTGCACCCTGACTTGACAGAATCGCTTTACGTCACCCCCGCCACCACCGCCGCAACCACCACTTCTAAGGACGACATTTTGCAACCTTATTCTATCGAGGATATTGTACCAGTAGAGGAAGCGCAAAGAAAGCTTCCCCATTTGACTGATGCGCAGAGACCGATATTCGGTCCTCGTGCCGCCATGCTCGTTACAGGGCTGCTATGAATCACCTAATGCTGATTACAGGGCGCATTCGAAAGCGCGGTCTTGAGCTGTTTGTATCGTGGAGTGCAGAGCGGGTAGAAGCCAGCGTGTGCGTTACATTTTCTGCGTTTTATCGCTGATATCAGTAGTTTTATGTAGTGCAAAGTGTGTTAAATAACAGAGTTCTGTATAACAATGCCCCCCGTTTCGCTCTAAGTTAGGAAGTGCTAATAAAACGTTACACAGTCAAACTAGGTAATTATTTCTGTAGTGCTCGGGAAAAGTGACACAAGTCAGTTTCCACAAACCTTTTTTGATAATTTATTGACAATCTTACGGAACATCTGTTCGCTTGGAAAAAATACATATGTATTCCTCACATTACAATAATTCATACAGAAAAAAAAATCAAATCGACATAAACCAGTGCAAGTTGTCAATAAATTATCAAAAAAGGTTTGTGAAAACTGACTTGTGTAACTTTTCCCAAGCACTTCAGATTTATAACGTTCTTAAATTTATGAAAAACGAAACAGGCCCTGCTCGTAACATAAGGAGTATACTTACTTACAAATGGCTTTTAAGGAACCCGAAGGTTCATTGCCGCCCTCACATAAGCCCGCCATCGGTCCCTATCCTGTGCAAGATTAATCCAGTCTCTATCATCATATCCCACCTCCCTCAAATCCATTTTATTATTATCCTCCCATCTACGTCTCGGCCTCCCCAAAGGTCTTTTTCCCTCCGGTCTCCCAACTAACACTCTATATGCATTTCTGGATTTGCCCATACGTAATACATGCCCTGCCCATATCAAACGTCTGGATTTAATGTTCCTAATTATGTCAGGTGAAGAATACAATGGGTGCAGTTCTGCGTTGTGTAACTTTCTCCATTCTCCTGTAACTTCATCCCGCTTAGCCCCAAATATTTTTCTAAGCACCTTATTCTCAAACATCCTTAACCTATGTTCCTCTCTGAGAGTGAGAGTCCAAGTTTCACAGCCATAAAGAGCAACCGGTAATATAACATACGGATTATATACAGATTAAAATAAACCGACCATAGTACCCTAGTTATCGGAACATTTTAATAAAATCATATAGTATTAGTGTTTTATTACAACGTCAAATATCAATTATTACACGATTACATATTTCTTATAACATCTTTGTCATTTCATTCAGTGATTTTATGTGTAAAAAAATTCGTACTTCTGTATTTTCAACAATGTTATGTTACTGCAACAAGATTTAGGTTACATTACATGTGCTGTGATAAATCTCACTCGAAACATCAAGCCAGCAGACGACTGAGAACTGCCAACCGAATCGAAGCGAGGTCGAGTGCACTCGAACATTTCCGAAAGTTCGCGCAGCTTTCCGTGGAAAGCTCTTCTTGGGTCACCTCTAACACTGAATTGCATACAAAAGGCTGTCGAGTCATAGATTGAGGCTGTGGTAATGTGATTGCTCGGGGGAAAAAACAGGCGAACTTTTCATTGCACTACCGGGAATCGAACCAGAGTCCAATAGATATCGACCCCGAAAACCTGAAAATGAAGCTAGAACAGAGGACAGGAACGTTTTCTTCTATTTGGAAATTGTATTGGGGAAACAATTAGCTACTCTTTGAATTTAGTACAGAAAACTGAATCCTGCGCTGCTGGTGAAGTTTATGTAGACAGATTTGCATACGAATTCGGCGATATATTGAAAGTGTTGAACAAAATGTTCTGTTACGGCTTTATACTTTCACATTATACAGACCCAGAAAAAAAACGCGCCGCCTAATTTTAATAATTTTCATATAAAACGCATTGCGCATGTGCAGTAAGCAAGAGCGCCTAAATGTTTGCTACTTGAGGACAATCGAGCGGAGCTTGTTGCCTACGTTTAGGAGAACTGCTAACAAGACTGCCCATTTTTTATTTCCGTATCTGTACAGGTACAAACAAATGCCGGAAACAGTTGACATTCAGATTTTTATGGAAACACGTTCTGTTAGCATCACGGATATAGAACAGTTGGTCTATTTGTGTAAAACGAATTATTTTAAACTTTCAGTTAGGTTTGTTTCATATTCAGAACCTACGCATAAATGTCCATGTATTGGAAGAAATGTCTATAAATAAATATTTCCTTAAATTCTGATTTAATGATAAATTAAAAAAAAAAAAAATAAAATTATACCATAGAAGTGGGTAAAAACAATCAGTGGGTGTAAAATCGATCATTTGCAATTTTTATTGTAAATTATACATTTTCTCAGTTACTTGTTAAAATTTTGTTATGCCGACGTCATTGCCTGGCATTGCAAATGTAAGCGAGAGGGACAACAAAAAGCCTGCGAATGCCAATAATGGGAACACAGTGTACTTACCGTTGAAGTGAAAATTGTTATTTTCAACTTTTTCTCTTAAATGAAAACAAAGTCTTAGAAACTCTAAATTATCGTCAGCAGTGAAAGGAGGCAGGAAGTATACGTAAGTACTTCTCGTTGAGATTGTATCCTGAAATAATAGTTTTGCAGTTCGTAAATGTTAGTATTGAAACTTATTATTTTAAGAAAACTTGTACCTTTGTAGGGTTTAGTCGATCATGCCATCGACTACTCGAAACAGATAGGATCATTAGGAAGAATAAATTGTTCAACGGAATACCTCCAACTAACACTTATAAACAGAAAAGTGTCATAGTATCGCTTATATTGATGGGATAGTGGGGAAAGAGGAAGACGAAATTATGGTGAATTTCTTGCATAAGAAAAGCACTGCTAAAGGAACATATTTTGTACACCCCTCTATATCTGACTGTGGGAACAATGTAATTTCTAAAGTGACATTAGGAGGGGAAGATTTCAAATAACATCTGATATAAACCTAAACAATGTTGAATTGCATTTTAGATTATAATTGAAGGGTGGTATTTCAATGTAAATTTTGAATTTTTTAATCTTTGTTTGTTGGTATGTGAAGTATTAAAATGTGTTTTTATGTTTTATAAGTTGGCAATCATAGTCACGTTTGTACAGTGGAGACTTATAAGCCTAATTGTATCGAATAGCATGATCACAGTAACAAAAGATACACTATATAATGCTATAGGCATATATTCTAGTTTATTATTGTTTTTACACCCCTTATAACAAATGAAATATATGTAATACACTAAATTTGTTTTTTAAAAACATAAACAGTGATCGACTTTACTCCACAATATTTTAAAATCGATCTTAAACCAAAAATTCAATGGTGATCGACTTTACCCTACTTAAGCAGGTAACTTCGATCACAAGTCAAATAAAAAAATCAGTTTTTGATAGATTGTATTTCAATTCTTGTAACGTGCCTTCATAAGTGAAGGATATAACAACGAACTGCTATATTCTGAGGAACTTCACTCCATTATATAACCTCAGTATCATAAAAAAATTTCAAAATTTTGATCGACTTTACCGTCTTCTACGGTATTTAAAATTGTCATACACATGCCCTAAATTTACGTCAGAGGAATAAGTAATAATTTTTATGCAATCAAACTTTGTCATAACATATATTATGGTTTTGAGGTGATTTTTCCGCCTCATGACCGAAGTGTTCTTCATGTTTGGGAAGAAATGATAATAATAATAATAATAATAATAATAATAATAATAATAATAATAATAATGATAATAATAATCATAATAATAATAATGATTTATTTTAGCTGGCAGAGTTAAGGCCGTAAGGCCTTCTCTTCCACTCAACCAGCAAAAAATATATATACATATCCATGAACTTACAAAGAATTCAACAATTTGATTTAGATGAGAGTTACATGTATACAAGAGTTATTTACAAATTAAATAACAAAATACTATGAACTATTAATTAAACACTGAAATAAACTGTGTAGCAGAATTAAACTAAAATACATAGAATGTTAATATATTTCAAATAATATTAGATAATAGAAAGAGATTATTATGAGACAATTAAAATACAGCACATTCAGGATGATGTCTAAAGAAAAAAGTAACAATGTAGTCAGTGATATTTTAAATCAGTATGATTGGAGTGAAATGCTAATAAGGTTATCTTTTAAGCTGTTCTTAAAGGTGTTTGTTGTCTTGCAGCCCCTAATACTTTGTGACAAGGAATTCCATTGACGCGAGGTGGATATTGTAAAAGATGATGAATAACAAGATGTTCTATGAAGAGGTATACTTAGCGTGCCACAGATAAGTGATCTGGTATTTACGTCGTGATTAGAGTATAGATAAGAGAAACGAGACGAAAGGTAATTTGGTGTTGAAGTGTGCAGAATTCGAAAGAGTAAAGACAAAGTGTGTAAAGTTCTACGTTCTTTAAGTCGGAGCCACGAGAGACTTGCGAAGGACGGTGATATGTGATCATATCGTCGGATGTTGCACACGTATCTGACGCACATATTCTGAGCTCGCTGTAACTTGACTGACAGTTCAGAACTTAGGTCACTTAACAAAACCTCACAATAATCGAAGTGCGGCATTACTAGGGTTTGCACTAGGGTAAGTTTTAGTTGCTGGGGCAAGAAGTTTCTCAAGCGACTCAAACAGTGAATGGAGGAACAGATTTTTTTTATCGTTTCTTTAACTTGAAAATTCCAACTTAGATTATTATCAAAAAAGTAGCCAAGATTTTTTACGACAGATGAATAAGGGATTAGCGCTCAATTTCCCGGAGTTAATGAAATATGCGCTTCAATTTGCGAACTTAGGACTAAATGTGGTTGAAAACGTCATAAATTGCTAAACGAGTACTGAAATGTGTGATTCGTAATAAAGTAGGTTTAAGAGATATACGGGGAATAGATCAGGCTGTGGTATACAGAGAAACTGGCAGAATTCATTTTAAACTGCCTCAAAATGCTGAAGCAAATAAGTAATTTTCGACGAGATATTGAATTTGTGTGGAGATAGTAATTTTTAATTACTATTTTTTTTTTTGCAATTCATGGACTGTATCATTTTCACTAAGGGCTTCGTTTCCAACGAGGTTCATTAATCATGTCCATATTACTTCGAAGTTTAATTACTTTCTCATTATTGAAGCATAAAGAGAAAATATTTCGATGAAAAAAAGTAATTTTGAGATTTCCACGCAAATACGCTTTTTCATCAACCCTACTGACGACAAATTGGTTTTGGATAGTCTGTGTGTTCCGTTAACAGAGATTTCTTTCAAAATATTGATCAGATTTTGTTCATAATAATAATAATAATAATAATAATAATAATAATAATAATAATAATAATAATGTTTTATTTTCGCTGGCAGAGTTAAGGCCATAAAGCCTACTCTTCCACTCAACCAGCCTTAATCAATAAAATACATAAATTTAAATTACAAATATTTACACTATACTTAAAAGGTTCTCCAGCAATATTCTTCACTACATATTTATTTAAATTTAGATAAATCTGTAAGGTAAAGTAGTAACTTAATTTATGAGCTAATTTAATTCAATGAATTATAATTAATTTAATATTTGAGATAGCTAGTAAAATTATGAAAATTAATTTAATATAAGCTTACTAGGACTATGTTACAGGGAAAATATATATATTTCTATTTCTATAATGAGAATATTAATGTAATTGCCATTAGAGGTTTTGTAAATCTATTTAGAGAAATTAATGATGATAATAATAAGAATGGACAGATGTTAGTTTCATTATAAGTAACAAATATTAATCAGCAATTCATCTGTTAAGTAAGAATTTATGTAATTTTGACCTAAATGAAGTTATTGTCCAACAACCCCTTATATCACTCGGAAGCGAGTTCCAATTTCTAGCAACTGAAACTGTATAGGATGAAGAATATAAAGATGTCTTGTGGTAGGGTATAATGAGTAAATTGTTATGATGAGATCTTGTACTTAGCTGATGATATGCGGATAAATTTTGAAAACGAGAAGCCAAATAGATTGGGGTAGCGGTGCGCAGAATTTGAAATAAGAGAACAAGAGAATGCAGGGCTCGTCGATCGCTTAGCCTTAGCCAAGACAGAGTTTGGAAAGACGGGGAAACATGATCATACTTACGAATATTACAAATATAACGGACACACGCATTATGCACACGTTGTAGCCTACTGCTCAAATTTGCATTTAGGTTACTTAATATAATATCGCAGTAGTCGAAGTGTGGCATCACGAGTGTTTGTACAAGGATTAATTTTAATTTATCAGGAAGAAAGTGCTTCAGTCGCTTTAATGAGTGAATAATGGAAATGGAAATATTCAGTATATAAGAGTTAATTTAACCCTCCTGCTACCTAGGTTTCTTACAACTTACTAATACCAAGGGGGGAGGGTAGTTGTATTACTCTCATAAAAATCATATACCAATCTTTGTTAAGAATTTGGAATATTTAACAATTTATATATTGTTGACTGCAGACCTCAAGAAAATATAGTCACATGACTTTTCTGGATTTGCAATCAATACTATTATTTTATCATACAGGTCCATGTGATGTATCTGGTTTTGAAGCATAATAGTGCTATGGCAGTTGTATGAAAAATACCTTCACAGTGACAAAATAATAGTTTGTCAGTCAAAAAAATATTACAATTATTAGAATTATTTTCTGATTCGAGTTTAGAAATTGTTTTTCCTACAACGACCTAGTTGCAATCTTCATTGCATGTATGACAATATACGCTGATGTTTCCCGAATTGTAGTGGAACACTTAATGTTATTTCTATCACCACACTTGTATGAGAATATATTAAATTTTCTGCTCTGATATTCTTGAACAAATGTGAAAGCAAATGTGATGTTGAGGTAGAATTACGATTTAGGCCCGATTGTATAAACCATTTAATCTTAGATCAGAGGTTAAATTGATCCTTGTTTCAGCTGAACTTGGAATTTTGTGTTGTATAAAGTCTAATCTGAGATTAATTTGTCTCAAACTAAAGTCAACTTTGACTGAAGAAATTTCTCTGATTAAGTTAGATGATCCAAGTTCAGTTATTTCTTTTCTGTTTGAAATATACGAGTGACAGATTGTGCAAACAAAATATCCATTATTATTATTAATATTAATAAATATGTTAGGTACATTTATATATATTTCTCTCAATTTCTTGCCTTAATACACAAACATTCTTATATTTTATAAGACTCTATCGTGTTCAGCAGTATCAAATAACATAACCTATAATTATATTATGTTTATAACAACCATTAATTATTAATGGATATGATAGTTACATTAATAAATGTTTAATTAACTGTATTACTAAACGAAAATTGTCGTTTTATAAAGCTTTATTATGTTTAGCAGTATCAAACGCCATAACAACTTGGAGAACAGTCAACCTTCTTCTTATTGTCCGCCATTATTTACATTGCAAAAAAACCAGTGTCTCCAACAGAGTGTAATACGGAAAGTCGCCAAAAAGTAGTTGTAAAGTCGCTAGATTTCTCATTATCAACAAAGAAAGATTAAATTTTGTCACTACGGGGTGCTAAAGAGGTCACTAAATCCCTATTTAAGCAATATAAAAGTTAAAAAAAAAATTGTTGTTGAAAAAGAGTTAAAATCGCTAGATTGGCAACACTGAACAAACCTGTACAACATGGTCCGCGCATCACGTATTTCACCTGTTTATGCGTTGTTGCCAAATCCTTTTCACGTGAACTTAGATTGGATTTGAACCAAGGTAATTTGATCGCGGAAAAGTTTTATACAATAGAAGAAGTGTCTGAACTCGGTTCACTTTTCGATCTTCGATCAAAGTTGATCTTTAGTCAGGGAGTTTTATACAATTGGGCCTTAGTGTATCTACATTTGAACCATGCTTCGCAAAATAACATCAGCCATCTCATTGATAACCTTTAAATAAGTCTAAAATACTGGTTTTATTTTTCACAGCAAGACATGATAGAACAGTAAACACAAGTAATTAAAAATGTATAGTAATTGGATATAGAGCACACGATTTGATTATTAATGAACTGTGAGACACCACAAGAAAATCGAATATTAAAAAAAAATATATAAGTAGAGTTGGTGATTATGAAGAAGAAATAAGAAGTAAAAGAGGGAAATTTGCGATATAGGCGTAAGTATTAAATGGGGTTTTGTGGGACAAAAATATTCACAAAGAAACAAAAATCAGTATCGAGAACAGCATTGTAAGAATATAATAATTACTTAAGGAACAGAATTTTGTCCACAAAGGAAAATAACAAAACTAAATGTTTTGCTACAGAATTGGATTTTTGGCATACAACGGTTTGTAAATCCAGAAGAGATAAAATTATAAATGCAAACATGAGACAATAAAATTAATATAAAGTTTGTTCCAGCACGGTTCAGAATCGATTCTGAAGTACCTGCTCATGCGCAGTTGCTCAATGTGCGTTCCAACAAGACTAGAACTGACTACGAACCAATTCTGAACTCCCAGTTACCTGTTCCAATGTGTTTTAGAATTCGTTCGGAACGAATGGAATTGGTTTTCGATTAAGAGCAGAAACTGGGAATTCTGAACTGTTGACGCATGCGCAGAAGGTTTAATCTGAAGTAATGGTTAAAATACTTTTGGAGACTAGGCAGGTTAAAATAAAAAATTGGTCCTTCATGAGTGATTTGGAAGGTGATGGCGATATACCCGTATTTTACGAAGAATTAAGTTAGGAAAATGAATATAATTTTAATATGAGAAGAAACTCCGAAGGACGTAAAAGAACAGTTCAAGAAACGTTCCAACAGCGTAAAATCCCGAACTAGTTCTGAGACCTTAGACAACTGGCGCAAGCGTCGAAAGAAGTTTGATATTGGTTTCTAACGTGTTCTGTATTTCTTGTTGGAACGAACCTACAGATAGTACAATAGTGGCAAAAAAAACCGGACTGACCCTTGTAGCTGATTTCAGAGCCTTGTTCACTCCAGAGCACGATAGACAGGTAACTAAGACTTTCGTCGTTCGAATCCTACCTGGGAAGGAAACTGTTTTTTGTTTCTTATTCAAATTTATTCCCAATACTTTTCGATTGCTGGTAAAATTCATGTTCTGGGAATAATAAGTCAATTAAGTAGTAAAATATCGCTGCAGTCGAAAAGTATTGGGAATAAATTTGAATAAGGAACAAAGAAAGGTTTCCTTCCCAGGCAGGATTCGAACCACGAAAGTCTTAGTTACCAGTCTATCGTGCTCTGGATTGAACAAGGCTCTGAAATCAGCTACAAGGGTCGGTCCGGTTTTTTGCCACTACTGTATAATTTCGGACTACATTATACTGAAACAGTTACAATAGTATGACAACGTAAAACGGATGGAAGAGCAACAATTACAGGAAAGCACACTAGAATGGAATATCTCTAGAAAGCGCAAGAGAGAAATACCAAAAATTAGGTGCGCTGTGCTAGAACTACATCTGGAAGAGGGTCAGTGGAACAGCAGAGAAGACCGAAGTTTTGCTATCGGAAGATGTGATTAACACTGAAACAACGAATATGATGGCCGTTGAATTCACTGTAATGTGTAAACACTTATTGAGAAAAATATCGTTTGCAGCCCATACAAAACATTTTGGGGATAGGGGAGAGTTGGGTAGTATCGGACATCGGGTAATATCGGACAGTGAGTTTCTTTCACCTTCCACCAGATGATAGTACCTGAATGACATGGTTACGTTTCTGTGATGTCGCATACAGAAACGTAACCATGCCATTCAGGTACTACCATATGTATGTATGTATTTATTCACACTCCAATGGGTATATACCCGGTGGCAGAGGTAACTAAATACACTCAATAATGACAATAATAAACACATTTAATAAAAATACAATTAATAAATGAAACACGATCACTTAAAATAACATTTAAAGTAAATCTAATTTGTATCTTAAACCTAAGTTCGAACTAAAACCCACGAGTATGATATGTTCATATCTGCACAAGTACCTTTCAACACTACACTCATTTCGCTGTCAACTCACTCACTGCACTGGAACTACGACACATTTAACTGATTCTATCCTGATTTCACTAACACTTCAAAAACATTTCACTGTTCAGATACTTTGCACTGCCACTATAAACTATAAAGCTTCACTGACAGGAACACGTTTCACGTGGTAGGTGAAAGAAACGGACTGTCCGATATTACCCGATGTCCGATACTACCCAACTCTCCCCTAAGTCAAAATAAAATATGAGTTTCAAAGGGTCTGTGACGCTCAAAAGTTTGTGAGCCACTGGCTTAAGGGGAAATAATTGGATTTTGGATGAAAATTACGATTTAATTTCAATTTGTTATTCATTTTCTCGCTTCAAAATGGTACATCATATATGACTATTAAAATTGCGTCCATTTAAATTGTTCGATTTTTCTAAGAAGAGGTGTAGAATTTTTAATTTTAACCCTCACTTTCCAAAAATTGTGGATTTTTTACAGAAAATTATGCATTTTTATTTTTACAATTTATTCTCTGATTTTTCCTTGTTTAAAATGATTTAAGTTATCACCAGGAACCGAAACTTGTTCCCCGCTGAAACAGGTTTGCTGTACCTTGACTATAGATACGCGTTTGTTTACTTGCGCGTGAGCAGTCATGGTCAGCGGTGGAGAGGGATAGGCAGAGACCACAGATTTCCGCATAGTGACATGAAGCGTAAAATTAATATAGTCATTTATAATAATGTAGGGGAGTCGGTAGTCAACTTAATCATTTCAGTTTGGAATTAAATACTGAAATATGAAAATTACTTAAGTTCTGTGCCTCTGTCATATTCCTGCAAATTTAGTAGGATCTGTATTAGGACATTTTTCAATCCGTATAAACAGTATCGGAGCAATCCGATTTCGAACAGTCTGAAGTCCATTCATCGTCTTGGATGGCTCGATAATCAGTTTACTGATGAGCTGCAAAGAAAATAGCATAATGAGTAATATAAATGCACCTCCCACGCTCTGCAATTAAATCTAGTAGATATTGACGTGTAGCTCCTTGGTCATGTGGTTAGCATAGGGCAACATATCCACTAAAAACAATTCAAGACGAATTAAGCGCAAGAATCTCTCGTCCATTTGAAAAATAAATGTTTACTTTTCTATCTTGAATCGAACCCGGAAGCATTGGAGTTCTACCTGTCGAAAAAGTCGAAAAAAAGAGAGGAGAATTGGGAGGACAAATTTAAAAGGTACGCAAAACGCGTCCTTGCAAGGAGTCGGGGGCTGTAACAAACTAAATATGTGAGCTCCAAGCCTGTTGGCCACTAGTCTCACTCCGGTTTACGCTTCTCCACTGAAGGATTTCTAGAAAATTTTGAAGGGGAAAAGCCGAAAATGGACGTAACCTCTTAGGTACCACATACGCGAGGGGGACGGAAATGTGATCAAAATGATCACCTGACGGGATGAGGAGGAGATGGCTGGTGTAGATCTGCACATTGAAATGAACTGTGTCATTTCGGAGTGCAGGAGGAGTCGAGAAGACTCTGTCGTCTGTTGTTCGATGACAAGACAGGTGAAGACCGCCAGGAGAGACGCCGTGAATGCTGAATCTGCAAATTGAAAGGTTCCCTGTCCTTTCGCATTGCAAATGTATTTCCTTATTTTATAGACTTTGAACTAGGTCGTTAAGTTGTTTGTTAGAAAAAAGGGGAACTTATTGCACAATTCTCTTAGGTCTCATCCCGACATTTGTCTTAAGGCCTTAGGAAAACCACGGAAATACCTTAGGCAGGATGAGTTGTCTCACTATAAGAGACTAGCCAATTTGGCTTTTAGGTAATAGGTCGATTGATTTATGAATTTAGGATAGATGTAATTATTAATTAATTTAGAGTAATTAAGGGGTTCATGGGGATATGAGTGCAGGTCCGTGGCCCATTTCTTTTAGGGCTCATTCCGACATTTATCTTAGCGCCTTAGGAAAACCACGGAAAAACCTTAGGCAGGAGTTCTACCTGAAAGCGTCACCTCTATACATATGATGTGCAGCAGAATTCTATTCCCTTATTTTTGAAAATGTCACGCGACACAACCAGCTATTAGAAAAACTAGTTTTGTGTTTGTTGGTTGAACTGATCCTTGTATAGTTTACTAGGCTTATATGAGTTATTTTACAAAAAAATTAAACGAGTAATAATTAATTTGTACATTGAATAATAAACGGACGTAGCCCATTGTGCGAGAACAATTTATGTCAGACAAAGGATGGGTAATGAATTGTACAGAATAAAATACCAAAGTTTGATTTGTATTTTTCAAAAGTGGACTCAGACATAAAGGTCATTAACAATTTATCGTATCTGTAAAATACACAGGTTTTGAAACCAGACGTAATTCGTTTTAAATTTTATGTCGGAAACAATGCCTCTTTCCGCTACATTGGAACGACACACAGACTCGGAAAAACAACAAATGAAACAATTGACTTCGTTTTCAACATCGCTGTTTTCCTGGAGCGACAAGGGCTTTCGGAGGGCCGAAGGCACTATAATATGAATATGTCATTACCGAGACCTGGCGTTTCACTCCATTTCGGCTCCCAAATTCGCTTACGTCAATGCCTCTCAGCGAATCAGAATGTTTCGAGCGTAAACATGTATATCGCCACATAGAATTGCGCGCTGTTTTGAAGATGGCAGGACTGATAACAATTTTGTGTTTATTTAAATAAGCCCTATGCTGTCTTTCGGATATAGTGTCATATTGGATGAAGGATGAGAATAAGGAATGTTATGAGAATTAAAAATCATTTGAGACAATAATTCCCAAAAGTAGATCTTTTATCGCTAGGCAATCTTGTTGAAAATCTACTATTACTAGTGGCTTGTGCAGTAAATGCAGCAAACTAAGTTCATTAGACGTTCAAATAAACATTTTTCAGATTTATTTTCAATGAAGAATACCAGACATTCTGAAAGTTATTTGCTTCCATAATAATGAAAGAGACTCTCTCTCGAGCCAATACTGAAGAGAATCACGCATATAAATATCTACACCACACCGCCATTAAATATATGAAAAAGACCCAACCCCACTTGAGAAATAACTACAAAAATATTTGATTTTTAATAATATTATTATCTTACGTAAGGTTTATAGCTTTCAGTAACATATACGATATATACTAATAGCCGCCACTCAGTAAAATATAGAAATCAAAATCTAATTTAAGTTATTCTCTACACATACTTATATAACCACAAAACGTTTCACTTTCATATCATCAATATAGCATTAATATGTATAATTAATGAAAAAGTCACATCACGGCATTAACTACAATAATATTTCATTTCTAATAGTAATAATGTCATCAAACCACCTCAAGTTTTGTAGTTTTTAATATCCAATACACAGCTGTACCCAGAAAATTACACACCATAGAATCGAACCTGTAAATTATTTTTAGTAAGTTAAGTTTTTAATAACTAATTTAATTTGAGCTCTAAATATGTCAGCATTCTTCCAGATCATGGCCTTCGTGTGATATTGTTTACTGTAGTGTGTGTTTTGTTTTATTCTGAAATGCAACACGGCCGACTTGATGCTCGCTTCGATTCCCCTGAATGCATTTAGCTAGTTCTCAAAACAGACGACAGATGGATTTTGGAAAATAGGAAAATTATGTAGGAAAATTGACATTTCACTGAAAACTACTATTTTTCCGAAAAACTTTGGGTTCCAAGCTTCAAAATGAGGGACCATTTATTAAAATCCGTTCAGCCGTTTTCCCGTAATTTCCATTACCATTTCAAATTATATATATAGATACGCAGGGCTCGAAATGGACGTTTACACGAACCGAAACACTCTGTTAATTTTTGTGGAAACGGGGCTGTGGATGACTTAATTAATGATCAGTGAGATGACGCCTAGTTCTACAATGAAATATTTATATCCACATCAATTAATAGTGAAAATTTCGTTCACATGTGTTGGGAAATTTTCATCTCATCATATTTGCACAGACGGAAACAACGAACGGTAGTCAATTCATTCGGCCGAAGAAAACGTATTAAATAAAATTTATACATCTTTAATAATTTCGAAGCGTATATTATATGAGTTTTTAGGCTTTCACGGTGACTGTGATTAGAGTAGTCTTTTGGGTAATGCACCGTGTCTCGGAATTTGACATTTTCATCGTTCCGAAACAACATATAGGTTTCACCATCAGGATAAGATCAGAGTAGGCGACCTCTCAGGTCTTAACTGATGATGGAACCTGTATATAGTTCCGAAACGTTGGAAATGTCAAGTTCCAGGACACGGTGGAATACCCAAAAGCCTACTGTAAGCGTATATTATAACCAGGTTTCGGCCTAGGAACACAGAGTAACCAGTATGAGGTTTAGAGTCCACACATGTGGAGTAACGTTTAGCACGTCTGGCTGCGAAACCAGGTGGCCCGGGTTCGAGTCCCGGTCGGGGCAAGTTACCTGGTTGAGGTCTTTTCCGGGGTTTTCCCTCAACCCAATACTTTCGGTGCTGGACCCCGGACTCATTTCACCGGCATTATCACCTTCATTTCATTCAGACGCTAAATAACCTAGATGTTGATACAGCGTCGTAAAATAACCCAATAAAATAAAAATGAATAAAATGAGGTTTAGAGTACACGGAGTATAAATGACGTCATGACCCGTGTGCAGTCACCCGACTGCAACAGCACAGGTGGGTCCTTAATGTGCATTACCGTTGTGTGTACTGTCAGTGACACAGTTCATCTGCCCTGGAAGGAATGCGGGGTGGGGTAGTAGTTTCGCACTAGTATTGGATGGAGTGGATGGAGGGAAAGTTAGAAATACAATGTAGCATGCATTATAAAAACATTGATTTACCAATTCCGCGCCACGTTACTATGGAGTACACTACACATGAAAGTTATATTGCTACGTCTTAACTCTGAATATATATTTACACCAGCAATTCTATTAAGCAAACGTTCACCTTCGTGTTCCAAGTACAAATGAAGAGAGAGAAATGTTTTTTTGGAGAAAATAGAAAGGGGATTAAGCAGAGGGTATTCACACCAAAAGTACCGTTAGCCAGCTGCTTGCTCCAAAGTTAGCCTCACACCCCTCCAAACAACACCCCTAACTTCCCCAAGGTTCAGGGCAGATGAGCTGTGTCATCGACAGTAGGCCTGTTGTTGCTTGGCTGCGGACGTGTAACAGGCTTCGGCGTAGGGACACCTGATTGAAGGTTACAACTCACGTTAATACTTTAATGGTACACATTTATTGCCTACACTAGGAATGTACTATATATACTGCATATGTACAGGGTGCCGTACTGTGACGGACTGTTTATATGTTGAGACACAAAGTAACGGCGCTCTTCATCTCCCACTCCACTCGACCAACAGAACACTATCGTCCGTGCGTTCTGAACTTCATGCGTTTCTGTGCCCAGGACCGAAGCCTGATTATGTCTTGCGAAAAAAAAAATAATTTTCGGCCCTACAGTTATGACTGGTCATTTGTTTATCAAAATCTTTGAATTGAATACCGAGGTCGCAGTTCAAATAATAAGAAATTCGACTTGGTGCCTAGCAATGACCTATGACGTGTGATCAAGAGCTCGATGTGGGGTGATAAAGTGTTGCTGATTTCGGTCCTTTTAAATTCATTAAGGCCGCACCATTGTTCAGAATCTGAACGATTTCAATGCATATTGAAACCTATCAAAGACATGCAGCGGAAGTTTATACGAATGCTTTAATTGTATAACACAATAAAGCAGTACCGACAGTGTCGTCAGTATTTTTTATAAGTTAATGTATACCTAATTAAAAATGTATTGTAATATCATATAATTAATATCAAATAAAACAAACCGTCACGATCATTGGTTATTTGTTACAAGATAGAACGGAAAGGTTCCTGGAATTCACTAACCGGAACGCCCTGACTATACGGCAGCGTGCGAAATAGTACATTATGCAACGAGCCTATAATGATAGTAATTAAGACGCGAGGATGTTTATGAAACGAGCGCTTGCGCTCGTTTCATAATTTTCATACGAGCGTCTTAATTACCATTGTAGGCAAGTTTCATACGAGTTTTTATGCTCGACCATATTTCTAACTTGAAATTATTCATAAGTATTCATGCTATTCTTACGTGACTGGGGAGCGAACTGACCTTGTGCAATCTCGTAAATTGTGAGATGTGCGCAGACGCGAAAGTATTGATTTTTTCCGGGCAACGAATGTCGACGACCTTGATATAACCTAGAGAGTAAGATAAACTTTAAACTTGATATAACCTTGAAATTGAATTCGACATTGAAAAACGAGATGACAAATTGAATTTATTTGAATATTATTTACAATTAACGCTAATTATTATAGTAACAGAACATAACCTTCTGCGACAGTAGTGGATTTCCAGCCTGCGTGACGTTTTGCTAGTTGTCTTTCGATTGCATATCCGAGAATAATCGAAAACCTGAACTTTAATGAATAGGTGTACTTTAATGATAGACTATGCATTAAAGGACTGCTACCAGATGTATAATTACTACATTTCGGCATGGTCGAGCATAAAATACTTTTAATACTAGTGCGAAAAATGTTGTGACACTGACTTTGAAATCTTTACCACCAGATATCACACTGCAGCAATCAATAAATGGGTTCAAACAATGTCAGATGTATTTGAAAAAATGACTCTTTTCGGTTTAAGAAACGTACACAAATTAAATGAACTGCTTTAGCAACTATTTTATTGACAACTTCAATTTTAGAACACAATATGCAAGGCATTATGCGGAGTATAGAAATCTTCACAATGTTATTGTTACGGTTCTACGAATTTAGGTTTTAAGACAGCATCCCGCTGAAAGCTTGGCGGGATTGTCTTCTTCGCTTGAGATTTGTGTTTCGTGGGCTAGCAAGCCAGGAAAGACGGGCGAGGAAAAGAGAAAGGCCTGCCTCAAAGGTCTGAGGGGAATCTTCGCTTACCGTCTGTCTCTTGTCTTGTCTCTCCACTCCATTGAAAGATGGTCCTGGAGGCTTTCTTCCTTTCTTCTACACTGCTCTTCTCTCTTCTCTGATATGTGTTCTCTGTTATATCGTAAAGAGAATGGAACCGTATGTGAGCATTCCACATGGCAAACATCTCGTCTATTTCTCTGACACGCGTTTTTTGTTAGCCCGAAGTTTTATTGTTATCCTGAAAGAGCGGATGCCAACAGTAAAAAAAACATAACAATCGTTCTTCATCGACATTTTTTAAGTATCATAAAATAAAAGTACTTTTCACTGTACGAATGGTACAAAAACACCAATATAAAATCATTTAAGGTAACCCGGCATTTTACACAATAGCTTACAGGCTTAAAAAATGTACGGTATCCGTATAAAATAAATGTTGACTGACATTTCTCAATTTACGGAACATTGAAGTTACACGTAGCCTATATGCAACAAAATATTGTTGTTGTTCCAACCTTTGAAGCACCTAAGATATTCTGTGCGAGATCGTGCGTATTTGCTTGGTTTCCGCACAAAACCAATCCGCGGAAAGTCTAAAATTCCACATTCAGCATTCCCAATCTAACACACAACAATTTCCCTCTTCTTACCGCTTAAGTGACATTGATTTTACTGCTTAAAAGCCCATTCACAATGAAAATTAAACATAAACATAACGTAAGCATAAAACCTTGTTTCCATGTTATTTAATGAAAGCATTCACAATGAATTACATAAGCATAAACATAATCTTAATCATAAGACATTAACATGAAAGTTTGCAAACTCCAAACTTTCATGCTTATGTTTATGCGATTTGGAAACAGTACACAAGCGGAAAGCGTGTTTTCACTTTTTGTTTAACATCTCATGGGCTTTGCCTACAGGCAATATTTTGATCTATTGGCCGTGACGATAGCTAGGCGCGCAACATGGAATCATATGACGAAAAGTTGATTATTTTACATCTCCGTTTCTTTGATTTCAAGTTTTGAAAGCCATATACTGATGCCACTGTAGTTATTAGAAACATAAATTGAATAGCTACATTGTCAGTCATTGTGCAATTCTCTATTTTTATGTAATAGATTCTGTAGTTTTGTTGATTCGGTATGTTTGTTTCCACACACGTGTTATGTTTACGTTATGTTTAATTTTCATTTTGAATGGGCCTTGGCTACTTAAGTTTGTGGCATATGTTTATGTGCTTATGTTAATGTTTACGTTATGTTTAATTTTCATTGTGAATGAGCCTTTAGGCTTTTAACATATTATTTTTAGAGACGTTCAATATAGTAATAATTATAAATTGGAAAGTTACCACTGCAATTTCACCTAAATTGCAATGTTAATTATTGTTTTTAAATATTTGCAAAAATTAAGTAAACTCTACAACTCCACTAAAGTTACTGCATTCGTGATGCAAGTAGCATTAAGGAAGCCGTGAAAAAGTCAACAAGATTCCAGACTCATCATAGACTGGAGGAAAAAAAGACAGACGTATATCACGGCCTCCTGGAGTTTAGTAAACACAGAAAACATTTTAAAGCAACAATGTTGAAGATAGATATTTTTGTTTTGCAAATTTGCCGTCATTGAACAGAAACCAAGATGGAGATTTCATTGCAACTAATTAGAAATTCCTCTTTCAGGTATGTAATAAACGATCTTCGCACAAAATAATGTTTTCTTTCAATTCTCGGAAATTGAAAAAGCTCAACTACGTTTAGCTTTTTCAAGCTTTTCCTCGAACATGAAAACTTCAACATATCGCTCTTGTAACGCATATTACTATTCTAGTAGGCCTACTTCAATAAATAAATAAAAAAATATCTTATACCAGTAGAGTCAGAAAGTATCCGAACTTCGGGTAGCAACGCCATACTCTGTAGGCAACTTCTCTGTCTTGTCTTTGTGGTACGTGTCCTAATCTCCAGGCGTATAGACTCAGTGTGCCGACCGATGAAAGGGGAAAGTAATGCTTAAAGTGTTCTTCGATATCCAGGGTCTCGTACATATCGAATTTATTCCTGAGGGTCGAACTGTCAGTAAGGAGACTTATGTTGCAATTCTTCGACGTATTTGTAATGCAGTTCGACGAAATTTGTAGTGAGGACAATCATGTCATTACCTCAGCACATCGGTCGCTCTTGGAAAGCGCAAAACACAAAATACGTGTCCATTCACAGCCACCATGTTTTCCAGATCTTACTCCAGCAGTTTTCTATCTATTTCCGAAGATCAACTCCTTACTCCAGGGATGGCGGTTTGCGTCAGACGAAGAGGTGAAAATTCATGCGATGCGCGCTCTGCGGGAAGTGACCAAAAATGGGCTGCAGGAATGCTTCGAGAACTGGTATGGACGCTGGCACAAATGTGTCACTACCCTTGGACGTACTTTGAAGGTGTTGTTGTGTAAATGGTTCCATGTCAGCTGCAACAAAGATACCCACACATGTTTGTTTACATTTTGAATCTACTGGTACAATCACTTCTGATGCCCCACTTCCATTACTGTAATTCTGTGTTAAGAAATCTTAGTTGTAACTTAAATGATAAATAAATTGTAAACTATCACATTTATCATATCATATCATATATCATATCATATCATATCATATCATATCATATCATATCATATCATATCATATCATATCATATCATATATCATATCATATATCATATCATATATCATATCATATATCATATCATATCATATCATATCATATCATATCATATCATATATCATATCATATCATATATCATATCATATATCATATAATATCATATAATATCATATCATATCATATCATATCATATCATATCATATCATATCATATCATATCATATAATATCATATATCATATCATATCATATCATACTAGAATAGTAATATGCTTAATTTAATTTAGGATATTCCCTGTTATTATTATTATTATTATTATTATTATTATTATAAATTATTCTTAGTATTAATTATTAGTATTATTATTAATTGTGTTTTTAAGTAATAAGTTTATTATTGTCATTATTGAGTGTAATTAGTTACCACTGCCACCGGGTATATACCCATTTCAGTGTGAATAAATACATACATATATATCATATCATATATCATATATCATATCATATCATATATCATATCATATCATATATCATATCATATCATATCATATCATATCACATCATATCATGTCATATCACATCATGCCATATCATATCATATATCATATCATATCATATCATATCATATCATATCATATCATATCATATCATATCATATCATATCACATATCGTATCGTCCACACCTGTGGAGTAACGATCAGCGCGTCTGGTCGCGAAACTAGGTGGCCCGGGTTCGATTCGCGGTTGGGCAAGTTACTTGGTTGAGGATTTTTCCGGGGTTTTCCCTCAATGCAATATGAGCAAATGCTGGGTAACTTTCGAAGCTGGTCCTCGGACTCATTTCACCGGCATTATCACCTTCATCTTATTCAGACGCTAAATAACCTGAGCTGTTGATAAAGCGTCGTATAATAATAACCTACTAACCTATCATATATCATATCATATCATATCATATCATATCATATCATATCATATCATATCATATCATATCACATCATATCATATCGTATCGTATCATATCGTATCGTATCGTATCATATCTCATATCGTATCATATATCATATCGTATCATACATCATATCGTATCATATATTATATCATATCATATATCATATATCACATATCATATATCATATATATCACAGATCATATCATATCATATATCATATCTCATATCATATATCATATCGTATCGTATCATATCATATAATATACCATATCATATATCATATCACATCACATATCACATCTCATATATTATGTATCGTATCGAATCATATCTCATATATCATATACAATTTTGGCAGTTTATATCGTTAAAACTTCTAGATCTCATTAATTTGTTCTCGCATATTTTCTTTTCTGTCGTGGTGTTAGTGGTGATTCAATTTCGTTCACCATTCGTACTTAACTTCACAGAATGCCAAAGTGGCGAGTGTAGAAGATATTGTCACGCCACTGCGCGTAGTTGAGGGTGGAAGAAATGCTGCGGTACAGGTCCGTAATTATTGAAGAAGATCTGCTGTGAGGTGCGGCGAGGCCCGTGTTGCACGCCGGGATCAGCCGCATGATGTGTGGATTGGTTGCGTAATGTATGGGTGTCCGGGGACCCGGAGCGCCGACAGCTTCCCTCTTTCTTCACTCCCGTTGCAATGCGGGTTCTGTTCGGACTCTTTTTATATATATCTTTAAACTCCTTGTTTTGAAAATTAGAGCTTCTTTTCCAGTTGATAAATTGCCAAAAATACTACTTCAAGTTAGCAGCGCAAAAGGACGGGTTTATGTCTTTATGCCTAAGACACTAAATTGTTAACTGATCGGGTACAACCTATCGTTATGAAAATGCTTCAAGGCTATAGATAGGTGAAATAACGAAAGAAACATTTAAAAAATGGAAATTTTGTTTTACTAAAAAAATGAAATAATATTTCTGTTTTCTAAATCTGTTCTTATTTTGGTCCTATGACAATTTAAATCCTCTTAAGGCGAATTTAAAGTGACAAGTGATTGCATGGAGCTGCAGCCCTTTAATCTGACACTCACCTATCATTCTCACAGACTGTTCTTCATTCTAATACACTTTGTTCTTCATTCTAACTAATTTTACTCTTCATTCAGTTCGTATTTTGCTCTGTTATCTAGGAGAAAAATGTGTGTGGTAGATCTGCATAGGAAGGAATAATATGGATAATTTATATCACATACATGCTGTACTTTGATACTCGTTTTTTCGATTTTCCAGTTTTCAACATTTTGTAACATTCAAAATGTTCTAATGAATACAGTTTTTCTCCAATCTTAGTGATCGTTTGCAAACAAGTCCCAAACGTACGTGAAGTAAACTGACACATGTGTTTTCTTTTGCTATTGAAAGTTTTCAAATCACCACGTGTTGAGGTTTTGATAAGTTTAAAAAAATTGAAAAATTAACAATTAAGAGAGTAAAATATTTTTTTTTCTCAAAACGTAATTGCAAAAATAACAAAAGAATGTGTCATATGTTACATGAATCTATCAGGAATAAATTAAATATAAATTTAAAGAAAAATTATGTAAACTTAAAATTGAGACAATTACAGTTCAGTAATAAAACAAAAACAAAAATTAATTTTATGTAAATTAATTCGAATATCAAAGTGAAAATTGTAAGAAATATGTGGTAGAAGTTTCAGATTAATTGGTGCAATAATGCATAAGTTAGAAATTTTACAGATCTATAGCCTTGGCCTTCTATGCCCAAGGTTGCGGGTTCGATTCCGGTCCAGGTCGATGGCATTTAAGGTGCTTAAATGCGACTGGCTCATGTCAGTAGATTTACTGGCATGTAAAAGAACTCCTGCGGGACAAAATTCCGGCACATCCGGCGACGCTGATATAACCTCTGGAGTTGCGAGCGTCGTTAAATAAAACATAACATTTCTATAGCCTTGAGCAAAGGTAGATTGACTAACCGCAGAATTTAACTACCGACGCGACGTAGGGTCAAGTAGGGGTAATATGATACAGTAAAAAGATCAGCCTAATTTGATACAGACTTCAAAATGTACCAAAGGCTCAGTTTTAAAATGTTTAGAGTGAGGTTATAGGAATACATTTTATGCTGTTTAATTAGCAATATTGAACAAAGTTTAAAAAAAAATCATTATATGCCTCATAAATGTATTAAAATTAGACGCAGTCTTGTTTCTTGAAATAAACTTTGATGTCATACTCGGTTCCTCTTGTTATTGCTGTTGAATGAATAAGGCTAGAATAATTTTTAAATCTTTCTTTTACTCAGAATAGTGTCAGCATCATTTTTCTCTAAAGAAAAGCAGTGAATGTTGACCAGTGTAGCAGTAATTAGTGTGTTAATGAGAAGTGCTATTATGATACACATTTTAGGGTTATTATGTTACGATAGAAGGATTATTATAATATTATGTTTACAATGCAAGGAATTGTGTGCGTGCGAGCGTGCGTATAGCGATTTCCTAGCATTGACAGTAAGCGTTAAACTTTCAGTAAACTCGTACACGTGTCACAGATTCAAATTTTGCGAGCCACAAAACACATTGGTCTTATCTTTGGACATCTATCTTATATAATTATTTGTAACAATGAAAATTATTGAATTTCGTTTCCTTCAGTGACTCAAACTCATAGACGGATAACGTTGAGAATCTTATTTTCTACTGGTACTAATTTTGTGCGAGATCGTGCGTATTTTCTTGTTTTCCGCACAGAACAAATACGCGGTAAGTGTGAAATACCACATTCAGTATTCCCAACGTAACACACATAACAATTTCCCTCTTCTTACCGCTTAAGCGCGACATTCATTTTACTGCTTTAGGCTTTTAACATATTATTTTTAGAGACGTTTAACATAGTAATAAATATAAATTGGAAACTTACCTCTGCAATTTCACCTAAATTGCAATGTTAATTATTGTTTTTGAATATTTGCAAAAATTAAGTAAATTAAGTACTACTCCACGAAACTTGATGCATTCCTGATACAAGTAACATTAAGGAAGCCGTGAAAAAATCAACAAGATTCCAGATGCGGATGTTATTACTGCAATATGTTATATAAATAATATTGTTAAAATATTAAAATGAAAAATAAATCATTACATAACCTTACCGTTAGTTTTAAGTTCGCATTTACAGACTGGGAAAAAAAAGGCAGACGTATATCACGGCCTGCTGGAGTATAGTAAACACAGAAAACATTTTATAGCAACAATGTTGAAGAAAGATATTTTGGTTTTCCGAAGTTGCCGTCATTAAACAGAAACCAAGATGGAGATTTCATTGCAACTAAATAGAAATTCGTCTTTCAGGTATGTAATAAACGATCTTCGCACAAAATAATGAACGATACACGAGCGGTATGTTTGTTTTCATATTCTCGGAAATTAAAAAAGCTCAACTACGTTTCGCTTTTTCAATCTTTTCCTCGATCATGAAAACGTCAACATACCGCTCTTGTAACGTATATTACTATTATATTTCTAACTGTATTTATTCCAAAAATACAGTATAATTCTCTGAAGGCACACCATGACATTTGGGACACAGTGTAGTATAACAAGACAAAGATTAATTCAGTCACTAGTATTGTTATGTAAATTGTACAAACATTAAGTTGACCACACCTGTGGAGTAACGATCAGCGCGTCTGGCCGGGAAACCAGGTGGCCCGGGTTCGAATCTCGGTCGGGGCAAGTTATCTGGTTGAGGTTTTTTCCGGGGTTCTCCCTCAACCCAATACGAGCAAATGCTGGGTAACTTTCGGTGTTGGACCCCGGACTCATTTCACCGGCATTATCACCTTCATATCATTCAGACGCTAAATAACCTACATGTTGAGACAGCGTCGTAAAATAACCCAATTAAAAAAAGCATTAAATTGATAGAGTATTAGTTCAGATACTCTTTTTTTTTCTCTTCATCTTGTCTTTCTTTGTTACCTATTTTTTACTTTTTTATATATTCTTTTATTTTTTTGGCAAGTTCGGATTACTCAGAATTTCAGAATACCGGGATTCTGCTCTATTATATTTTCTCACATGTTAGGAACGGTAATAAAATTGTTTAGTAGCATTTTTAGTTGATTATTTAACGACGCTATATCAATTACTGGGTTATTTAGCGTCGATGGGATTGGTGATAGCCGGATATTATTTGGTGAGATCAGATCGACGATTCGCAACATGGATTGCCTGAAATTCGTCTTGCGGTTGGGGAAAACTTAGGAAAAAACTCAACCAGGTAATCAGTGCACGCGGAACTCCTCATCGATAGGAAAATGCCTAAGCCAACTGAGCTACGCCGGTGGCTAGTAGAGTTTTTAATTAAAGATTTTTTACATTGGAAGGAACTTGCAGGGGACTTAATCGTTTTAGTCGAAATTTATATACGGTACTATTTTTTAAAAATGTATGGAAGTTAATAATCTTGTGGCGCAGTAACGAAAAAATGTACACTAGGGTGGTCAGTAGAGTTTTTAATGAAATATTTATTTTGCACTAGAAGGAATTTGCAGGGGACTTAATCGTTTTATTCGAAATTTATATACGGTACTATTTTTAAAAAATGTATGGAAGTTAATAATCTTGTGGCGCAGTAACGAAAAAATGTATTCTAGGGTGGCCAGTAGAGTTTTTAATGAAACATTTATTTTACACTGGAAGGAATTTGCAGGGGACTTAATCGTTTTATTCGAAATTTATATACGGTACTAGTTTTTAGAAATGTATGGAAGTTAATAATCTTGTGGCGCAGTAACGAAAAAATGTATTCTAGGGTGGCCAGTAGAGTTTTTAATAAAACATTTTTTTTTTACACTGGAAGGAATTTGCAGGTGACTTAATCGTTTTATTCGAAATTTATATACGGTACTATTTTTTTTTAATGTATGGAAGTTTATAATCTTGTGGCGCAGTAACGGAAAAATATACTCTAGGGTGGCCAGTAGAGTTTTTAATGAAACAATTTTTTTTACACTGGAAGGAATTTGCAGGGGACTTAATCGTTTTATTCGAAATTTATATACGGTACTATTTTTTAAAAATGTATGTAAGTTAATAATCTTGTGGCGCAGTAACCAAAAAATGTACACTAGGGTGGCCAGTAGAGTTTTTAATGAAGCATTTATTTTACACTGGAAGGAATTTGCAGGGGACTAATCGTTTTATTCGAAATTTATATACGGTACTATTTTTTAAAAAATGTATGGAAGTTAATAATCTTGTGGCGCAGTAACGAAAAAATGTACACTAGTAGAGTTTTTAATGAAACATTTATTTTACACTGGAAGGAATTTGCAGGGGACTAATCGTTTTATTCTAAATTTATATACGGTACTATTTTTTTAAAAATGTATGGAAGTTAATAATCTTGTGGCGCAGTAACCAAAAAATTGTACTCTAGTGTGGCCAGTAGAGTTTTTAATGAAACATTTTTTTTACACTGGAAGGAATTTGCAGGGGACTTAATCGTTTTATTCTAAATTTATATACGGTACTATTTTTTTAAAATGTATGGAAGTTAATAATCTTGTGACGCAGTAACAAAAAAATATACTCTAGGGTGGCCAGTAGAGTTTTTAATGAAAAAAAAAATGTTTACACTGGAAGGAATTTGCAGGGGACTTAATCGTTTTACTCGAAATTTATATACGGTACTATTTTTTAAAAATGCATGGAAGTTAATAATCTTGTGGCGCAGTAACGAAAAAATATACTCTAGGTTGACCAGTAGAGTTTTTAATGAAACAATTTTTTTTTACACTGGAAGGAATTTGCAGGGGACTTAGTCGTTTTACTCGAAATTTATATACGGTACTATTTTTTTTAATGTATGGAAGTTAATAATCTTGTGGCGCAGTAACGGAAAAATATACTCTAGGGTGGCCAGTAGAGTTTTTAATGAAACATTTTTTTTTTGCACTGGAAGGAATTTGCAGGGGACTTCATCGTTTTATTCGAAATTTATATACGGTACTATTTTTTAAAAATGTATGGAAGTTAATAAATCTTGTGGCGCAGTAACGAAAAAATATACTCTAGTGTTGCCAGTAGAGTTTTTAATGAAACAATTTTTTTTACACTGGAAGTAATTTGCAGGGGACTTAATCGTTTTGCTCGAAATTTATAGACGGTACTATTTTTTAAAAATGTATGGAAGTTAATAATCTTGTGGCGCAGTAACAAAAAAATATACTCTATTGTGGCCAGTAGAGTTTTTAATGAAACAATTTTTTTTTACACTGGAAGGAATTTGCAGGGGACTTAATCGTTTTACACGAACTTTATATACGGTACTATTTTTTTTAATGTATGGAAGTTAATCTTGTGGCGCAGCAACGAAAAAATGTACACTAGGGAAAAAATTATGACATGTTTATCGTTAATTTCTTTTAAATATGCAGCGTGGAAGGTAAATAACCTTGCAGATTTCCAGAGTGAATAGCTCATGTTGTATGTAACATAATACTATATCATATTGGTGGAAAGTTCATGTTTTTTTTTCAGAATAAAAGTTTCTTTTTCCCGAAATGTTTAACAATCTCTTATTCGGTAACTATTGCAAGTAGAATCGTGATTTTTGTCCTCGTTGATAGGCAATCTAATAAAGAATAACATATCCCTCTGGCGTATTTCAATTGCGTGGACGGTTTTCGTGTAAATTTAATTTTAATAACCCCTAAATTCAATACAACAAATAATGTTAAAAATTGTTCAATCTCATGACTTACCAATTTAGTATTAACATTTGTGCTCTTGCACCTATACACAAGCATATGCTCCAGCATTCAGCTAACTTGCATACACAGTGTTCCCCTCAATCGATCCCCAAGATGCTATGTCTGCTTATTATTATAACACCAATTTGATGGTTTACTGTAAAAGAAAACAAAAATTGAACTGTAATTTACGTATCGTAGAAGCAAATTGTATCTGATGTTGCCGTAAAAGGCGAAAACGTTTGTACATTATTTAATATTTAACATGTATTAACAAATGTTAGTACTAAATCGATGAGTAATAAGATTGAACCATTTTTAACATTATTTATTGTATTTAATAACCGACTTATTTGAAAATCAAAACATGAATTGTAAATTCCTTAAATTCAAGCCATTGCAAAATGCGAGCGAGTGACAACGTCTTGGCATCTTACGTACGGAGACTAACCAAGTTCGTTGACCTCTTACATCTGTATCACGAGTAGGTGTATTAGCGACGATGTTGCCGGACTGCTGAAACATGAAACTTAATTTTCCAATTAACCGTTCATTTAATGTAAAAACCTAATGTAAGTGTTCTATTTATTTACGTGTAGTCTATCGTCCCTTTCAATATGCAAGGTTATTTCACTTCTAACCTGCATATATGAATATAAAAATTAGAATAATAATATATTTGTCTGTGATATAAAATTCCGTTAAATAGTCAGGAAATATATTCAGAATTTTGGACTGATTCAAACGCTCCTATATCTCTACAAAACTATTTATTTGCATAAAAATCTGCTCCCTATCATGTACTACCTGAAAGAAATGTTAAGAATAAAATTATTGTCATACGCCAGTATGAGAGTTGTGATTATTTATGTAAGGTAGGAATAACTCTATGAATATCCATTGTACGAGATCTGGACCAGGTGTCTGATGAACCGTGTTCATAGCTCAGCGTCGTTCCCAAGAGATTCATCCGTCGCGTTTAGACTTCGGGGATTATAACTGCCTTGTTTGTTCAGCGCCTCTGTTGAGCAGTAAATGGATTATTTAAGGTAATTATTAATGTAGAGTGAACAACATTAATTGAGACGAGCGGAGTCTTATCGTGTTAGCATTGCCGAATCTCAGAGACTTAACACATTTACTGATTCACAGTGCTACGAAATTCATTCAAAAGAGGAAAGCCACATTTAAAATTTATTGCGTTATACTTATAATAATAATAATAATAATAATAATAATAATAATAATAATAATAATTTACTTATTTAATTTGGCAGAGCTAAGGTCAGTAGGCCTTCTCTTCTGCCCAGCCAGACTCTAATTTTAATTGAATACAATTGCTTACTTAGTTATTACATTAATATCTAGACCATAAAAGAACATGAAAGTAAATAATAAAAGTTAGATAAGTAATGTTAGTGTGACAATAATAAACATTCGTAAGAAATAATAATAATAATAATAATAATAATAATAATAATAATAATAATAATAATAATGAGATAATTTGGATATTTATCTTGTGATATATATAACCATTAAACATTGAGAAACCTGAAACAAATTCAAATTCAGATTTCAAATTTATTTACAATTAACATTTGAATTGAATACATATGAATAGATACCCGAATTGAGCATATGCTCGTGCTCGGGTACAGTCCAGTAGTCTACATAAATTTTACAGGGTTCAAATAATAATGCTGATGATATAAATAATAGTAACAATAATAATAGTAATAATAATAATAATATAATAATCGTGATAGAAATGATACAAAGATTGTAATACAAAATAATTCATTAATAATAATAATAATAATAATAATAATAATAATAATAATAGTGATAAAACAAAAATATTTACAATAATAAAATAAATACTAAGACGGATAAAATAAAATATAAAACCACTAGCAAGAGTTAACACAACTTAAATAAGCATATAATAACCGGAAAAAATGCCAAACTCGAAAATCAACAGAAAAGTTCGTTGTATCGCAGACGACAGCAACCGCCGTATTAACATTGTGTTGTGCATTAATGGTAGTAGTGGGGAGCTGAAAGTCTACGTAACTGCCGTTCTCTTCGAATGTTCTCGTAAAATCATGGGAAGTTAATGTAGAAAAAAAAACAAAGTGTCTACGAGTGAAACTGTTCATTATTACCAGGATAAATATAAATAATACTGAAATATATTAATCGAGTTTCAGTTATAGATCTCGCCTTTTGTGCAAGAGGTATCATATCAAAATATTTTATGAATGGCGGGGAAAATATAAATTTCAATAACTTTCTAGTGACAAGATATTGTGACAAGTACAATCAAGTGTATCTGTGGCGATGCTAAGGAATCATTTATTGGAGATATGCACTGTTATTAATTAAGAAAATGATCTATTTATATTTATTACAATGTTTTATCTTATAGGGTACATGCATCAGATAAATACAATAAATATTAGTAACATATATTGCTAGTAACACTTAAAATAATAATGAAATTTATCAAATATCATACAAACATTTTCACTTTATTTTTAAACTTAAGAATGTGTAAATTGCTTAGGTCTGGATTATTTTTCATTACTGAATTGTATAGTCTTGGTCCATAATTCCTACTGTGCCTTAATCCAGCTGTAGTGTGGTATTTAGGTTCTGCCAAAAGAATTGGGACATTTCTTCTGGTGTTATGTATATGTTTTTCAGTTATAAAATTCATTCGATTTTTGTGAAAATAAGTTAGTAATGTATGTTTATATATTTGCTCAATTTTTAGTACTTGGAATTCAGAATAAGTAAATTGTGTCGGATAATCAAGCGGCTTATGCAGACAAATTTTGATGATACGTTTTTGTAGTAATATTAATGGAGTTAAGGTAGTCTTTGTCATTCCACCCCATCCTATTATTCCGTATTGGATGACTGATTGAAACAAGGCTAGATAAACTACACGGAGAACATAGATAGGCATATATGCACGAAGGGTTACAAAATAAACAGCTATTATTGTTAACAAGAATTGTTAGAAAAATATTTTGTTAGGCTATTCTAAAAAAATTGGTTTGATGTCTGACAATCCTTGATGTTACTCGGTAGGGAATTCCAAAGCCGAGGAACAGCCACAGTGAAAGAAGATGAATATGAGGATGTTCGGTGGGAGGAAATGGATAATATTGAGGAGTGTTGTGATCGTGTGTCTAGGTTATGATGGATGGATACATTTTGAAAACGAGACGCAAGATAGACAGGAGTGGAGAAATGCAATATGTGAAAGAGAAGGGAAAGACAGTGGTTTTTCCTACGATCTTCTAGACGGAGCCAGGACAACATTTCGAGGGATGGTGTTACGTGATCAGCCCGGCGAATATTTTGAGCACTAAACGGACGCACATATTATGAACACGTTGTAGTCTCTGCGCCGAAGTAAAGCTTAGGTCAGTAAGCAGAATATCACAGTAATCGAAGTGGGGCATCACGAGTGTTTGCACTAACATTTTTTTCATGGAAAAGGGTAGAAAATTCTTCAATCGCCTAAACGAGTGGATTAATGAGAATACTTTTTTGCAGGTTTCTGCAACTTGAATGTTCCAATTTAAATTATATCCATATAAATACATAGATTCTTTACTGATTCGTAGTTTATACTGCGATGACATCTTCAAACTCAACAATATGAATTTGGAACTGAAGCTTGTATATGTTGTTTAGTCAACAGTCCGAAGACAGGTTTGAACCTCTCAAGTGATACCAATAAGACATCACTCGTGAGGTAACTAAGTCAGGAGATAGGGTGGCCAGTTCCTTTCCCTCCTCTGTTGCATACATCGGCGACTAGATACTTTCTGCTAGATGCTAGTCGATACATCGGAAAATGTTAATTTTCTTGTCATGTGTATCGTATATTTTGTCTTCACTGTTAACGTGTCTCGTATTCCCTTATCCATTTTCTCTTTTTTAATTTCCTATGTGATTTTGCTCCCCTCTATTTGTATTTAAACCAGGGACGGCTTTTGGGGTAGTGCCAATGTGCCATGGCACCACCAATGAAAGAAATAGAAAATAATATCATAAAAAACAGTTGTAATAGTTTATTTATACACATTTTATTCGTATTTCATCTGAACGAGCGCGCACACAGATCGGGACGCACTCTTGCAGCGTTTCTCCGAACCTTGGAGCGAGTTCGGTGTGGCACTGTCTGCGTCCATATAACACTGTACAAAAGGCTACTGATTCAAGTTTATATGCGTTTCTTATGGCGGACTTTGAGCCGAATTCAATTTGACTCAGTAGTTAACATTCCGCCCGCTAGGGAGCAGTAATGCAGAAATTTCGCTAGATGGCAGGGTTGTTTGAGACGTCAGGGAGGGAACCATCACGCGCAGGCTTTCAGGAAAACACTAGTTAAAGTTCCGCGCCAAATCTTGCTGTAATGTTACTCATTCAAAACTAATGCACACAACTTGGATTTGAATGTGTAGGCCTAAATTATTATCCATTTAACTATATTGAATGCAGAGATAGTCAGTCATGGTTCTTTTTAGAAAGATGAATATTTTTTCCATATTATCTAACACTGTTTGTTAATTTTGTGTAACATTTGTTTTATTTTGCGGCAACTAAATATCGCTACACTGTTGCTAGTATTGATGTTTCTGTTAACGATACATGAGATCTGTGCAGGACATGAACATGTGTTATTCAGGCTCCTGCCTTGGATTCATCGGCCTGTTCAAATAAAGTGCAAACGTGTTCATTTATTATCTATGCCATTGTTTATCTCGTGTGTTTTTGCCAGTAATTTTACTAGTTATAAAAGTTGTTTGTATTTGACTAACAATACTGTGAAAGTTTTGCATTATCTGTAGGCCTATCTGTAAATTTCGTTATTAGTTTCGGAAATGTTATTGTAACTGTTACTAGATGCATTATTAACTGCACACTTGGTAAACTAGCTGGTTTAATAATGTGTTTTATTTAACATAATGTAAACGTGAGCTGTGATTATCACTTTCACTAGGGTGTTTTGCGTACAACCTATTTTCATTTTTGGCACCACCACCAGAATGCCTCACCGGCCGCCACTGATTTAAACGCTCTCGTCATTTCAACCTGAGCGATAGAATATCCCTAAAATGAACAAAGTCGAATCACCTCAATAAAGAGTCCACACAGTTGTATCGCTTGGCATTGCTGGACATCCCTGTGAACCACACCTGTTAATGCGTAACGCAGATTTACATGACGCCGTATTTTGAGTTATGAATATGAACTTTTTGTATTCCGCAGCAAATGAAATCAATCCCAGAGGGAGCTGTTCCACTTGGCTTGAAATCGTGCCCAATAGTTCTAAATTGCTTACATTATGTAGCACTTTAATTAAAGTTTGGGCCAGGTCAAACAAAGAATCGGCGCTAAATGTAAATCTAGATGAGGGAAGCTTAATAACTTGCTCTGCATCTGTAACAGGTAATTGGATAGCACGATAAGCATCGCACGTTTTCAACATTTGAATCTTAATTCCATTTGGACTCCGCATGCACGTGGGCTAGCTGAGTGTATGCCATGCATTACTTAACACTTCCTATCCATTCTGCAGATATGTATCGGCTAAAATTAATGATAAATAATTAATTGACGTTTTATTACGAACAGCAGATGAAGATCTCTTGGCAACTTACTCAAAGTTATAAGTCTTAAAAATTATTTTCCTTGAAGCACTACAGCATCCACAATTGAGGACTTCACTCGAATAACGGCGTATATCCTTAAGACTGATTCACAATAAACCAGGAACGAGAACCAGAATGAAAACGAGAGGCAGAGGACGTGAATATGAAAATTTTTGATTCACAATAAACCGAGAACGTAGACGACTATGCATATCGATATGTATGTCAATGTTTAGGTGAGGGGTTTGGACTTTTTCCATTGCTGGTTGTCACAATAAAAAATCAGTCATACAGAATAGCTGTACGTAACGATACCAACAGTAGGTTTTTCTCTTCTCTCCTTCCTTCCACCTGAAGACGAAGGGAGAACCACCCTTCGAAACGTTGTGTCTTAATTTTTGATTGTGACAACCAGCAATGGAAAAAGTCCAAACCCCTCACCTAAACATTAAAGATCCACCATTTTTTTTCAACCCCTCATTTAGATCATGTATGTCAATAACGATATGTAAAGTCGATATTACGCATTCTGATGTTATTTGTGTATAATTGACCAATGGCGTTCTCTCATAAGTACAAGGCAGCCAACATAAACACAGGTTAACCAACTTCGAAATTTCAACTGAAACATTTCATTAGGTACGGTACTATAAATATGCTCATGCATGTTTATTATCACAACCTATTTTAGGTCTGCCATAACGTAAAATAATTAGAGAAGAAAAATTTGTAATATAACAAAAATGAACACAACAGTAATTATTGAATTGAAGCATGAATATGTAGTGTGTAATACAACCAATACAGTAATAAAATATGATTCGCTTCCGATCGGTGTTCAAAGATGCAGCTATTGAAAGCCACGTATTCTCCTTCATTTTCTCATCTTTATACGAGGCGCGCCGCTTGTCGTAAAGGTGAGGATTTCAATATTAGAATCTCATTAAATAAAACTTGCTCCATGATGCACAGCACAGAACAAAATAATGCATAGGTTATGTCACGGTCTTCTTGGCACAAAATATACGACGACAAAATAGCTTTTAGATGGCAATAGAATGAATCTAGTGGGCTGTGATCGGAAACGTGAACGCCAAAGTTGAAACTTGGCCAACTCTCCGTTCCCGATCTCGGGCTCCGGCAAGCTTTTCGTTAATTGTGAATGCTCACATTTAAATGTACACATTTTAACAATTTTACCGTTTTCGTTTTCGTTCCGATTCACGTTTCCGGCTTATTGTGAACCAGCCTTTATACGCCCGTTTTCCGACGATCAAGGGATTAGATAGTTGAATGCGTTTAGTACACTGTAGTAAATTTTCGTAAGTCTAGCTTCAATATATAACACAGGACACAATGTTACGTGTTTACGTTGAACGAGTGAACACGCCTACTACAGCGGCAGTCACGTGCTGTTGCAAGCCGTACTGAAGTAGGCTAATTTTGGATGTTTAGGCCTACTTCAGGTTGTCAGATGCAGCAGTGAATCATGACTGAATATGTTGAAAAAAAAAAGAAGCTTGTGAGCAAAACTAAATGGAAAACTGAAGAAAGGAAAATTAATAGAAATAGTGGCAAGTCATACGCAAATTATGCAGGCAAGGAAATGGAAGAGAAGTCATTTACACCGGTAGGAAGATTATGTATGAAAATGTGCACACATGAAATTTCAAAGGACGATCAACTGTCTGTTTTTAAACTTTTTGGACATGGATTCGAAATTAGAACAATATCGTTTTATCACTTCTTACCTTGAAAGAGTGAATCTAAAAACTAAGAAGCTTCAGTCTTTCAAAAATAGGGATATAGTGTTTTCTGTAATGGGGGTAAAAAAATTGATCTCAAAACTTTCTATTGAGTCTATTGCAAATTTCAGAGAAATGATTAACAACAGTTCGGAATAAACTGGTTTCAAGTGACATCCTCAATGATAAAACGGGTACACACTTAAATCGTCCTCATACAATCATGATGCAAAAGTATAAAACAACTGCAATACACTACATCAGGGGTATTTTCAGCTTGAGGCTCATAATCTGCATCATTTGTTTCCTTCAAGATTTGGAATACGGTAATGGAAGTGTCGCAGATGAAAATTTTTTTGAGTCCAACACAAATGAACCCAGTGTCTTTGAAACCCTCCAAGGCGGAGGACTGAAGAGATATCTTACAGTTTTTAGCTGAACTCAACGCTGAATAAAGTCGGGATATCATCACACAATGGTGAAGATGACTCTAGCAACAACAGTGATGATGTATAGAGAAGAAAAAGACATAAAGACAAGAAAACCATAAACTAAAAATGTAATGTTATTTTGTGCGAGATCGTGTGTATTTCCTTGGTTTCCGCACAAAACCAATCCGCGGAAAGTCTAAAATTCCACATTCAGTATTCCCAACCAAACACACATAACAATTTCCCTCTTCTTACCGCTTAAGCGCGACATTCATTTTACTGCTTTAGGCTTCTAACATATTATTTTTAGAGACGTTCAATATAGTAATAATTATAAATTGGAAACTTACCACTGCAATTTCACCTAAAATGCACTGTTAATTATTGTTTTTAAACATTTGCAAAAATTAAGTAAACTCTACAACTCCACTAAAGTTACTGGATTCGTAATGCAAGTAACATTAACGAAGCCGTGAAAAAATCAACAACATTCCAGTTGCCGATGTTATTACTGCAATATGTTACATAAATAATATTGTTAAAATATTAAAATGAAAAATAAATCATTACATAACCTTACCGTTTGTTTTAAGTTCGCATTTATAGACTGGGTGGAAAAAAAGACAGACGTATATCACGGCCTGCTGGAGTATAGTAAACACAGAAAACATTTTAAAGCAACAATGTTGAAGATAGATATTTTTGTTTTACAAATTTGCCGTCATTGAAGAGAAACCAAGATGGAGATTTCATTGCAACTAATTATAAATTCCTCTTTCAGGTATGTAATAAACGATCTTCGCACAGAATAATGTACGATACACGAGCGGTATGTTTTCTTTCAATTCTCGGAAATTAAAAAAGCTCAACTACGTTTCGCTTTTTCAAACTTTTCCTGGAACATAAAAACTTGAACATACCGCTCTTGTAACGCATATTACTATTGTAGGCCTACTTGTGTAATTATTCAATATGTTTATTTAGTATGTTATGGTAAATGTATATTTTATTTTATTGAATTTATTTTATTTTACTTTTTAACGCAAAATTATTATTAAAGTACGAGATGTTTCCATATATAATTAATTTTCATGCAAAGTTAGACACGTAGAACATCAGAATAATTAAAAACAGTACTAAAACTTATTGTCGCCGGAAAAAGGGCGTATACAGAGTTCCATATTATATTTATTTACTAATAGCAGAACATACTATTTGCTGTTATGTTTCAATAATTTTATTTTAAATGTCCTCGAAACTATTTAACAGTAATGAAAAACTTTTTCGGTGCAACTATGATGAACCTGACAGCTTACAAACATTGAAATTAGTCTATATCAGAACTACATTTTGCTGTATACGTCCTTATTCGGATGATATCCTCAATTCTTGTTTTCCTTTGGACCAACATTAGACTTTCGGACGTACCGCTAGCCGAATAACTAGACGCAGGGATGACACGATTCGTTCATACATAGTTTTCTGCCGAACGATAGGTCTTTCATTGCAAATTCAGCATTCTCCAATTTTTCCTATTTTTTTGCCCCCCTCAGTCTTCGCATAGATCCATATAACTTTATGTTGTCTATCATCTGATATCTTCTTCTGCACCGAACTCTTCTACCGTTCACAATTAATTCCAGTGCATCCTTCAGTAGGCAGTTTCTTCTCAGCCAGTGACCTAACCATTTCCTTTTTCTCTTCCTGATCAGTTTCAGCATCATTCTAACGTCACCCGTTCTTTCTAGCAAAGCTTCATTTCTTATTCTGTCTGTTCATTTCACACTCTCCATAGTGCTTAACAAAGGTGAATGACCCACAGTTGTTGACTGTGATTTTTCTGGATTTAGTTTAAGTCGGAATTTCCGTGTCCAAGTCCAAGTTGAGTCGAGATCGTTATTAATTTTAGTTATTGCAACATTTATTTTGTCATTATACGTGGAACGTGTAAAACTTCCGGTAATACAAGGCGTCATTACACGGCCGATCATTCTACAGGCCAGGCCTGCACAAACAGCGCTCAACGAGCGCGCGCGCTTCCACTCGCCGAAACGGAGAGGAAGATACGTCAGAATGACATAGACTTGCTATAGGTAGAGGAGAGGGAAACGACCACTCATTTATCTACTGGAGTGCAGTGTGTAGGCCTATTCTCAGTAACTGTTTCGCGTTGCTTACCTACTGCTACAGTAGCCTACAGTATGGAGGAATCTAAAAGACGGAACATAACATTTAACATTTAACGATTTACAGCTCGAACTTATTGATCTTCAGTGTGACCTAAGGGCTAAAGATCGTTTGAATAATACTACTAGTCTGGCTGAGTTTTACAAGACTAAACATTATCAATAATATCCACGACTACACAGGCTGGCTGCGAAAATGATTGCTATGTGTGGCTCAACATTTATATTTGTGAGAAACTGTTTTCTATAATAAACTTTAATAAAGGCAGGCATCGAACATCTGTAACTGATGTTTCATTATTATCAGTAGGCTACTGTTCCTTTCAGCTGCTAACAGCATAAAACATCGTTTTCATGTACTGATAAATAAAAATTTAACAAAATGATACTGTGCATTTAAGCAGCTATAGAATTTCTATTACTTCTGTAAAATAAATATTTCTTTATTAATTAATAATAGTCCAAGATAGTTTTGCAAACACTGAACGGGAATTCATTTCACAAGCACTAGTAATAGTACTTCCTTTTGTGTTTATTTTGTACGAGATCCACCCCTTCTTCCAGTCCACCCTTATACAGAGCGCAGTTAATATCTGCATTCCGCTCATGAGCCGTGAGCCGGCTCGGAGAGCGCAAACCTTGTGCAGGCCTGCTATAGGCTATATTCACAATTAGAAGGTAAGCTCCAAATTATTTTTTGCATTACTGCCTATTGCTGTAACCTTCATAACACCTGATATAACTGACCCTGGTATGATACACCATAGTATCTACTATCTATCTACTCTCATCCAATTTCTCCTTCTCTTTTCCTTGTCTCTTTCCTTCTCTACACTCCTATACTCACTTCTAATATCTTCTCTTCGATTCTTTTCCCCTTTCTCCTCTCTCTTTTCCTCACTTCTTTCCCGTATACTCTCTTCTCGTCTACATCCCCTGTTTACTCATATCTACTTTTTCTTTGGAAATCAAGCTTTCAGGTATAACTGCCTGTAAAGTTGATTTGAATAATTTCGAGAGAAAAATTGTTCCGGGGCCGGGCATCGAACCCGGGGCCTTTGGTTTAACGTACCAACGCTCTACCAACTGAGCTACAATTTTTCCCTCTAAAGCTTGATTTGCATAATACACGTCACTGTTCATTAACAGAAAACCACAATTCAAGTCGCACAGAGTTAGTGTGCACTCAACGTTGGTTGCTTGACGGTTGTCAGCCCACTTTGAGGTCTGTGGATATAGAGAGAAAAATTGGATCGGTGTCTGGTAGAGTTTCCGGATAGCTCAGTTGGTAGAGTGTTGGTACGTTAAACCAAAGGTCCCGGGTTCGATGCCCGGCCCCGGAACAATTTTTCCCTCGAAATTATTCAAATCTACTTTTTCTTTGCTTTATTGTCCTCTACTCTACTACTCCCTTTTTCTCACTCTCATTGTGTACGTTCCTTCCCTTCATTTCTCCTACTTACACCTGGTGTCGAACTCGTACCAAGACGTGTGTCTCAACTCACTGGATAGGTATAATGAAGTACAGTAAAACCCCGATTATCCGTCACCCTATTAACCGATTGGTGGATTATCTGTCTGTCTCTCTCGCTCGCAGAAAAAAATATGAAGTACTATACATTATATTAGTACGAACTTTTTCTACATAGTGTTTTTTATAAACCTTTATCCTTAAGCTGCGTCTCCACTATTAAACATTTAACAACAAAATGTTAAATGTTAAATTGTTTATCGTTAACATCCCAACATGTTGATTGAACATGTTAATGCTTTAACACTTTGTCCACACTGTTAAACATGTTAAACTTGACTTTCTTTGCGTAGTCCACCATAAACAGTCTATGAGATTTTAATATAGATAGTGTTTTATTTTCAAACCTTGGACAATGGACTCAGATGATGATATGACTTTTGTAATTGCCTGTATTGCTTGTTACAAGGCTTTGAAAAGGAAGAAAATGAGAATGTGGATGCGGCAATATCTTTGTATACGACACTATGCAGGATACATTCTAAACGAGCTTAAAGTTGAATACAGTATCGATTTGGATTCAAAAACTTGCTGAGAAAGTCAGAACACGATTTTAATATAGTGCTGCAAAAATACTTCCTGTTACATCAAAGAAATACACAATCTAAGAGCAGCCAATTCATCTCAATTAAAAAAGTTACAGCGCGATTGATTATTATAGGACCTACGACATGATAGATGTTAAAGGAGTGGGTAATATCGTATAATTATTCTTTCCGAAGTTTTACGAACTTTAACATACATCACCAAATACGACCATTACTGACGTCAACATAGCATTAACGTTTAGCGTACGACGAGAGTGCGAAAACTCTCTATTGTATTCTCGAGAACAATTAAATAATAATTCCAGTTCTCTAAAACAGTCGGCCTTCTTAGTTTTGCCCGTGTATTCTTTTGCAGACACATTCCACAAACAAGGCCTTTCCATCAGTGCATTAATTTTATTCTAATGTATTTTCTTTCGTCCACTCCATTGCTTCGAACAACTTACAGCCAACACCAAGAACCAATGATAGTATAAAAATGATCAAGATACGCGCCACAAAATCGGAACTTATATACGAACTTTGCCGAAGCTGCACGAGCAAATGAATTGACTTGACATGTTTTCCATTTCTGCTGGAAAACACGCCAACATGTTAAAAGTGTTAAATTCAACATACTTAGTTAACATGTAAAGTCAATTGAGACTTGAAATGTCCATATAAATGTTAAATTCAACATGTTATATCTAACATGTTGTTAAATGTTTAATAGTGGAGACGCGCCTTTACGCATTATGGCCTACTCTTCGAGTTGTCGTACTGTTTTTCTTCTAGGCAAAATGTATTCTATAAATGTCAAAAGAAAACATGTTGTACTACAGAAAAAAGTGGAAGTAATTGACTGGTTTGGGAAAAGAGAAAATGCGGTTCATCTCACATCACAATACGAGATATGAATTACAACTGTGAGCGATTTAGACGAATGAAAAATAAAATAAAATCTATATAAAATTTGTAAATCTACAAACTGAGACCTCTACTATTCCTGTCCTTCTACAGACAGTCGTCATAAGTTTTCTTGGCCATTAAAAACCCGTCGTTGAAAACCAGACATAAGAACAATAAATAATGTTTTAATAACTGACTTATCGGAAAATCAAACATGAATTGTAAAAAAGAAAAAAACAGACTTAAATTAGTGAACTTCCGATCCACTATCTAGCGCAGGGCTGGGCACATTACGTGATTCTGAGAAATGAGCGCCGTGTGCTTTAAAGTGCGGGTCTTGCGAGCGCTCTGACGTATGCATACTGTACGTCATTCAGTGTCGGTGCAGTGGTGGCTCTGCAGTATGGCTTCTTCCGCTCATACACTAAAGCGGCCCGCTATTCCCAATGCTTTTAATGTATCATGGGAGGAGGAGTTCTTTTTCGTAGAGAGTAGTGGATTAGCAAAGTGTTTAATTTGTCATAAAACACTCCAACTGATTAAGAAGTTCAATATCGAACGACATTGTTCTTTCAACATGCTACTGAATATGACAAATATGTTGGTAATGAACGCCACAAATTAATACAACAACTTAAAGAAAATGTTTCTCAGGTACATTATATTAGAGTTTCTATTTGATATTTACATTGCATTATAAGTTATTATACATTTAGTAATATATAATATACAAGTATTATGATATACCATATATGATATTATATATCATGAACTCTAATATACTATACTATGATATATCATAATATTTGTATAATTTAAAATTATATATTACTAAATGTACTATTCGTACATTATGCAACGAGCCTATAATGAAGGTAATAAAGAAGCGAGTATGGATATTTATGAAACGAGCGCAAGCGAGTTTCATAATTTTCATACGAGCTTCTTAATTACCATTATAGGCGAGTTTCATACGACTTTTTATGCTCGACCATATTTCTAACTTGATATTATTAATTTTCTTTGTATCTGACCTTAACCAATGTCCCGTATGTTGTGAGATGTTGGCAGACGCGAAAGTATTGATTTTTTCCGAGGAACAGATGTTCACATTGACCTTGCTAGGCCATAAGAACCTACAGAGATAACATTGAAATTAAATTAGACATTGAAAAACGAGATGACAAATTGAATTTATTTGAATATTATTTACAATTAACGCTAATTATTATAGTAACAGAACATAACCTTCTGCGACAGTATTGGATTTCCAGCCTCCGTTACTTTTCGCTAATTCTCTTTCGATTGCATATCCAAGAATAATCGATACTTGCGGTTTTATAACGATAGAAAGCTGACCTGCCATTGGCTGAACAGTTGTAACCTGAGTCGTCATTGGCTGAAAGACCTGACCTTTAATGAGTAGGTGTACTTTAATGACATGCATTAAAGTTCTGCTACCAGGTGTATAATTACTACATTTCGGCATGGTCGAGCATAAAATAACTTATAATGCAATATAAATATCGAATAGATACTCTAATATATTGTACCTGAGAAACATTTTCTTTAAGTTGTATTAATTTATGGTCATATGCTATCTTATATCGTATCATATCATATCATATCATATCATATCATATCATATCATATCATATCATATCATATCAATTACATTATATTATATTATATATTATATTATATTATATTACATTATATTATATTATATTATACTATATTATATATTACCAGGATGACAATAATGTACTTAGTGAATCGGCTATGAGAATTAGCTACAAAATTTGCCACGAAATTGCAAAGGAATTGAAAACATTCAACGAAGGTGAATACATCAAGCGATGTTTAATTATATTGGCAGATGAACTCTGTCCACAGCAAGTAGGGGAAGTGGAAGCCATACGCCTGTCTCGTAGAACCGTGGTGAGGAGATTGCAGTATGTGCGTATGGGTTATGTAAATAAGCGTAATGATTTGTGTGTGTGCATAGAGCGAAGTTTATTTCATTAAATTAATAAGAGTGTTATAAATTCTGTAATGTACAATGGACTGATGTAATATTCTTATAAACTATTATGTACTGACAGACTGAATGACTAGAACAACCGTGGCTCTTGTTACATTAATGCAGGGAAGGTAGCTGTAATGCGAGTCCGCCACTGCGTGAGCGTTCTGCTCTGGCTTGGAATTGAAGTGCCTTACGGAGCGAGAGCAGCTCTGGCAGACTAAATGGAGCCGCTCTCATGCCCGACCCTGATCTAGCGTATTAAAAGAAAAGACCATGGAGGAAATTACGAAAATATTGTGTACTTAGTTTATGAAAACTTTTTATGTATGCATGTATTTATTCACACTGCAATGGGTATATACCCGGCGGCTGTGGTAACTAATTACACTCAATAAAGACAATAATAAACACAATTAATAAAAAATACAATTAATAATAATACTAATAATTAATACTAAAAATAATTAATAATAATAATAATAATAATGATAATAATAATAACAGGGAACATCCTAAATTAAATGAAGCACGATCGGTTAAAATAACATTTAAAGTAAATCTAATTTGTACCTTAAACCTATGTTCGAACTAAAACCCACGAGTATGATATGTTCATATCTGCACAAGTACCTTTCAACACTACACTCATTTCGCTGGCAACTCACTCACTGCACTGGAACTACGACACATTTCACTGATTCTAACCTGATTTCACTAACACTTCAAAAACATTTCACTGTTCAAATACTTTGCACTGCCACTATAAACTATAAAGCTTCACTGACAGGAACACGTTTCACTTACACAACACACTTCACTGACACAACATAATTCTTCACTGATAGAACACTTCAATAACAAAATATTAATTACACCCTTTAAATACTGTGTATAATTATCGTCTATTAGTAAAGTCCTTAAGCCTATTTTTAAATATATTTTTGGTTGTTGGTAAAACCTTTAGTAAGTCTGCAGGTAAAGCATTCCAGTCCCTGATAGTACGATTGAGAAAAGAAAACTTTCCAGTGTCCGTCCTCTGCCTTCTTTCCCTCAATTTATATGAGTGGTCGTTCCTTGAAGATTAATTTGGTACGGATTATCCGATTTTTCGATTAACCGTTCACTCCACCCCCTTCACTACCACGGATAATAGAGGTTCTACTGTAGTGCCTAGTTGTTCAGCATTGCGTGTAAAATTGTATTAAACACAGTGAAAAATGGACGAGGACTTCCTCTTTCTTTGGGAAGGAACATATTCAATTATGCACATTGGCAATTCCCGCAAAGTACATCTCTTCCATTTAAATGGCCACGTCGGGAGGCTCTTCGTGTACGTGCGTCATGCAAGAAGTATCGGAAAACGATTGTATAACCTTTCGGTTTGTTACCGGAATTGGAAATTATTGTTGTTCCATAGATGAGCAGCGAGGTGGAAACCGTTTCGTCTGGCTTCTTATGCCTGAGCAGAGTCGAACGTCGTCAGCTTCGCCCATTGCTTCGGATGTAAATTACATCATTGATTCTTTTGATGGGCAGAAAGTACTTAGAAGTGGTCAATTCTGCGAGACCTACATCTTTATTTGCCTTCATACCGTGTTATTACAAAGCACTGTTGCTTTTAAAATATGATAAATGGGACAGACTCATGCTTTGGAATGTCTAAAACTCTTTAATTCTTTATGCTGACAAATGATGTATAAATTTTGAGGTTGCCACTCTCAAAGGGAATACACAAGTTTGCTTCGCAATAAACGATGAAAAATTTATACAGTGTGTTTGAAATTTAAGGTCAATCAATTAGGAGGTGTCATAAAATCTTTAGTGGAATATGTAATGTATGGTATACAGAGTGTTTCACAAGTACATATAAATACTTGGTGGTGTAATGTAGAGGTAAAAATAAGACAAAAAAGATCTATGGTCAATCAATTAGGAGGTGTCATAAATTTTTTATTGGAATGTGTAATGTACGGGCTACAGGGTGTTTCACAAGTACATATAAATACTTGGTGGTGTAATGTAGAGGTAAAAATAAGACAAAAAAGATCTCTGGTCAATCAATTAGGAGGTGTCATAAATTCTTTAGTGGAATGTGTAATGTACGGGCTACAGGGTGTTTCACAAGTACATATAAATACTTGGTGATGTAATGTAGAGGTAAAAATAAGACAAAAAAGATCTATGGTCAATCACTTAGGAGGTGTCATAAAATCTTTAGTGGAATATGTAATGTATGGTATACAGAGTGTTTCACAAGTACATATAAATACTTGGTGGTGTAAAGTAGAGGTAAAAATAAGACAAAAAAGATCTATGGTCAATCAATTAGGAGGTGTCATAAAATCTTTAGTGGAATATGTAATGTATGGTATACAGAGTGTTTCACAAGTACATGTAAATACTTGGTGGTGTAATGTAGAGGTAAAAATAAGACAAAAAAGATCTATGGTCAATCACTTAGGAGGTGTCATAAAATCTTTAGTGGAATATGTAATGTATGGTATACAGAGTGTTTCACAAGTACATATAAATACTTGGTGGTGTAAAGTAGAGGTAAAAATAAGACAAAAAAGATCTATTGTCAATCAATTAGGAGGTGTCACAAATTCTTTAGTGGAATGTGTAATGTACGGGCTACAGGGTGTTTCACAAGTACATATAAATACTTGGTGGTGTAAAGTAGAGGTAAAAATAAGACAAAAAGATGTATGGTCAATCAATTAGGAGGTGTCATAAAATCTTTAGTGGAATATGTAATGTACGGTATACAGAGTGTTTCACAAGTATATATAAATACTTGATGGTGTAAAGTAGAGGTAAAAGTAAGACAAAAAAGATCTATGGTCAATCAATTAGGAGGTGTCATAAAATCTTTAGTGGAATATGTAATGTACGGTATACAGAGTGTTTCACAAGTACATATAAATACTTGGTGGTGTAAAGTAGAGGTAAAAATAAGAAAAAAAGATCTATACACATTATTCTGGTAATTTTATGGGCACTTTTTCCACCATATGAATTAGGAAAAAATATAAACATGTATTTTAACAATATCTAACTGATGTAATATTAACAATAGTAATCTCACTAGTGGTTTTGATTTGTGTAGAGAAAATCAAAACTCGAGCGGGATTTAATTGACAATTACACTTTTACTACTTCACACTACTTTTGACTAATAAAACGGTACGAAAGGAGATCTTTCAACCAATCATGGCTCCTTGTCGCACAATTTTATCGCGTCCCTAGCATTTGTTTATTTTTATCACTACCCTAGCATTTGTTTCTTTGTTTGCCAACATTTCAAACTGCACTGGTCTGGACGTCAAAAAACAGAAAATTACAAACCACTCCAGTTGATGCACAGCACTTTCAAATATTACTCACACTGGCATTCAAGAACAAGAAATAATAAAGATCAGTGGTCATAGCTATGCATCTTCCCTGAAACCCTATTTACAAATAAATGAAGAGCACCATTCGGAAATCCTGAATAAGTTGAGGGATACACCATGTACATCAACGAGTTCACTTATTTTACGCACACGTCCAATATAACATCAACTGAACCACCAACCACTAAAACATTCAAATTTGAAAATTATACTTAATTTCAATAATTGTTTCTTTTAAATTATTCATGTTTATTTTTTATTTCATCATCGTTAATTAAAATGTATCTTGTTATTTCATCATCTCCAATTAAAACTTTTCTAACACTTGTTTATATTATTTAGGTTATGTTATAGCTTCTGCTATATGATATTATGAATAGTCAAGTATCAGAGGTTGTTTTATACTAAGATTTATTGAAAATCATCTGTCAAGTGACGTTGATTACTGGGATCGGTATAATTGAAGTGGAATGCAACTGTTTTAATAAAAATGAAACTGAATCAACAAAGCCTTTTGACCAGTACAATGAAGATTCCATAGTTGGCACAACTGATAAGATAACAGCTAATCATAACACACTACTGCCATCTACTAGCGTAATATTTATAATGTTGAGATGGTACAAATTTGAAGACAGTTTTGTATTTTCGTAAGTCAATTAATATTTTATTTTATTGGAGTACTTCGTTACTCCTAATCTTTATATACTTTCTTCTAATCGTGTAATAGTCAATTAAATCCCACTCGAGTTTTGATTTTCTCTGAATAAATCAAAACCTCTAGTGAGATTACTGTTGACTATTACACGACTAGAAGAAAGTATATACAGATTAGAAGAAATAAAGTACTCTAATAAATAAAATATTAATTGACTTACTAAGACCCAATTGTATAAAACTCCCTAACTAAAGATCAACTTTGATCGAAGATCGAAAAGTGAACCGAGTTCAGACACTTCTTCTATTGTATAAAACTTTTCTGCGATCAAATTACCTTGGTTCAAATGCAACCTAAGTTCACGAGAAAAGGATTTGGCAACATCGCATAAACAGGTGAAATACGTGATGCGCGGACAGGATTGTTCAGTGTTGCCAATCTAGCGACTTTAACTTTTTTTCAACAACAATTTCTTTTAACTTTTATATTGCTTAAATAGGGATTTAGTGACCTTTTTAGCACCCTATAGTGACAAAATTTAATCTTTCTTTGTTGATAATGAGAAATCTAGCGACTTTACAACTACTTTTTGGAGACTTTCCGTACACTCTGTTGGAGACACTGGTTTTTTGTGCAACGTAAATAATGGCGGACAATAAGAAGAAGGTTGACTGTTCTGCGAGTTGTTATCATGTTATGGTGTTTGATACTGCTAAACATAATAAAGCTTTATAAAACGACAATTTTCGTTTAGTAATACAGTTAATTGAAAATTTATGAATGTATCTATCATATCCATTAATAATTAATGGTTGTTATAAACATAATATAATTATAGGTTATGTTATTTGATACTGCTGAACACGATAGAGCCTTATAAAATATAAGATTGTTTGTGTATTAAGGCAAAAAATTGAAAGAAATATATATAAATGTACCTATCATATCTATTACTATTAATAATAATGGATATTTTATTTGCACAATCTGTCACTCGTGTATTTCAAACAGAAAAGAAATAATTGAACTTGGATCATCCAACTTAATCGGAGAAATTTCTTCAGTCAAAGTTGACTTTAGTTTGAGACAAATTAATCTCAGATTAGACTTTATACAACACAAAATTCCAAGTTCAGCTGAAACAAGGATCAATTTAACCTCTGATCTAAGATTAAATGGTTTATACAATCGGGCCTTATTGTGTTGTTCATTATTGTACCATCATATTACAAATATTCCCTCTAGATGGCAGTGGTATGTTATAGTTAGCTGTTCTCTTGTTACCAATTGTGCCAAGTATACAATCTTCAATGAACTCTATAGAAGATTACTAGTCAAGAAGGCTTTGTTGATTCAGTTTCATTTTTATTAAAACATTTGCATTCCACTTCAATTATCAATAGTATATATTGAAAAATCTCTGATACGTGTTTATAATCTCAGACAGCAGAACCTATAACGTAACCTAAATAATGTAAACAAGGTGAATTATAGAGGAGTGTTAATTATGATGAAAAAAATATGAACCATTTTATAAGGTACAGTTATTGAAAGTGCAATGTTGGCAAACAAAGAAATAATTGCTATGATATTAATGAAAAACTAACAAATGCTAGGGGGGGTGATAAAAATCAAATGCTAGGGAGGTGATAAAAATCAAATGCTAGGGAGGTGATAAAATTAAATGCTAGGGAGGTGATAAAAATCAAATGCTAGGGAAGTGATAAAATGAAATGCTAGGGAGGTGATAAAATCAAATGCTAGGGAGGTGATAAAAATAAAATGCTAGGGAGGTGATAAAAATCAAATGCTAGGGAAGTGATAAAATGAAATGCTAGGGAGGTGATAAAATCAAATGCTAGGGAGGTGATAAAAATAAAATGCTAGGGAGGTGATAAAAATCAAATGCTAGGGAGGTGATAAAATCAAATGCTAGGGAAGTGATAAAATCAAATGCTAGGGAGGTGATAAAATCAAATGCTAGGGAGGTGATAAAATCAAATGCTAGGGAGGTGATAAAATCAAATGCTAGGGAAGTGATAAAAGCAAATGCTAGGGAAGTGATAAAATCAAATGCTAGGGAGGTGATAAAATCAAATGGTAGGGAAGTGATAAATCAAATGCTAGGGAGGTGATAAAATCAAATGCCAGGGAGGTGATAAAATCAAATGCTAGGGAGGTGATAAAATCAAATGCTAGGGAGGTGATAAAATCAAATGCTAGGGAGGTGATAAAATCAAATGCTAGGGAGGTGATAAAATCAAATGCTAGGGAGGTTATAAAATTTATAAGATAAGCAGCCATGATTGGTTGAAACACGTCGATCCATACCGATTTATTGGTCAAAATTGTATGACTTAATAAAAGTGTAATGGTCAAGAAGATGCAATGAAAACTGCGTAATTTAATAGAACCTAGTTAGCACATGACCTTAATCAGAAACTGAATGCAGTAACCCTGCAGTGTGCTATTGTGCTATGCTCTGTACACAGTTAAGCTGTTTCCACTGAGTCTGTGACCAAAGACTGAGCTTTAATCATCAGCAATGGAAAATTAAGTCCAACCTTTTCCACTGTTCTCTGCCTCTCTGAAAACGAAGACTTAGTAATGCTTTGTAGCTATGAGTTGTTACGTTACACAGAAACTTTTTTCTCTTTCAAAGTGATGGACAAGGTGAGATGAATTATTCTTTAGCGTTGTGAGGATTATATGTTAGTGTGCATCGTTCTGTGCATAATCTCTGTATGGTAGCTTGGATATAATGTAGCATCTCCGTGAAAATTTATAAATAATTTATATCAGAAACTCTTCTTCCTTCAATAATGATAATTACTATTTTTTTTTTGCTCTGCATGCATTTCAGAGTCTCAATTCTGTAATAATAATGAAATTAACGTGAGGTTTTTCTTAAATAATTACTAGCGTTTAAAAGTAGAAGATGTAACAGTGCAATTTATTAATTCGTATTTTGTTGAAACTGTTACGTTCTATTCTTAAAATATAAACTACAGGAATGAATTTCTTGAGACGCACTGAAAGGGTTTAGAGCAGTGGTCGTCAGCACTCGCTGAAATGTGCAACGGGTAAGCGGTGCCGTCCCGTGTGCACCGTCGTGCAGCAGAAAGAGGTAGAGATAATACCCGCTAGCAGCTACGATTGCACTATGGTGCACTGTGTTCTCTGCGGGTAAGAGACGCTAGCCCCAGGGTGCTCTGCGCTGACGACCCCTGGTTTAGAGCTTGGATGAGATAATAAATATTGCCATCTGAAATGACAAACCCAATATGATATCTCAATTAATATAGCGCGAGTTCTGGCTTATTAAGAGCACGAAGACCAGATGGCTTGGCTTGGCTTGGCTTGGCTTGTCTTGGCTCGGCTCGGCTCGAGCTTTTGCTTAGGCAGGAAGGAGAGCTGGGAGCCGAGCCAAGAGTCTTGTTTTCTCATGTCTGTTTTGAAGTCTCTTTCAAACATGGAAAATTACAGTTTGTAAGGCATGAACAATAAGAGCTGTAGGTATATCTTAATTTTGAGTTTGAAATTTAAATTACGATTAATTAAAGAGTGAATGAATGGACAGACATTTTTAAATCATAAGAAAATTTGCAGTGAAAATATAAATACATAAGTGTTCTCCCCAAGGACAGGTCTTTCACTGCAAACCCAACATTCTCTAATCTCTCCTATTTTCTGCCTTACTCTAGTCTCCGCATATTATCCGTATCTTAATGTCGTCTATCATCTGATATCTTGTTCTGCACCAAAATCTTCTTCCGTTCACCATTCCTTCTAGTGCATCCTTCAGTAGGCAGTGACCTAACAAATTCCATTTTCTCTTTGTGATCAGTTTCATCACACCACGGCATGGCGCGTCCTCAGGTTGCGGATAGAGGAGACGGCCTCCAGATATGGAGGGTAGCTGCGAATATATTGAATAAGCAGTCGTGGACAGCCGATAAGGGGTGGTCCTCCAGCTTGGGGGTTGGGCGAAGGGCTAACAACCCATCACCGTAAAAAACAGCTTGTTACGAATCCCTACAATAAGGTTATTATTCAGTTGAGAAGCTCTTATCATCCAGTCTGCAGTCAAAAAATCTGAAAGTTAGAATTTATAAAACAGTTATATTACCGGTTCTTCTATATGGTTGTGAAACTTGGACTCTCACTCTGAGAGAGGAACATAGGTTAAGGGTGTTTGAGAATAAGGTGCTTAGGAAAATATTTGGGGCTAAGCGGGATGAAGTTACAGGAGAATGGAGGAAGTTACACAACACAGAACTGCACGCATTGTATTCTTCACCTGACATAATTAGGAACTTAAAATCCAGACGTTTGAGATGGGCAGGGCATGTAGCACGTATGGGCGACTCCAGAAATGCATGTAGAGTGTTAGTTGGGAGGCCGGAGGGAAAAAGACCTTTAGGGAGGCCGAGACGTAGATGGGAGGATAATATTAAAATGGATTTGAGGGAGGTGGGGTATGATGATAGAGACTGGATTAATTTTGCACAGGATAGGGACCGCTGGCGGGCTTATGTGAGGGCGGCAATGAACCTTCGGGTTCCTTAAAAGCCATTTGTAAGTAAGTAAGTAAGATCAGTTTCATCATCATTCTCTCTTGAACCACTCTTTCCAACACAGCTTCGTTTCTTATTATGTCTGTCCATTTCACAAGTTCCATTCTTCTCCACATCCACATTTCAAATGCTTCTATTCGCTTCTCTTCACTTCGTCGTAATGTCCATGTTTCTGCCCCATACAATGCCACACTTCATACAAAACACTTAACTAGTCTCTTCCTTAGTTATTTTTCCAGAGATCTGCAGAAGATGCTCCTTTTTCTATTAAAAGCTTCCTTGGCCATTGCTATCCTCCTTTTGGCTTCTTGGCAGCAGCTCATGTTACTGTTTATAGTGCATTCCAAGTATTTGAAACTGTCCACTTGCTCCCCATTTACAATTCGCAAGTTTACCTTCTTTATTTGTCTTCCGACAACCAGGGTCTTCGTCTTGTTTGCATTTATCTCTAGCAATGAGAATATATGGAGATTAAACTCGAATTCCGAGGAAGTAGACCAGATTGCGTAAACGCCTATAGACTATTATTTGAATGCTACCGGTATTTATCGTTCAATTCAAATGACATCTGTCCAATTACGAAGCCAAGTGAAGCAGATTGCTCAGGGGACTGAGCTCGGAACATTCTTCAATCCAAATAAGCTTAAATGCCAGCCAGACCACCGTGGTAGCGCACTCACTACCTGATTGGCGGAGAGTACAAATTAGCGACTGAATTATGGTAATAACGTTAGAAGCTTCTGTTCCACTTATCTGAGTGACCTGAACACAGAGGCGTTTTCGTCTCCTCTAAATGGACTTGCTGCTCCGCTAAATGCTCCATTGTTTATACACCAAGATAACTAACCCAAGGAGCTTCATTATCATTGTAACTGCCCACTGGCAGAGGCTTTCTGTGACAGCATTTGTGGACTGTATGAATAGAATACTTTTTAATAGCCCTAACTTGCGTTTCCATCCAATTTACGGACGTAAAGCCTTTAACTAGAATTCCCAGTAACTCTTTGTATAAAATGACTCAACTGTGGTGATTTAAGCTATGGATTTCAGTTATTTATGAATAGAAAAATTGTATAATTAGCTACCTTTTCAATTCAGACTATGGCTACAGAAACGTTTGAAATTTCAAGGACTGTTTCCAGTCACATTGTTAGTAGAATAATTGAGAAATTAGCTAGAACTCACAAGGATACTGTGAATAAAAGAAATGTGGCCGTTTAAAGCAGAGCTTGAAATTACTTTGTGAATGGAGTATTTGAAGCGTACTCAGCAAAAACGAGGTAGTTCCACTTTTCCAAAGTTGTGGATAACCACAAAAACTACAAAACTACAAATAACATTGTAAAATTCCTTTGGAGAACAAAAAGTTTATCCACATCTGTGGAGTAACGGTTAACGAGTTTGACCGCGAAACCATGTGCCCCGGGTTCGAATCCCGGTCAGGGCAAATTACCTGGTTGAGGTTTTTTCGGAGCTTTTCCTCTACCCAATCTGAAGAAATGCTGGGTAACTACCGGTGCGCCTTCTGTCCTCGAGGTTTCGAGTTCGATCCCGGCCCAGATCGATGGCATTTAAGTGTGTTTAAATGCGACAGTCTCATGTCAGTAGATTTACTGGCATGTAAAAGAACTCCTGCGAGGCAAAATTCCGGCACACCGGCGACGCTGATATACTGTAACCTCTGCACTTGCGAACGTCGTTAATAAACCATAACTTAAATTTAACTACCGGTGCTGGACCCTGGACTCATTTCACGGCATTATCAACAGTAATCTCACTAGACGTTTTGATTTATCTAGAGAAAATCAAAACTCGAGTGGGATTTAATTGACTATTACACGATTAGAAGACAGTATATAAAGATTAGAAGTAACGAAGTATTCCAATACAATAAAATATTAATTGACTTACGAAAATACAACTGTCTTCAAATGTATTATTGTACCATCTCAACATTACAAATATTACGCTGGATGCATGCTAGATGGTAGTAGTGTCTTTATACAGACACTGTAATGATTACTATTCAATAAATCTCAATATTAAACAATCTCTGATACGTGACTATCCATAATATCATATAGCAGAAGTTCTTTTTATCCTCTCAGAGCAGAAGCTATAACATAACCTAACTAATATACACAAGTGTTAGAAAAGTTTTAATTAACGACGATGACATAAAAAATAAACATGAATAATTTTAAAAGGAATAATTATTGAATATACAATTTTCAAATTTGAATGTGGTTGGTGGTTCACTTGATGTTATATTGGACGTGTGCATAATAGAAGTGGAACTCGTTGATTTAGGCCTACATGGTGTATTCAACTTCTTCAGAATTTCCTAATGAATAATTTTAAAAGGAATAATTATTGAATGTACAATTTTCAAATTTGAATGTGGTTGGTGGTTCAGTTGATGTTATATGGGACGTGTGCATAATAGAAGTGGAACTCGTTGATTTAGGCCTACATGGTGTATTCAACTTATTCAGGATTTCCGAATGATGCTCTTCATTTATTTGTAAATCGGATTTCAGAAGATGCATAGGTATGATCAGTGATTTTTATTAATTCTTGTTCTTGAATGCCAATGCGAGTCATATTTGAAACTGCTGTGCATCGACTGGAGTGGTTTGTAATTATATATATATATATATATATATATATATATATATATATATTTTTTTTTTTTTTGACGTCCAGACCTGCGCAGTTTCAAATGTTGGCAAACAAAGAAACAAATGCTAGGGACGCGATAAAATTAAACAAATGCTAGAGACGCGATAAAATTGTGCGATAAGCAGCCATGATTGGTTGAAATACGTCCTTTCGTACCGTTTTATTGGTCAAAAGTAGTTTGACGTAGTAAGAGTGTAATAGTCACCTTAATTTCATTCATACGCTGAATAACCTGAGATGTTGATACAGTGTCGTAAAATAATCCACTAAAAATGAAAAACAAATAGTTGCATTTGTTCGGATCAAATTTCTGCACATTTAAAGGATAAAACTAAAATTTTTTCAATAATATATTATAATAATACAGTGCTCTCTTAAAATGACTGAGCATATTGAGAAGTAAATCAATGACTTTACCAAAATACGCAATGATATGTTTAATATAAAAAATTATCTCAGAAAGGAAGTAAAAACGAGCAAAATTGTATTAAACATATTTGTTTGAAATATCTTAAGTAATAACTTTTTTATTTTATTGGGTTATTTTACGACGCTGTATCAACATCTAGGTTATTTAGCGTCTGAATGAAATGAAGGTGATAATGCCGGTGAAATGAGTCCGGGGTCCAGCACCGAAAGTTGCCCAGCATTTGCTCGCATTGGGTTGAGGGAAAACCCCGGAAAAAACCTCAACCAGGTAACTTGCCCCGACCGGTATTCGAACCCGGGCTACCTGGTTTCGCGGCCAGACGCGCTGACCGTTACTCCACAGATGTGGACCTAAATAATAACCCCCTGAAATTAAATATTTGAAACGTTTAATTTTTATAGACCAATTCCTTCACACGTGAAAAGAAAAATAGTGTTACAATAGAATACTCAGAAAATGATGTACTCTGGTAGGCATATTTGGAATTTCCGGAAGAATCTGATTTAATGACGGAAATACAACAGTTTCTACTTCATTGTGGTCGATGTAATTATGTGATTCCAAGGCAAAATCCGATATCATTTCTTTCAGTTTCTCAGATTCTTTTAATTTATGAATGTAAAAAATTACTGAGATTAACTGGTAAAATTATTTTCACTTATTTCTCCATAATTTCTTACAAGCTATTCTGTTGCGTAGTTGTTTCGTTTTCCTAAATCAAGAACCTTCTGAAATCGCCAAAGCAACATAGGAGACATGGGAGATATTTATAAACATTAAGGGTGCTATTCATAGACATTTCGCAGCACGCGCTACGAGCGTACTAAGCTAGCCCCGGCTATCCACTGGTTACTTGTACAGAATTCAAATCATATCCTATCGCTAACACTGGTTTATGAATACGAAAAACGCTGATAATCCACCGAAAGCCCGCGCTAAAAATGTCTATGAATACGGCCCTAAGTATCTAAGGACTCGCCATATCTTCGCAACAAATGGAAAAGGTAAATCCACCTTTTCCTCTTCTGTCTGTACTGCCTATCCCAGCAATGTAAATGTCATCTAATTTAGGTGCACTTTTCTCAGGATTTACATAAGATACACATTTGAAATTTTTAGGGGTTATTCTTCAAGTATTATTGTATGTAACAGGCTAAAATTACGGTCTTTATCTTTTATTACTCTGCTTTACATTGCTGGGATGCCAGTACAGACTCCCCTTAATGTTGAACTTGCCTGTTGTAGAGTGACAGATCTCCATCAGACACACTGGAGTTCCCAAGGATTTTACTTTCCTCCTGACTGGGATGTGATATCATAACTAAATTTCTGAAGTACGATATACCACCGCCATAAGTATGGTATACAGATTTGAAGGCTGATGAGGAATGCGTGATGACGAATAGTTTGGCAGGATTAGTCGGGCAACACTAACTGAACGCAACTCTTTCCATTGCGGTTGCACAGAAAATTGTTTGTGCTTAGAGGGCTACATACTTAAATCGGGAAAATAAATTAATCACAATCTAAAAGCGCTAAATTAAACTTGGTACAAGCGCGAGATCCATAAGTGTTTTGAGGGGATAAAACACCAAAATAAAATATAACAAAATTTAACGCCTATATTTGTGTCGAAATATGTTAAAATATTCTACTGCTTTAAAATTATTGCTCCATAGCGATTACTTGCGAAACCTAATGATTCCATGTTTAGCTATAAACTGTTCTTCATGCAATTGCTGTTTCTTCCGATTTTGATCGATGACATTGGATATTTAAAATCCTAGCATTTTGTTTTTATCACCTCCCTAGCATTTGTTTCTTTGTTTGTCAACATTGTACTTTCAATAATAAAATTGTGCCTTTTAAAATTATTCATGTTTATTTCCTCATCCTTAATTAAAACTTTTCTATGATTTGTACTTTTTATATTATTTAGGTTATGGTTTAACTTCCGCTGTATGAGATTATGGATAGTCACATATCGGAGATTGTTTAATATAGGCTATATTCTTTAATTGAAGTGGAATGCAACTGTTTTAATAAAAATGAAACTGAGTAAAACCTTTCTTGACTAGTAATCGTCCATACAATTCATTGAAGATTGTGTAGTTGGCACAACTGGTAACAAGAGAACAGCTAATCATAACACATTACTGCTATCTAGCAGAATATTTGTAATGATGAAATGGTACAATACATTTTCAAGACAGTTTAGTACATATTTTAGTAAGTCCATTAATATTTTATTGTATTAGAGTACTTTATTTCTTCTAATCTTCATATATATATATATATATATATATATATATAATTCTAATCGTGTAACAGCCATTCGAGTTTTGATTTCTTCTAGATAAATCAAAACCTCTAGTGAGATTACTGTAGATAGGACATCTTTGGGCATATCCAGGAAGTATCAACCGCTAGAACAACTTCCGCGTTTTTACATAGAAACTCTATGTTTACCAGGGGCGTATATTGCAGATGTTCAAGGTGTGCACTGGACACCCTGTAAATTCGGTAATCTCATTTTTTATTTTAAGTTGTTTTATATAATGCAACAATAATTTTAATTTATCACAATTTAAATGCGTGGTAATCTCATTGGAAGTTGACGTATAAAGTTTAAGACTAATTTTAATTCATTACCATTTAAATATTTTAAATGCCTGCTGGTTGAATGTGCACACCATCCCCAGAACGGCTTTCGTTTTATAACAAGAGGAGTAGAATAGAAGAGAGGGGCTCAAGAGGCGGATTAAGTGTAATCTGTCAAGAAGCTTCTTTTTACCAGCAGTGGAGCGCCACATGCACAAAAATGGCGGTATTTTCAAACGACTTCCTGCACCGGAAATAGCGGGAATTTCAAAATACTTCTTTGCACATCCCCGTTACATTCCTATTAACATGAATGTTTGAAATGTAACCATCCCTATTATAATTCCTTTTTTTTTGTTTTAAGATCTTTAGCCAGAAACCTTTTTTTGTAAATTACAATACCATAAATTTTTTCAGAACGAGATATCTCGTGAAGTAGAGTAGTAGAGGTAGGAAATGGACTATGAAATTGGAAATGATTTAGACATGACCAAGCAAATCTGTTATGTTGGAATGTATCAGATTTATTTATTAACAATATTTCATTTTGTACATAAACACAAAGATCTTTATTGAAATTAACTGTTTGATGTTTTACTGTAATAGAGAAAAGAACGTGAGCTCACGATAGGTACTATTATATAATATTAACAACATAGTAGTAAACGTTACTCAAAGAAAAAAATCATACCTAAACATTCTTAACACTCTACATATTTATTAATGAAGTAATCTCTGCTCTTTGAAGTCAGCTAACTGCTTAATTTTCTGATATTTTCAGATATACTACCATTAGTTATTAATGTGTTGTAAGGAAAATAATTTCAAATCACCCTTAGTAGAAATTGGAGTCTACAATGCTGTGTTCTTATTGTCTCCAAATAAGTAGCTATAATGTGTAAAGTCTTCTGGTTACATTGAAGGCAATCATGCACAAATATTTTTTTTAAGATTAACACTTAATGACATTATGTCAGTTTGTTCATGAAGTTCTACATTACATTTTGGAAAACTTCTCACATCTGCAGTTCTCGTTGACATGAAGAAGAGGAGTGCCAGCGAAGATAAAGTTGTATTTGAAAATTAATGTTAATATTATTTTACATATACAATCCTGCAGACAATCCTCTGGTTCATGATTTGTACAGGAATGTCCCTGGTTAACAGAATTCAAATGTAAAGCCCTTAATATCTACTTACACAGTACAAGTGAAACAGAATTGTTAGAAAATTATTGAGTATTCCTTGTAAAGCCACTCTTCTACGAAAGTTTGCCTTATATACAAATGATGTTGGGTTTTGTGAGAAAATACTGGATAAGGTAAAATATGCTTGTGACAAAATGAGTGACATAGATGAGCTGTGCTGCCTCATATGCGATGAAATACCACTAAAATCAGCTTGGCTTGTAACAATAATGATGATTTTGTTGATGGTTTTCAAAGATTTGAAAAACACTTGTCAGGTAAACCTGCAAATCAGATGCTTGTGTCTATGGTGAGTGGTCTATGTCTTTATTACAAGCAGGTAATGAATTACTTCTTAGCAAATTCTGCTACTCCTGGTATATGTTCAATAGTGCAACATGGACATTAAGCCATTTAGTTGCTGCAGACATTTATTGCTTGTCAACACTGCTTTTAAAGATATTTCATCCCACATAAGGCAACCTACTTTGTCAGTGTGAGTCATCTTACTACAGGCATTCCTTAGTATGTCGAATAATTTGTCACTAAAACCAACATCAGTGATATACTGTCGCAAAACTCTAAGCAATGTAGCCTTAGAAGGGAAATTCAATAACTTCCTAATCATTCTATAGGCACTTGGGCTCTGTAAATAAATATTAAGAGCCTTTGCTTTCAATTCCGGTGACCACCGAACTCTCTGTACATACCTTGCATTTGAGGAGAGACAATTTTTTACCAATTCATATAATGGCTCGGGAACCTTCTTCCTTAAAGTTGCAAGGGCAATGTCAATTTTCAGATCTCTCTGTGTGGTCTTGAGGACTCTTCCTCTCAGATGATGCAGTTGTACTCGAAGACTGCAAATTTTCCTCCTCTTCAGTGTTACTATCGGTGTGGCCGTGGTTTGCATTCTTGGGGGCTCCCAGCCTCTTCTCACTGCCTCTCCTCTCTTGGGGGGTCACCAGCCTCTCTGGCGGGGGTCCTCTGTTTCTTCCCGTACAAAATAAAACAACCAAAAGGTTACAAGTATGAACTGACAGCAAGAGTAAGTAGTCCTGTACCACCAAGGATAGAGGTTACAATTGAAGCGTTGGGCCGAATAATGGTTTATGTTACAATTTTTGCCATTATACTTTATCTTAGAATGTTATCAAGTTATTTCGTTTCAGGAACAGATTTGCGGAAATTATTTCAAGATGTGCTCACAGCTTGCTCTTGATGTCAGAAAGGAACTGTTTAAAATGTGTTACTCTCTTATAGTCAACATTTAAAAACTGTGTTTGTCATTGTCTTCATTATTATTCTGTTCATAATGTTACAAACTTCTCCGATGTGTAATATGACTTTCAGTAACATACAATCTATACTTTGCTTAGTGTATAAAACATATTGATGGAATAAGGGTGTATGTTGCCCGTCCAATAGTAAATTATTTATGAGTGGAATGACGATGTAACATTTTCGTTCCTCCTGCCCAGTTAGCAGATTGCAATACAGACCATTATTCGCCCCAAAGCTTTAATTATGGGATCTACTTAGCCTGATACTTTACTATTTGTGTGAATGGCTTTTCTTTATATATTCATTCACAATTTGCAATTACGACAGAATTTATAGGTATAGATATGAAGCACTGAAATTGCATAATATAAAAGGCTTGCAGTTACTTAAGTAAGTTACCTTGACCATTGGAGATAGCTTCAACTTTGCAAGGTATGGCTCCCGAAAGCTGTTGTGCAGTTTGTTGGGCTCTTTAACCATCAGATCTTATATGCCCAACGCTTCTAGGCATGCCTTGCATCTGGAAAAAATTGAAATAAAGTGTAAAATAAATATAAATTATAAGCACAGGAAAACCATTTCATGGCACTTAATAAAATCACTTTGAGAACCAAGAAAAATTAAAATAAACTCCTCCAGTCAGCTTCACGTTAAAATACTAATTATCTCATCATTTCTATTGTAGGCCTAATTTTGGTCCAGGAAAAAATTCGTATTTAAAGACAACATTTGTAAAAATACAACGTAGGCGAAACAAAAAATAAAATAAAATATAGGTGGATAAAATATGTCATAAAATGGTTAAAGTATAAGTACATCATCATAGCTCACTGCAGCTGTTCCCTTTCACTTTAAAGGCTATTAGAGTGATTTTATAAAGTGCCACGAAGTCACGTTCCTGTGCTTACGGTAATTTCATACACATACACAGTATAGCCTATATAACATTTAATTATATCATAAATAGACTTGTATTATTATTATTATTATTATTATTATTATTATTATTATTATTATTATTATTATTATTATTGCAATTTATTATTATAAATATTACTATTATTTTTATAATAAATGTTATAAATATGTAAAGGTCTCAAGTAATAATACCACGCGGGGAATATTCAAGGAAAGGGTCTATTACTCTATTTTTTTCTATTGGAATATTGAAACTCCGGTACCAAGCTCCACACGACACGACGTGGTTTGCTGCAATTTTATTGGTTATATTCAGTGTTTGAAATAACTTTTTTTCTCCCGTGTGTGGTGCGCAAAACAGCAAAGTTTCTCCTGCACTGTATAAAAAGCTTCGAAAATAAAAACAAAAAATGCATCTTCTATATATATATATATATATATATATATATATATATATATATATTCTATCAATAGACATGATAATAAAAGTCTGTTAATATGTAACTAGATGTTACAAATTCTGTATATGTGTGTATGAATTAATATATGATAACCTAACCTATATAATTTAAAATGATGCACGTGGCTAGCAAAATTTACAAGTATATCAAATTAGTTATAAGTGATAACATTGCTATATATTGTAAATGAAAACTCACCTGTCACTATCCCAGGTATTTTGAAGAAACATTTCGAGTGGTGACTACTCTTCTTACTTCCGCAGTACGGATATTCGCATTTAATTCGTCCGGCCATCCTTCCCTCGCCTAGGCAAGAAAATTCAATATGTCTTCTTCGTCAGTTCTTGAAATACGGCAAGAAATTGTTCCAGGACTAACAACTTAAACCAAGAGCACGCAAGTTCATTCTCCATTTCCAGGAGTCTAAAATCAGTGACGGAATGTTGGTAAGAGGCGATGTTAGCGCTCATCATGGCAGTGCCATAGAATTAACAGCGATTAACAGGGAATAGATACGATTGACCCTCTCTCTTCTATTTCTACTCCTCTTGTTTTATAACGTACGCTCTGCCTGGCGAAGTGGGATGAGTTCTGGTCTGGTTGTCCTGTCCGTACAAAAGAACATCCCCTGCTGAGAGTTACTGCTATAATTCTCTGCGCGTGCAAGGTGGCATGGTGGGGATACTCGCTTCTCTCAAGCTCGCAGGTCGTCCTGTATACAGGCAGCTCAACTTGTCAATAGCGTTACAAAATATTGTGTTTGACGTGTGTGTTTACTGTTTGTGTGAGTGAATTTACTGTGTTTAGGTTTTACTAGGGTTAATAGTTGTGTGCCAGCGCAGGTGAACAATTTAAATTACTTATTTAATGATAATAGCACTTGGAAATGTACACTGTAAAAGATCTTTCGCAAAAGCCATTCTCTTCTCGCCCACTAGGAGAGAAATTACATATACGGTCTTACTAATAAAAACTCTATATACAGACGTTTAACTGTCTTATACTTATACAATGAGTAGCTCGTTTATAAGTCGTGCGTAAATTCCTTACTAATAATCACTACATACGTCGTGTATAACAGTATAACTGTTACACAGCTACGTCATAGTTTCGTCATTACTTCGTTACGAAAGGTATTAGAATATCTGAGGTTCTCTACTGGATCCGGTAGAGCGCTCTAGTGTGGCGTGTTAAATATCGATAGTACAATTGGCTCTAATCGATTACCACACTACATTTTGGTCAAAGAGTACAAGCTACAGCAATATTATCCTAATAATTCTATGATCTTTGGTTTGTTCTTCTGTGGTTACAAGGTAAACATCATCATAAAATGACAGTCGATACGAACAGCTGTTAAAGGGGCGGCCATTTTTTCCCTATATACAACGCTTAAACAAGAGGTTTCGTGTATATAACTACTGAAAAACAATTTCCATTGTATAGTTACAGCCTGTTTATACGTCCATAGCTTATTCACGGTTTATTAGTAACGTTTTCTGTCTCAACTCTGCATAAGTCTGGTATAAAAACTATACACGGTTTATTAGTAAGACTGATAGTGAATAAGGATAGACCTACCCCGCCACTTCCGAATTTAGTGCAACAATATAAAACAAAAAGCGAACAATACACTAGAAATTTTTCTATTTCACAATATGAAATTATAGAATAGTTAGCGGGTTGTGGAACTTCAAACAGGTTATTTTGCTGGCCATGGTTATTGTTTGATCATAAATAATGCAATTTTGAATAACGTTATTTGTAGTTGCCTCCTTTCTCCGGCATTTGCAGGGCAGTCGTTGAAACAAGGTGATTAATTTTTAAGAAGTCGTGGTGCGAGTACTTTGAATAATATTTAAATGTCATTTTCTTTTAATTTTATGTCATTTTTACTTTAGTTTGAGGGCATTTTAGTGATCATTTTAAGTAGATTTTTAGGTCATCAACATCCGCCCCATAGTTATTATTTATAAATAATACTAAATTATATATTAAAAATGGCAGTTAATGTTGACCCGATAATTCACTTAGGCCTGTAATAATTGTGCGAGATAGACCAACTATATATTTTTAACAGAACACCCAAACTTCAGGTTCAGCACGCGCCACTGATGTTTACTTTAAATAAAAATTTTGTTTTCTGTGCCAACATGATGAAACGATTCGTCGTTTCTGCAAAAGTGGAACATAGTTTTTTTGCATATGTACAGGACATTAGTGTGTTGCGAAGTTTCTTGTTGAGATTATTAATGAAAATTTCACAGCCGATCACCTGCAGATTACCTGAACGCATACTCCGAAATTTTCTGCCGCTTACGCGTGGACATGTCTTTAAGCCTTTTCGCGATTTTGTCCCTCACCGGCTTACGGATGGTACTTGTAACTCCAGATAAGCACCTCTATACATCTCTTGAATCTGAGGCGCTTCAGTGTTGTGCAGTCAATTAAAAAATACCTGAAAATATGTTTGTGCGAGATCGTGCGTATTTGCCTGCTTTCCGCACAAAACCAATACGCGGTAAGTGTGAAATACCACATTCAGTATTCCCAACCTAACACACATAACAATTTCCCTCTTCTTACCGCTTAAGCGCGACATTCATTTCACTGCTTTAGGCTTTAAACATATTACTTTTAGAGACGTTTAACATAGTAATAATTATAAATTGGAAACTTACCACTGCAATTTCACCTAAATTGCACTGTTAATTATTGTTTTTAAATATTTTCAAAAATGAAGTAAACTCTACAACACCACAAAAATTACTGCATTTGTAATGCAAGTAACATTAAGGAAGCCGTGAAAAAAATCAACAAAATTCCAGATGCCGATGTTATTACTGCAATATGTTATATAAATAATATTGTTAAAATATTAAAATGAAAAATAAATCATTACATAACTTTACCGTTTGTTTTAAGTTCGCATTTATAGACTGGGGGAAAAAAAAGACAGACGTATATCACGGCCTGCTGGAATATAGTAAACACAGAAAACATTTTATAGCAACAATGTTGAAGATAGATATTTTAGTTTTTAAAAGTTGCCGTCATTGAACAGAAACCAAGATGGAGATTTCATTGCAACTAATTAGAAATTCCTCTTTCAGGTATGTAATAAACGATCTTCGCACAAAATAATGTACGATTCACGAGCGATATATTTGTTTTCATGTTCTCGGAAATTAAAAAAGCTCAACTACGTTTCGCTTTTTAAATCTTTTCCTCGAACATGAAAACATCAACATACCGCTCTTGTAACTCATATTACTATTGTCCTATATATAGCTTGAAATATATGAGAGAGTAACTCCAATTTAACACTTCACAATATATCGTACTTAAGGATATATTCAATGTTGTATGTGTGAAGAAATACCTTGAGAAATCAAGATTAATGAAAACTGTGTGAACTTATGTGTGAAGGGAATGTCTGGAAGTAAAAACAATATTATTGCCGCTGTAAGAATTTGAAAGGAAAAGCCCCAGGGGCCACGAAACCCCAGTAACGACGAATCATCAGTGTCTCATTACACTGAAGTTTGAAGAGGTGCTGGGTGCAGCGCTGAATAACGCAATTATGTATCGTGTCATTATATGTGAATGACAGTCTCGTACTCACATAATGAAGTGTGTCTTCCAAGGGGGCTTGGGGCTTAAGGGAAACTTGCTGGAACATTCATCAGCTGACTTTGCAGTCTAAATCTGAGACGTTGCGTTGAGGAGAGGATTATATGAATGAAATAGCGTACAGGGTTTCCAAAATAAACTTGAAATGATTATAATATAGTTTAATTATAGTACAAATATTGCAACCTTCACGTGGGCTAGCGGTTAGTGCGTCTGACCACGAAACCAAGTGGCCCGGGTTCGAATTCCGGTCGGGGCAAGTTATTTGGTTGAGATTTTTTCCGGGGATTTCCCTCAACCCAGTATGAGCAAATGCTGGGTAACTATCGGTGCTGGATCTCGGACTCACCTCACCGGCATTATCAGCTTTATTTAATTCAGACGTAAAATAAACTAGTGAAAAAATCGTCAAAACGGAATGACCCTTATACTGCGTGCTCAGTTCAAAGTGTGACATGGCTCGCTGTATGCCGTCATGTGGCTAGTCGATGTGCCTAGAGAATTCAATCTTCCCACACTTCCACAGAGGCGTATTACGTATGTGCCAGAGAAGTTGCCTAGCAAGTACGGCGCTCATTCAGAAAAATACTTACCGATACGTACGGTAACACCTGTAGTGGCAGGAATGTGAACTATTTGGAAACACGTACTGAGGTGAGTTTTTTTCTTACTGTCGCGATATGTGGAGAGGGTTAAGACGATTACTTACGTATTTTCTGACATTAACTTCGACGGTCAACATGGACACGGAGCATTTTATTTGTGTTGTGGAATGTTACCGTATGAAACCGTTGATAACAAATACTCTGCGTACGACTTGGCCGCGCAACACACAGTTCGAAAGAGGTTATGGTAGCACACATACTGTGTAGGCCGCCATATGTTGCTACGACGTTCAAGTTATACCGTACACGTTCTCAAGTTCAGATTGAACGTCTTGATTAATAGGCAACTTCTCTGACATAAAAGCTGAAACTCGCTTCAAATCGCTGACTCACAACAGTGACGTCATAACACACTTTGAAATGAACACCCAGTAGTTGTTACTAACAGTTTGTAGAGATTTCTCAAGTTTATATTTTCCTGACCATTGAATGGAAACTTTCGTTGTGGTATTCCAGTTGCACCAAAGAGGAGACCTGTAGCTGAAATGTGATTAATACAGTATAATAGGCCTACTTAATATTAGTATTGCATTTACTGCACATTTAAAGTACAAAAGTAAAATTCTTTTAATAGTTTATTATCGTAATACAACAGTCTAGTATTTACAGTTACGAAGCTTGAGTTGTGAGGGTGCTAGGAACAATAGACTGTGCCGGTACTATTTCGCATTGTCTGTAATGAGGCGATATTAGCGATCCTAGTGATTAGCAACTATCTATAAATGTATATTTACTACGTATTGAGCTTCGTGACTGTATGTACTAGACTGTGGTAATACACTGTTCTCTCAAATTGACTGAGCATATTGGGAATTAAATCAATGACTTTTTCAAAACACGCTATGAAATGTTCCATATAAAACAATTCTTATCTCGAACAGGAAACAAAAACGAGCAAAATCATATTAAACTTTTTTGTTTCAAATACCTCAAAGAATAACCCTCCGAGATTAATGACATTACTTATGATTCACCCTGTATATGTATCATTTGTGTAACAGAACTTTCAGTACTGATCCACAGGGATTTAAAAATATTTCAAAATATTAAAGATTAGAATTAGAACTTCGTGTTCACGGATGGGTTATTTCATGTGAACACTAACTTAACCACAAAATTGTTAAAGTTAATTATTTTCTTGTTGATTTTGATGAGCAATAATTGTATGGCTATTAGCATGTAAAGACCAAATGCTGATCTTGTGTGTTATGTAATATACCAGATTTTTAAATTAAAGAAATGGTTAAAATGAAAAGTCTTGAATTTATAATTTCTGTGGTTGGCTAAACAATGTTGTGTAACACACAATCCTTTTGTTTTGAAAGCAGTCATTGTTTTGTATTTAATATTGGAAGGAATTTTCGTCTAGATTCTCCATTTTTATGCTAAATTTATTAATCACGTTTGCATTAGCGTAGTTAATAGACGTTAATGTCGTAGTAATCACACAAAACATGAATTAGTACATTATGCAACGAGCCTATAATGAAGGTAATTAAGAAGCGAGTATGGATATTTATGAAACGAGCGCAAGCGAGTTTCATAATTTTCATACGAGCTTCTTAATTACCATTACAGGCGAGTTTCGTGCGACTTTTTATGCTCGACCATATTTCTAACTTGATATTATTAATTTTCTTTGTATCTGACCTTGGCCAATGTCCCGTATGTTGTGAGATGTGCGCAGACGCGAAAGTATTGATTTTTTTCCGAGGAACAGATGTTCACATTGATCTTGCTAGGCCATAAGAACCTACAGAGATAACATTGAAATTAAATTAGACATTGAAAAACGAGATGACAAATTGAATTTATTTGAATATTATTTACAATTAACTCTAATTATTATAGTAACAGAACATAACCTTCTGCGACAATATTGGATTTCCAGCCTCCGTGACTTTTCGCTAATTCTCTATCGATTGCATATCCGAGAATAATCGATACTTGCGGTTTTATAACGGTAGAAAGCTGACCTGTCATTGGCTGAACAGTTGTAACCTGAGTCGTCATTGGCTGAAAGACCTGACCTTTAATGAGTAGGTGTACTTTAATGACATGCATTAAAGGTCTGCTACCAGGTGTATAATTACTACATTTCGGCATGGTCGAGCATAAAATATTTTTCATACATCTTGGATAATCAATACTACATTTAACAATAATAATACAAATAATAATAATAATAATAATAATAATAATAATAATAATAATAATAATTGGGATATGATGGTAGAGACTGGATTAATCTTGCTCAGGATAGTGACCAATGGTGGGCTTATGTGAGGGCGGCAATGAACCTCCGGGTTCCTTAAAAGCCAGTAAGTAAATAATAATAATAATAATAATAATAATAATAATAATAATAATAATAATAAATTATCGAAAAGAACTATCACAGTATTACCAACCCTTACCGTACATATGAGACTTTGTGTATTGCTATCTAATGTATCATTGAAATATATCTTGATGTCACTTAATCCAAAGCTTAACAGAATTCATGTCTTAAAGAATTCTTGTGGAAACTTGGTGCCAACAAATGGTCACAACCGTCATAAAAAATAAAAGTATGTTTTGTATGATGTACAATATCTTTAAGGGACACTGGGACTGAATTTGACATTTGATATCGTTTTGGTTCAGTTGTTTTTAAATTTTGTGGCTTGGTTCTATGTATGTATGTGTATATATGTATATATATATATCGTCGGTTTCTTGGTAAAAGTGACCAAGTCCAAAATGCAAAATTGTTGGGAAATGGCATTTAAAGGTTTAATAATCCATCCTAAGATAACTATACTTCTTTAGATGTTAGTAATAAGTTATTTTGAAGGTAAATGTGCTATATTATTAGTTTTTAATATAACATTATGTCTTAAATTTTCATAATGCTTGGAAACCTTGGAATGTGACTTGGTCACTTTTACCAAGAAACCGACGATATATATATAAACATTTGTACCAAATTTCAACAAATTTGATACATTGGTCCCCACAACATTACTTTTTTCTTATTTAATGAAACTAAATCATGCGTAAATCCAGATTGCCCCTCGCAGGACTATAAATGAAATTCTGTTTTCAAACTTTTTGTGAAGAATTAACATTCCTTAATTAATAAAACTACATATTGATTTTGAATGTGAACACTTGGGAAGAACATAAAATTTTTCGTTTGGGACATTTTCTTTTCGTTTAATTTCCTTATTTTTTGAAAGTTAAAAATTCATTACACGAAAAATATTTAATCAAGAGCCAATTCCATGCACAGTTTTCTGTGTAGATACACAGAGAGTGTTCATGCAATATTTCATGCAAATTGGAGCAAATGGAAATCACGAAGGACCATTTGTACGATGAAAAATATGTCGTTTTGAGAAAATGCAATTTATTAAAAATTTTGATTTTTTTTTCACATTGAGTGTTTCAGAACTCCCCAGCACCATAGCTTTTTCCTTCCTTCTTCTTGTCTTCCTCCTGCCTCGGTTTTGACAACCTGGAGATCCTTTTGTAATCAGTATTTGATATCTTATTCTCATACAGCCTCCTCTTGTTTCACCTCGCTGCAATCTCTTGTGTTACTCTTGGAAAATCCTCCTGTCTGACAGTGGTCTTGCGGTGTTCGATGGCACTTCATCCCATATTGTATTCTCCAACAGCATTGCAGGTTGCTATGTTCAGCCTCTTTTTGGAAATAAAATTTTTCTTTGGCCATTTTCACCATATTGAAGGGTGTAAACTTTCATCACAGTCTAGTATATACAGTCACGAAGCTCAATACATAGTAAATATGCATCCATAGATAGAGTTGCTAACCACTAGGATCGCTACTATCGCTTCATCACAGACAATGCGAAATACTGGGTGTTCATTTCAAAGTGTGTCATGACGTCACTGTTGTGAGTCAGCGATTTGAAGCGAGTTTCAGCTTTTATGTCAGAGATGTTGCCTATTAATCAAGGCGTTCAATCTGAACTTGAGAACGTGCATGGTATAATAATTGAACGTCGTAGCAGCAGATGGCGGTCTGTACGGTCTGTGTGCTACCATAACCTCTTTCGAACTGTGTTTTACGCGGGCAAGTCGTGCGCAGTGTATTTGTTATCAGCGGTTGCGTACGGCAACATTCCACAACACAAATCAAATGCTCAGTGTCCATGTTGACCGTCGAAGTTAATGTCAACATATACGTAAGTAATCGTCTTAACCCTCGCCCCTTATCCCGACAGTAACAAAAAAAAACTCACCTCAGTACATATTTCCAAACAGTTCACATTCCTGTCACTACCGCTGTTACCATACGTATCGGTAAGTACTCTTCAGAATGAACGCCGCGCCGTACTTGCCAGGCAACTTCTCTGGCACACAGGTAATACGCCTCTGCGGAAGTGTAGGAAGATTGAATTCTTTAGACTCATCGGCTAGCCACATGACGGCATACAGCGAACCATGACACACTTTGAACTGAACACGCAGTAATACCTGCACAGTCTATTGTTCCTAGCACCCTCACAACTCAAGCTCCGTGACTATATACACTAGACTGTGCTTTCATTTTCATTTTAGATCAATTACGGTGGTATTAGTTCATAAAAGCATCAAAAGATGGCAGAGGAGGCATGCTTTGAACAAGGTCGCTAGATGTCGCTGTCGAACAGCTCTTAGTCAGGTCCTCTCATACCATTCCACTAATGTCCGCCATCTTTGCGCCATCGGTTGCTGTTGTCAAGCAGAACGTTCTCCGAAAGTTATCGAAATATCTGTTTTGGAAAGTTATTTTATGAAATCTATAAATTTAAACACAAGTTCCTGCCACAAACCAACCATAGTGCAATGCAAACCTAAGAGTTGGCGCAAATATGGCAGGGTGCGAATACCTGACTTATCGACGGAGCTTGGCTTTGAAGCATCTACAGCGAAAACTGAGGGAAATTTGAATATGAGATTCGAAAAATAACGGTAGTATTTACAATTGAGGAAACGTGGGCTTTGCACGTTTTAAACCCCTTCACGTGATATTTTAAAAATGGCGTCAGACCTTTAAAAATGACGGATGGAGGCTAAATATAAAACAGAAATGTAGACAAATGTGTAAAGTCATCGGTTATGTAAAAAAATATAAAAACAAAAATTGGAAATTTTTGTCATTTTGGCCAAAAATTCAGTCCTAATGCCACTTAATAATGTTGTTTTAGAGATTTTGTTAGTACATCTGTAAAAAGTGTAGAAATAACTTTTGTGCGAGATCGTGCGTATTTGCTTGGTTTCCGCACAAAACCAATCCGCGGAAAGTCTAAGGGCCGTATTTGTAGACATTTTTAGCGCGGGTTTTCGGTGGATTATCAGCGTTTTTCGTATTCATAAACCAGTGTTAGCGATAGGATATGATTTGAATTCTGTACTAGTAACCAGTGGATAGCCAGGGCTAGCTTAGTACGCTCGTAGCGCGTGCTGCGAAATGTCTATGAATAGCACCCTTAAATTCCACATTCAGTATTCCCAACCTAACACACATAACAATTTCCCTCTTCTTACCGCTTAAGTGACATATTGATTTTACTGCTTTAGGCTTTTAACATATTATTTTTTAGAGACCTTCAATATAGTAATAATTATAAATTGGAAACTTACCACTGCAATTTTACCTAAATTGCACTGTTAATTATTGTTTTTAAATATTTGCAAAAATTAAGTAAACTTTACAACTCCACTAAAGTCACTGCATTCGTGATGCAAGTAACATTAAGGAAGCCGTGAAAAAAATCAACATTCCAGACTCATCATAGACTGGGGGAAAAAAAGACAGACGTATATCACGGCCTGCTGGAGTATAGTAAACACAGAAAACATTTTAAAGCAACAATGTTGAAGATAGATATTTTTGTTTTGCAAATTTGCCGACATTGAACAGAAACCAAGATGGAGATTTAATTGCAACTAATTAGAAATTCCTCTTTCAGGTATGTAATAAACGATCTTCGCACAAAGTAATGTACGATTCACTAGCGGTATGTTTTCTTTCAAAAAAGCTCAACTACTTTTCGCTTTTTCAAACTTTTCCTCGAATATGAAAACTTCAACATACCGCTCTTGTAACGCATATTACTATTGAACAAGTGTGAACATGTAGTTCTATTATTAAAAATATTTTGTTTCGTGGATTATAGTACAGATGTCAGAACCGTCACAATGGAATGCAGGAGAAAATGAAGACGAGAATATTATTGTTCATCTTACGTCATTACAGCCTACATTTTAAGTTGTTTGTATTCTCATTGTACTCAGAACTCAACAGGTTTAATGCTTTCTTAACTGGAATTAATGGGTACAATAAGGACTTAGTTGCTGGCCATGTCATGTGCTTTACATGGGAAGTTCAGTGAATTGGTTCAGAAACTAAGAGGATGTTAAATTCTTCCCGCTACTGTGTAAAATCTCACTTCTGTGTACACGGCTTTAATGACATCATTAGAGCAGGGAATACAGCAGAGTTGTCATAGCCATATAAATCTGTTGTGAAAGCCTGCGTGAAAGGAGTGGTATCGTCCTGATAGAGCAATGTTTATCCGCATAATAGCCCTTTGAGAATGACAAGACCAGAAAACGAAACTTGCGTTCAGTATACCCTGTTACGTTACAAAGGAAATGCGAAACCAACAACAACCGTTCCATAGAATTTCGTGTCCTTTACAATTCCCTCCCAGGGACGTATTAACCTATAATCCATTTCCAATACGTACCAGAAGAAAGGTTTCTCCTTTCTTCTTCTTTTAACCACAAACCGACCTCATTCACTCGTTTTTATAAGTTATTTAATCTCCGTTTGAAAAAAAAAAAAGATATATTTAATTTCTTAGTCTTTGGGTTTCGTGGACATAAACTTCCTCCCTCAAAATATTTAAATTCGAGAAACTAATACCAGAAAATTGTAATAGTGGCTTTTGTAGCTTCGTGTGTGAAGGAAATATCAAGTCTTTAATCCATTTACACTGCAAATGGAAAAATATCCGGTACCAGTGGTAACTTAATTACATAAAATAATTACAATTAACAATAATAATAATAATAATAATAATAATAATAATAATAATAATACTGAAGTCAAAATAGCCCAATTAACAATTAAACCTAATTTTCCATTACAACCTACATATATACACATAAATATGACATTCACACGTATATTAGTTTGGCACTGATACTCTTTCGCTATTTTCACTTCACTCTCATCTCACTCAATGCACTGGCATTATAGAACACATTTCACTACCACCTTAGAACACACAATAAAAAAGTCAGGAACCGCTGATGTATACTGGGTGTTCAGTTCAAAGTGTGTCATGGCTCGCTGTATGCCGTCATGTGGCTAGTCGATGAGCCTAGAGAATTCAATCTTCCTACACTTCCGCAGAGGTGTATTACTTATGTGCCAGAGAAGTTGCCTGGCAAGTACGGCGTTCATTCAGAAGAGTACGTACCGATACGTACGGTAACGCCTGTAGTGGCAGGAATGTGAACTGTTTGGAAACACATGCTGAGGTGAGTTTTTTTCTTACTGTTGGGATATGGGGAGAGGGTTAAGACGATTACGTACGTATTTGTTGACATTAACTTCGACGGTCAACATGGACACAGAGCATTTGATTTGTATTCTGGAATGTTGCCGTACGCAACCGATGATAACAAATACCCTGCGTACGACTTGCCCGCGCAGAACACAGTTCGAAAGAGGTTATGGTAGCACACAGACCGTACAGATCGCCATCTGCTGCTACGACGTTCAAGTTATACCGTACACGTTCTCAAGTTCAGATTGAAAGCCTTGATTAATAAGCAACTTCTCTGACACAAAAGCTGAAACTCGCTTCAAGTCGCTGACTCATCAACAGTGACGTCATGACACACTTCGAAATGAACACCTAGTATTTTATTTTTTGTTACTGAAAATATTACATTTCTTGCGGATCTCAGATGAGTTGCCTAGTAGGTACTGAACAGGAACAAAATCCGAATAGTAATTTAGGAGAAATCATTGTAAATGAAGAAAGTGACATTAAATGCGGAATTACTTTTCTGTATCAATGCCACAGAAAACGTGCATCCTCGTAAATATTTCGAAATTGATGCTTTTGTTCATGATAATACCGCCTCCAATCGCAAAAAAAAAAAAAAACAAAGGAACTGTTGCTTTTTTGAAACCGTCTGGAAGTTCGAAGTAGGCATCACATCTGGTAGAAAGAAATGTCTTCATCATTCTTATGTCACCTCTGAAATACAGAAGTTTTTGTAGCCGATGACGTGGGGTATCTTTCGTTTTCTACACGTGCCCACCACTGCTTTTGGCTACTGCCTTAGTATTGGAGTCTCATATTGACTGTTGCAGTGAAGTTCGGAGGACGTGGTGGCGGCTGTGACAGAAGTGAGTGGGAGGCGAACTAATGGCGCGTTATATTTGCCTAATTGCCTGCTCTAAATTCTGGTACTATTAATGCTGCTCACAGTACATGTCTATCAAACACTTAGGCGTGCGGAATATCAAAGAAGGGAAAGTTAGTTTTTGTGGAAAAAATGTCGATTTGTATGCTTCTCACTGGCACAAGAAGCATTGAAAACTTTTTATTCTTTGGATTCTAAAGTGAACGGGAAAGGAAGCCCGAACTTAACTGATGCAAAGTTTCACATCTGCATTCTTGGGTCTCCAACTTTTATGCACGTTTGTGAAGCATTCTCCATCCCTCCCAGTACCTTCTTTCATGATTTGCCTCTCTTTCTGTTCCGTTATGTTCGAGGCGTAACTCAGACATCCTTGCTCCTCCAAGTCAGGCACGGATGATCTTGGAATCGTCTTCGTTGATAGGATTTGTACGTGGCGTTGCGAGCCAAGAGAGCTTGCATTACTTCTAGAAACGATTGGCCTATATCAACAGCGTTTCTATCAAACGAGAAACAAGTCCTTTCTCGTGTCACCGCGATTATATAATCGTATTCGATTTTATTAACAGCGTGCTTAAAGTGACATCGAATTGTCCATGCTGACAGTGTTAAATTGTATTAGGCCTATATAAGGAACATTCTCTCAAAAGCATATGAAGCTAGACAATTGATTTTGTACAGCTCGTCAACACATAAGTTTATTTATGCTGAAACAGTAGCTTTTCTTTAATTTGTGTTTTTTTACTGAGAAAACCCTCCTCAAATCGTATATTTTTTTATGATTTTCAGTACATTACTCCCTCTAACATCTTCAAAATTTAACAAATAGCAAAAACATTGTACATACATAACATTAGATATCCAGATGAATTATTCCTGTAAACTTAACATTTATAGAATAAAGAGCAGCTGAGGAAAGGTACTTTTTGAATGGAAAAACTAAAATTAAGGAAATAAACGTTAAAATAAGGATTATACACACGTCCTACATTCCTCCTCAGAAAAAAACGGAAAGTAAATTTTGATACCGTATTTGCTCGCGTAATTTGCACCCCCGCGTATTTTGCGCACCCTAATTTTTAAGGGATTATTTTGATCTTTATTTTTGCTCCGTGTATTTTACGCACACATTTTACGTACATATTTTTTTCAGTGTAGTAGGGATTACGTACATATTTTTTTCAGTGTAGTAAGGATTTTCCTTCCCTACAGTCCATCGTAGGTCATTCACCAGCAACTGAAGTACCTGCTTCAGAAAGAAACCCCAAAGTTCCGCTACTTTAACAATGCTTGTCCTTGGTAGAGACAAGTTACTGGTATAGATAATTAGCCCTACCGTAAATACTTACCTGAGATAAACTCAGAACAGGACCTCGTATTTGAAAAATCCGCATATTTTACGCACCCCAATTTTTCAGTAGCCAAAGTTAATTAAAAAGTGCGCAAATTACGCGAGCAAATACGGTATAAGTTAATTTTAGTACAGTCATACGTGAAATATCATTTTGAAGAAGAAATATTAAAGGATAAACTGGTAGAATAACAAATGTAAAATTTTCAGCCCAAAATTACTAAATTTATGAAGTATGAGCCTTAAAATTAAAACTTGTTTTCCTCTTCTCAGAAAGTCGAAAAAGTGACATGAATACAATTGAATCGTGGTCCGCCGACTTCGCTCTGTGGTAGCATGTCTGCCTCCAGACTACCCGGCCGGGGTTCGATCCCTGGTGGTGACAATTTTTATGTAAAATTTCTACTTTGGGACTAGGAGAGATGGTGGTGCACGACATCTAATCACTAGATTGTGTACCAATATGCCTGGGTTAAATCTCAACTCTCTCCGCAGTGCATATGAAGAGAGGACATAAAATGTCACTGTTGATAGTGATTCGTCCGTCGGAAGGGGACGTTAAGCCTGGCGGCCCCTTGGTGTTATTCGACAGGAGTAGGCTACTTGCCGGCACCGGGTTTCCCTTTCTCCCTTCCTCATCATTATCATCACTCATTCCATACACTACACTTACACGAACACTTACACATACACTCACTCTAGCACACGACATAATTCTAAACAGATACTACACATGTACAGAGTGGCTCGCCGAAGTGGTGAGCAACTATAAAATGGGTCACAGTCCTGCCATCTATCCGCTATATGCGGAACCCGAATCGTGTAAAGTGAAGTGGGTAGGCATTGAATACATACATGCATGCATGCATACATACATACACATACATACATATATACATAGGTCTACATACATACCTGCATACATACATACATACATACATACATACACACACACATCATGGCTTATGTTACCTGAGAGGAGAAATCTGCACTCACTTTCTCTTTTATATCGAATTATGCACACTTCATCCCCCTATTATTTATTCGCTCGTTTTCATACTCTCTCTCGCTATCATAATATTAATACTCTATCGCAATGCGATAACACGCTAGAAATTCCACTTCACACATCATCTCTGTATTCCTCATCTTTTACTGTTGCTACCTCTCGTCACTGGAACTCTCTGCCGCCTGAAGTCAAGGGCTGCCGAACATTGAAATCTTTCAAATCCAAGTTTGAAAATTATCTTATGACGAGTTGCCAAACTAACTTACTATTATGACAAGTGTTGTATTGCATGTTTCCACGTATTCACATTTTTTAAATGTTAAGTGATATTTAACTTATTTTATATTTTTGTTTTCATATTTTCCGACAATGGTATATCTCTAATGTGATAAGTTGAGCTATATATAATCATAATTTTCCTTACTGTGTATACTTAAAAATATTGTATTCATTGTATGCTTTGTACTGCACTATTTTATTACTACTACTACTAGTATTATTATTACTATTATTATTATCATTATTATTATTACTATTCTTATTTTTTATAATCATTATTATTATTATTATTATTATTATTATTATCAATAATTGGCTTATTTTTTATGCTTTGTATGCCTCATTGATTTTGACCTGCTGTTCACATTTTATTATGCTTTTTTCTTTCTTTCTGTATATTATATATTGTGTATGATTTCTTCTTACTTGTTTACATTTTATTATTATTATCTTATTCAGTTTTGTGTGTAAAATTGTAGTGTACTTTGTAAATTTGTAGTGTTTTTGTAACGCAGTTTTTACTCCTGGTTGAGTGTTAGAGAAGGCCGTATGGCCTTAACTCTGCCAGGTTAAATAAGTCATTATTATTATTATTATTATTATTATTATTATTATTATACATACATCTTACAAATAATTAGCGATAAAACACGTAATATAATATTTTTATCACAATTTCTTTTTTCGAAATTAAGCGAAATTATCTGGTTTCTAGCCCATGATGTAAGTTACTCAGCGACTGCAACACAAAGCAAATAAACAGCAAACGATTGCGGTGACTCGTGTTAGGAAGAACTAAGGCACAATAGTTTATCTATTGTACACAGTAGAGGAACTCTAGACCGCAGTTAACCTGAAACCACCTTCTTCTCTCCCATCGGGCAACAAGTTTCGCTGCCTGATGATGATGATGATGATGATGATGATTCGTTACAGAATTCTTCAATAAATCTGCGGTCAAAGAAGATAGAATTCCAAGTCCGATGGCAATGGTTAAAGTTCTCCCTCCGAGCTTGCATGAAGAGGACAGAAGAAATATGAAAATCATTTCTTCTCTACCCTCGTTCCGAATATCGATTCGTCTGATGACTTTATTTCGAATTGCGAATTGCATTTTCCTTTATGTGTGGAAAGTAAGACATTTTGTGCAACACCTTTAGTGTTCTTATCCCCGTCTCATTCTAACCATCAAGCAAGAGACACAGGGGATTGGAAAACTAGGCTCTAAAAATTCTGCACCAGTGAAATGTACTGGGATAGTCGGCCGGGTTCCCTATTGCTACGATAAATTTGATTTCCTCGCGTACATGCGGAGGTCACTCCCGTATTCAAAACACGACCTGCATGATCCTTCCTGCTGGTCCACAGAATTAAAGTGCGTATCGATTTATCTCGATCAAGGCTCAATCGCACTCGATTCCCTATTGTGCTTACGTCACAATCTGCTGCTGATGCGTTGTCGATGTTTCAGCCTCGATTTTTAAGCACCGATATTATTTATCAATTGGAATTGCATCAACCCCTGGCACTCTTTTGAAAAGGCTTCCATTTTATTGAGTTATAAAAATATAATCTCTGTGACATCTTGACTGACGTTCTAATTAACTTCTCAAGCATGTCCAGCTGAAGTACGGAAATGTAGCTCTCTCTCTTCAAGGGGTCATGGGTTCAATTCACCGCAGTTTCTGCGAAATATTAGTTTTGTTTCGATTACTACTTCATTTCGCACGGATCCCAAAAAATGTCTTGAGTAGCGATGAACAAATCTAACTGCCGCTCTCGCTCGCTGTGTTCAATGCACTTGTCTTTCGAGTCTCGTCTCGTAACTCTCGTGCGCTTCGAGAGTCTCGCTCATCATTCTCGAAATAGTATTTGGTCGACGTGGAAAGATTTCGTAACTTTGAATAACATACATAATTGAAATAAATAACATTAGAGATGTTTAATTTATGCAAAAGACAAAACAAAACAGTATCATAATTATCAAAATGTTCTGGTTCTAATAATGAGCTATTACCTATGGTTATATAAATAAAAAAACTCAAATAAAATTTCATTTCTAAGAAACGTAACACATAACGTTGAAAAAACAGTTAATATATATATTTTTTTTACTTGAGAGTGTACATTTGATCTCAAACATACGAAAAAAAAATCCTAGGCTTTTAATAAGGGCCTAGTAATTAAATGAAGTTTGGGGAACGGATTATTATACACTGGAAGGTAGAGATGATGCTTCAAACAGGGTAGTTGATTGTTTATACATATATGAGGGGCTCACAACCAGAGTGGATCAAGTCCATCAGTGATCAGTTTGTGGATTAATACAATTTAGGATGGAGAAAAACTTAGATTTATTCATTGCCATAACAAACGAAGTCCATAACTCATTTGTTACTCCACAGAGGGCAGCATTTCCTATGGAAGGTGAAGGTTGCTAAGCATGAGCCAGGAACTTTAAGACTCAATATCTCAGAACTATTCCAGATGGACTTGGTCCACTCTGGTTGTGAACCCCTCATATAATAGTTGCCAAAACATAAACGTTCAGTCTGGTATAAACAACTGTGACGATTCAAAGCTGCTTGACATTAGAGAGTTGACCACTCCCGAGGTCTCGAAAGTTAGCTTGATTCATTCACAACCAGTAAGAGCTGTTCCATCTCAAATCGACCGAAATATAGAGGAAATTAACCTTACAATTTCTAAACACAATGAAGCTTTTTGTATGTAGAGAACTGTGATACAATGCTTTGTGCAAAGTTTGAGGCATCAGAACTTCATAGTGTTTAAATTAAAAATAATTAAATTTATCGTATTTTCATAAAATTAGCAACTTTAAACTGTTGTAGCTCCGAAACCCTTTCACCAAATGATCAAAATCATGGTTTATTTTGATGCTGAGAAATTAAAGTTTATATTGACATATAAACAGATTTTCTTACTTTTTATGGAAATGGAGAAATTTAGATTTTTCCTCATTAAGACGCCTTTGCCTAGGAAAAAATATTTAAAAAATATATAATTAGATTCCGCATTGAAAGTACAAATAAACACATATTTTTTACTGATGGTATGTTGATAAGAAAGTATTGAAAATATAAAATAAAGAAAATGAAAAGTACGCGCATGAACTAACCAGCTGACTGTGAGACGGGAGCTAGCCGAGACAAGCAACGTCAGGAGACAAACACGTTATGTTTCGTCTAGTAGCGCATAGCTGGGCTAGCTTTATTACAATTTTCATAAACACAGGAGTAAAATGACGCCCAACGCTCTCTTATCTTCAGCTCTCGGCCAGTGCGTGCGGTACTGCGCCGTTCAAGTCCAGGAGTGTGAAAATAATCTATTTAATACCCTCGAAACTTATTGCCATCCCACTAAGCAAACAATGCCGAATCCCTCTTAATAATGCAAGGTTTTTTCTCAATATTTTTTTACATTTTTGCAAATTGGCAAAAAGCCTAAAAGTAAGTAAAATCAAATTATCTTTCTCTCTGTGTACAATAAAAATAAGGATTACTTCTTAACATAACCTACCAAATGTTAGCTTCAAAATGAGCTCCCGTTCGATGTTCTGCAGTAAATGGTTCCAGAGTTCTGAGCGCTGAATGAGGCTTGTTTTTATAAAATACGCTAAATTTGTCGCTCAACAATACGAAAACCGTTTGACTTTCGATAGTATATTTTTGAAAATGCACTCTCCTCAGCACCTTGTATAAATAGGAAAAAAATTAGAGTATAAAAATGCGAGGTTTTTTACTGATCGATTTCATATGGAATAGCCCGTTGGAAAGAGTAAACTTTAAAGATTAGCAGGACTTTTTATTATGTTTTTGAGGATCATTTAAAATATTATGGAGATCAATACACGATGATGCGAAAAATGTGATTTTTGAAGACAATTTATTACTTCAAAATGCAGAAACTGAATGTTGGTAAAATTAATAATAATTAATGATCTTTCAATTAATCAAAATTAAAAATGATGCCCTATGTTACCGCCATTTGCTCGCACAGCCATTTGTTTTCTCCATTGTGCAATAGTACTGGATATCTGTCTTTGGTCAAGCCGGTCCCAACATTCAAGAAGGCGTTGTCTTAAATTTTCAATATTACGAATTCTTATTTTGTAGTAAACTGCTTTTTCTAGTTGACTCCATACCAAATAGCCCATAGGATTAAGATCTCGCTTGAAACTCCAGCGGAAACCATCAGAGAATCTGAGAAATGCGATATTTCACGCAATAATCTTTCAGGAGGGATATCATATCCGTATCTTGCTAATCAATCGTTGTACACTTGAAACAGACCATTCTCGCTGAGCGTAGTTCCTTGCAATTTGACAGGCAGATAAATTATCATATCGGTGCAAATATTTAATGGAAATCTTGTCTTCGTTCGTTAAGCGACCCATTATTCACAAACTGAGAACTCAAAACGGAAGAAAACAAATGATGATAGCACAACAAACTGCTTGGCCTGCTGAACTCGTAAGACCATAATGCTTAGTTCGGCATAAACGATTGACTTTGTACTGCCTTACAAAAAATAAAAAAAATAGTGTTTAATAAATGGTAAAAAATTAAATATTACAGTACTTTCCCGGTCTAAAATGACTGTGAAATTTGCCTGTGAAATAAACTTTCAAGTGAAATCTTTAGCTACTGGAATATAATTAATATTTGAGGAGAAAAATTCTCTCCGGCGCCGGGGATCGAACCCGGGTCCTTGGTTCTACGTACCAAGCGCTCTGACCACTGAGCTACGCCGAATTCAATTACAGATATTATTCTGTAGGACAAATTAATAAATCTATAATATTCTCATAGCTGCAGTGCATATACAGGGTTATTCAAAAGTCTCTTGACATTGTCCTGATATCGCCAATGTATGCATTTCTTTGATATATAATTGGAAAGAATGCTTACCATACAAGAAAGAATAGCAGTCGTTTCAGCTCGACTACGTGGAATGACCTACGAACAGGTCCGGCAAGATTTCGAGAGAAGATTCAGGAAACCGGGGCCTAGCAGGAAAGCTATCAGAGATCTGGTAAACAAATTCCAACGAACTGGCAATTTTGCAGATGAGGAGCGTTCTGGCAGACCGGCTACAACACCACAAACAGTGCAAGCCATACAGGATGCCATCACACGGAGTCCCACCGCTTCTACCAGGAGACTGAGCAGGGAGCTTGATGTTTCACAAAGCACTCCATGGCGTACCTTACGCTATACGCCATACCACATCCAGATAATGCACAAGCTTGAACCTGAGGATTTTGCAGCTCTACAAGCAATGTGTTTTGACTTGTTAGATGCAGTCGAGAATGAAAACCTGATGAACAATGTGCTGTTCAGTGATGAAGGGCCGTTTATGTTCGCTGAGCGAACAATTACAGGGAATACCTACATTGACATGCTACAACACTTCTTTATACCCCAGCTGGAACAGGTAGGAATAACAGACACTCTTGTTTTCCAGCAAGATGGCGCACCACCCCATTTTGCTTTAATTGTAAGAGAATACCTCAACGAACACATTCCCAATAGGTGGACAGGTCGTGGCTCATCGAGAATTTGGTCATCCCGCTCTCCAGACCTGATGCCCTTAGACTTTTTCGCCTGGGTGTTCATTAAGTCTAAAGTGTATCGATTACGGGTCGACACCCTGTAGGAATTAGGACAGCAGCAGACGAGATCATGCATGCTATGCTGAACAAAATGTTCCGGTCTACGGAAGAAAAATGGAGGCTCTGCCTAGACATAGAGAGCAACCACATTGAAATGCACTTAATGTAGTCTTTGGTATAGTATGTTTCAGAAGTATAGGAACTTTTGCAATTACATGCCATTTTCCATAAAATGTCACGAGACTTTTGAATCACCCTCTGTATTTGTACAGATTACTGTGCACGTAACTGCGGAATCCCGGCCAAACAAGTCACTCAGCTGAGTGCGCTCCTAGTATAATGGCAGTTGACATTGGACATTATACGTCAACATATATGCCTAACTTGGAGTCAGGCCACAAAGGAAAACATTGAAGGAGGAGGATTCGATCCGGTACTGTGGATTGAATTCGGCGTAGCTCAGTGGTCAGAGCGCTTGGTACGTAGAACCAAGGACTCGGTTTCGATCCCCGGCGCCGGAGCGAATTTTTCTCCTCAAATATTAATTGTCAGTATTACAGATATTATTCTGTAGGACAAATTAATAAATCTATAATATACTGGAATATAGCCATTTAAATTTTGTGCCTTTTTTTGGCCCACTGCGTATTTGTAATAAATGGTAAGTCATATGATTGAAAATTGAAATATTACTGTAATCTTAATGCGGTGTACCACTACTATTAAACTGCCAAGCTACTAATACTACTAGTAATAACAGTTCTACTACCAGCGCTACTGTAAATATATTACTGCGGATAATGAAAAATTAATTTTAGAAATAGCGGGCTAGTCATGAAATATTCTGTGGCTTGAGAAGTTAAATTGTGGAATGTTAAAGTGACAAAGGTGAGGCTTTGAATGACAGTAGAAAAACATTCAGGTGATATCTCACTTACTGCTTTAAAGACACAATGTTTCGCAATAACAGAATAACAACTGTACAAAGTTGAATTGCAGTATGAAGTGCCTTGCATATTACTAAATGAAGGTTATTTGTCTGCAAGGAACCATTTGTTTACAGACGTCTCTCCTTATACTCAGTGAGGTAGTAATTTATATGACGGAACTTTCCAGATAAGTTTAAGCGTTTTTTCTTCTCTCTCTCTCACTCTCTCTGGAAGGTTTTTACAGGTAAGCTGTAACGTGTGGGGGCGAAGCAAGATTACCAACTTGCTGTAATTGAAATTCCTTGCAATATTTCCTTTCTACAACGAAAATAAATTGCTACTGTCCAGAACAGAGAGGTATTCGTTTCGAGAGCTTCAATTTATCACTTCAATTAAACTCGACTGCCATGTATCTTTGTTTTGTCTCTTGCAGTTGATAGGCCTTCTGACAACGACAAATTCCGAATGATTTGTAATTATTGTTCTATGTCGAAGTATCGAATAGATATCGTGCACTACATTTCAAGTATAATAAAAATAATAATAATAATAATAATAATAATAATAATAATAATCTATACTAATAATAAATCTGCAGCCAAGATTTTTCTGGTAATTTTCGATTTTCCATAAATAATTGGTGTTAACATGTATAATAAACCATTCTGAAACCGAAAATCGCTTTTTTGAAATTTTTGTATGTCTGTCTGTCTGTATGTCTGGATGTTTGTTACCTTTTCACGCGATAATGGCTGAACCGATTTATATGAAAATTGGAATATAAATTAAGTTCGTTGTAACTTAGATTTTAGGCTGTATGGAATTCAAAATACTTTATTTAAAACAGGGGTTATAAATGGGTCTGAATTAAATAAATCGAAATATCTCACTTATTATTGATTTTCATGAAAAATATTACATAACAAAAGTTTCTTTAAAAATAATTTCCGATAAGTTTTACTCTATACACAATTTTGATAGGACTGATGTTTAATGAGATAAATGAGTTTTAAAATACAATAACAACGCCATCTAAGGCGCTGTACTGAAATAAAAACAAATGACTTCGTCTATAAGGGGCCTTGGACAACAACAATCGAAAGCTATTAAACATAGCCTAAGAGAATGTTTCTGTGTTTGTATGAAGTAATATCGAAAGCTAATTAATTTTATTATTTCGCCATTGGAAAGTGTAGTTTCTCTAAATGGACATAATTCTACAATGTTATTACAGTAACTTCTGAAACATATAGGAAGTAATATAAAGTATACACATTAAAACTAAATGATATGTCAATCTTCATTAAACTATGGTTGCATGTAATAACAATTAAGAAACATGTTAAAGGAATTGACATTGCACCAAATGATTGCTCTCTGGACCAAAATGACCGCATTTTAATTATTTAAATACAGTTTAAATTGAGTAACACATTAAACGATTTATTCTTCTATCAAACTCGAATGTTCCGTGAATCAAACGTCCTATTTTAATTATGTAATTACTTTATATTTATTGCTAACGAATGCAGCGGAGCGCACGGGTACGGCTAGTATTAATAATAATAATAATAATAATAATAATAATAATAATAATATTTATTTATTTATTCTGGTAGAGTTAAGGCCATGAGGCATTCTCTTCCACACTACCTGAAGTAAAATACATAATGAAACAATGACAAAAATAGTACTCATACTTAAATATAAAAATAATTTTCATGCACATTAACAAGCTTACACGGGCTATAATGAAATATTAACTAAACATGATACATAATTAAATTATTTACAATTCATATCCTAATGCTACTTTATGATAGGCCTAAATGACAATATATACACAGAGAAAAACCTATAAAAATCGGCTAACACTCACAATTCAATTTCATGTAAAAGTATGTAATTCTTAATTCTTAATTTAAATTGATTAAAGTTCGGCAATCCCTGACATGACGATGCAAGGAGTTCCATAGGCGACAAACTGACACGGTGAAAGAGGATGAATAGAAAGAGGTGCGGTAACGAGGAATGGATAATAAGGCTTGATGTTGATTCCCTAACATTGTAAGATATTCAAAGAGAGTTCTCAGATATTTAGGAGTAGAAGTGAATAGTATTCTAAACAGAACAGATAAAGAATGTGCTATTCTACGTTCCTTTAGGCGGACCCAAGAAAGAACTTCAAAAGATGGCGTTATATGGTCAAATTACACCACACGAACACACAAAAACACACCCCAATGAAATTCTCAACACACAACTCAATTTCAGAACACACACACTCTTTGACTCTACATTACACCACACGAACACATCCTCACAGAAAACAAAACAAGAGGCGCCAGTTCTGAGGATGACCCATAAAAGTTCGAAACATGTAAACCAGGTACGATAGTATTTAACACAAGAAAGTCATATAATACATATTCCGAAGTGATACAGTGTTAAAAGTTGTGTAATCAAGATGTATATTGCAATTCTCAGAAAATTTAGTGGTAACCAGCAAAGTTGAAAATTTACAGGTTAATATAATGCTGTCCCTAATACAGGATAATAAAAATACATTGAAATAAATACATTTGGAATATGAGCATAATATGCTGATGGCTAAGAAGTGATACCTCGTATCTACAAAAAAATGGTAATTTAGTTTAAGTACCGTACATTATTATTTAGATTAACTTTGTTATTATCATTATGTTCACAAAATTGGATATTTAACTAGTATTTTGTCTCCCCCGCAGAAGATCTTGCAAAGCAGAAATAAATAAAAATACTTTTTTATATTGAGAGAACTTAATCTATACTAATAATAAATCTGTATCCAAAATTGTTCTGGTAATTTTCGATTTTCCAAAAATAATTGGTGTTAACATGTACATAATTAACCATCCAGAAACCGAAAATCGTTTTTTTGAAATTTTTGTTTGTATGTCTGTCTATCTGTCTGTCTGTCTGTCTGTCTGCCTGTCTATCTGTCTGTCTGTCTGTATGTCTGGATGTTTGTTACCTTTTCACGCGATAATGGCTGAACCGATTTATATGAAAATTGGAATATAAATTAAGTTCGTTGTAACTTAGATTTTAGGCTATATGGCATTCTAAATACTTTATTTAAAAGGGGGCCTGAATTAAATAAATCGAAATATCTCGCTTATTATTGATTTTCATGACAAATATTACATAACAAAAGTTTCTTTAACAATAATTTCCGATACGTTTTATTCTATACAAAATTTTGATAGGACTGATATTTAATGAGATAAATGAGTTTTAAAATTAAAATAACTACGCCATCTAAGGCGATGTACTGAAATAAAAACAAATGACTTCGTCTGTAAAGGGCCTTGGACAACAACAATCGAAAGCTATTAAACATAGCCTAAGATAATGTTTCTGTGTTTTGTATGAAGTAATATCGGAAGCTAATTAATTGTTTAATTATTATTTCACCATTGGAAAGTGTAGTTTCTCTAAATGGACATAATTCTACAATGTTATTACAGTAACTTATGAAACATATAGCAAGTAATATAAAGTATACACCTTAAAACTAAATGATATGTCAATCTTCATTAAACTATGGTAGTATGTAATAACAATTAAGAAACATGTTAAAGAAATTGTCATTCCACCAAATGATTGCTCTCTGGACCAAAATGACCGCATTTTAATTATTTAAATTAAGTAACATATTAAACGATTTATCCTTCTATCAAACACGAATGTTCCCTGGATCAAACGTCCTATTTTAATTATGTAATTACATTATATTTATTTCTAACAGGTGCAGCGGAGCGCACGGGTACGGCTAGTTTTAAAATATTTTTTATTCACCTGCATATTTAGCCTAGAAATACGAGGCATGACCTCTTAGCCATCGATAGTCAGTATGACAATTCTGTTGAAAACTGCGTATAAAAAGTGGAATTCATCAAGGTATTGCAGATAAAAGTAATTTGAAGCAAAATAAGTTTATTTTAGTTTAAGCTGAATATATATGTGAATAAATATTACAAACTGGAGAATTTAGTAGGCCTACTATATCCATATTACATGAATTATCTGGTAGTTCTGATTATAATCAACAGCAATTGAAGATTATAAATAATTATTTTATCTTCTGATAGTTCACATCCTATCAGATCTAGATTACATTAATTGTTTGCACAGCTATATTGAAATGTTGTATACAATTATTTTGACAACAAAGGCAGAAAACTGGCAAAATGATAATACTCAGAATTGACGCTAGTAGTGTCAACATCCAGTTTTTACAAACAGGATATCAGAGATATCTAGGGAAATGAGGTATAACCAAAAGATCTCAGAAATTAAAATCCTGGGGTTTACCATTATCTTGGCCCAGTATAGTGAGTCAGCTGCCCTTAAAATCGAGGAATTTAGCTATAAGGTTGGATATTTTTAAGAAACTGTACACATTACCACGCATATGAAATTATTTGCTCAAACTTCAGTACTTTTATCGGATACAATCGTTGAATGTTGGAAATATTCTTTCGAGCCAACGTTTACAGACTTAACCGAAAGTAATATTAATTTCAGGGGGGTTTTCGTCGAGATAATTTAAGCAAAAATTATTAATAAAATTTTGCTTGTTTTTGCTTCCTTTACGTGATAAAAATTTAATTAATTAATTAATTTATTTATTTATTTATTTGTTTATTTATTTAATTTACTTAATTACTTATTTATTTATGTATTTATTTATTTGTTTGTTTATTGTTTATTTATTTATTTATTTATTCACTTATTAACATATTCACTTATTTATTTACTTATTCAATTATTCACTTATTCACTTATCTATCTATCTATCTATCTATCTATCTATCTATCTATCTGTCTGTCTGTCTGTCTGTCTGTCTGTCTGTCTGTCTGTCTGTCTGTTTATTTATTTGAACTAGCTAGCTAGTGAGTATAAATTAAATTTATAAAACAAATTGTTTTATATGAAACATTTCAGAGCGTGTTTTGGGAAAACTATTGATTTACTTCGCTGTATCCTCAGTTAGTTTAAGAGAGAAGTATATCGTAATAATTGATTGAAATAATTTCATTTTTGTCCTTTAATTGTGCAGAAATTTGACCTGAACAATTGTAAAATGTTAAAATTTCTTTGCAGAATGAAAAGTTATATTTCTTTGGATCATACTTTGCACATTTAAATGAAAAAAACTAAAACTATTTCAGCCTTCCATTACCATAATACACTGCTCTTAAATGACTGAGCGTATCAACGGCTTTCCCAAAACACCCTATGAAATATTCCATACAAAACAATTTTTATCTCGAATGACCCCTTGAAATTACTGATATTGCTTACGGTTCAACCTGTGTAATAAACTTGCAGTAAGAACAAAATACTTTGTATAGGCTATGTAGCTTTTAGCCCTGTGAAGAAACAAATCTCATTTCATTACCACTTTTATCAACTTTTATTGCACCATTTATAATCTTTTGATATTTTACCATTGGACGGAATCGTGTACAGTATAAGGTTGGAAATAAAGTTTCCTTGCCACTGTGATCCAGATATAAGAACGCGAAACGGATAAAGGAGAGATGTCTTGACCCATTCGACTTTATTCTATTGCTGCTCGGAAGCCGGCTATGCAAATCCTCGCTACGACCGTCTGTACTATGATCCGAATAGTAGGCAACGTGATTGCTTATGAATAGTCTGCAGGGATTTGGAATTGCCAATACATTTTGTCTTATCGTTTTAACCCTTCTTTCAATATTGATGGACAATACGATCATGTCTACTTTCTCTGCTAGCGGGCCGGAATCTGGATTTAAGGTTACACCAGATCTTTCCTGAATAGGAGCTCTTTTTGATATCTCAGCACAGAATCAATATGAAATAAATGGATGTGGAAGAAAATGTTTAGGGATTTTTTTTAGACGTTCACTTCTAGAGGTAGGACTTGTCATTGTTATGGTTAATACCCGACGTTTTACCCGCTTCGAAACGAGGATTTTCCGCAGAATTCTCTTTGTATGTATGTATTCACACTGCAAATGGGTATGTACCCGTTGGCATTGGTAACTAATTACACTCAGTAATGCCAATTATTAATAATAAACAACTAATAAAAAACAATAATTAATAATAATAATAATAATAATAATAATACTTAATTACTTCCAAATGGCTTTTAAGGAACCCGAAGGTTCATTACCGCCCTCACATAAGCCCGCCATCGGTCCCTATCCTGTGCAAGATTAATCCAGTCTCTATCATCATATCCCACCTCCCTCAAATCCATTTTAATATTATCCTCCCATCTACGTCTCGGCCTCCCTAAAGGTCTTTTTCCCTCCGGTCTCCCAACTAACACTCCATATGCATTTCTGGATTCGCCCATACGTGCTACATGCCCTGCCCATCTCAAACGTCTGGATTTAATGTTCCGAATTATGTCAGGTGAAGAATACAATGCGTGCAGTTCTGCGTTGTGTAACTTTCTCCATTCTCCTGTTACTTCATCCCGCTTAGCACCAAATATTTTCCTAAGCACCTTATTCTCAAACACCCTTAACCTATGTTCCTCTCTCAGAGTGAGAGTCCAAGTTTCACAACCATACAAAACAACCGGTAATATAACTGTTTTATAAATTCTAACTTTCAGATTTTTGGACAGCAGACTGGATGATAAGAGCTTCTCAACTGAATAATAACACTCATTTCCCATATTTATTCTGCGTTTAATTTCCTCCCGAGTGTCATTTATATTTGATACTGTTGGTCCAAAATATTTGAATTTTTCCATCTCTTCGAAGGATAAATCTCCAATTTTTATATTTCCATTTCGAACAATATTCTCGTCACGAGACATAATCATATACTTTGTCTTTTCGGGATTTACTTCCAAACCGATCGCTTTACTTGCTTCAAGTAAAATTTCCGTGTTTTCCCTAATCGTTTGTGGATTTTCTCCTAACATATTCACGTCATCCGCATAGACAAGAAGCTGATGTAACCCGTTCAATTCCAAACCCTGTCTGTTATCCTGAACTTTCCTAATGTCATATTCTAAAGCGAAGTTAAAAAGTAAAGGTGATAGTGCATCTCCCTGCTTTAGCCCTATAATAATAATGATAATAATAATAATAATAATAATACTAATAATAATAATAATATTAATAATAATACTAATAATAAAATAATAACAAGGAGTTTCCTAAATTAAATGAAGCATGGCCACTTAAAATAACATTTAAAGTAAATCTAATTTGTATCTTAACCCTAAGTTCGAACTAAGATCCACGAGTATGACGGGTTCATACCTACACAAGTACCATTCGGCACTACACATATTTCGCTGTCAACTCACTCACTGCACTGATTCTACCTGATTTCACTAACACTTCTAACCATTTCACTGTTCAAATACTTTACACAGCCACTTCACTGACACCAACACACCTCACTTACACAGTAGACTTCACTGAGACTACACACTTCACTGACACAACACACTTCCTCACTGATAGAACACTTCAAATAACAAGATATCAATCACACCCTTTAAATAGTTACTACCGCCTATTAGTAAAGTCCTTAAGCCTATTTTTAAATACATTTTTGGTTATTGGTAAAGCCTTTAGTACGTCTGCAGGTAAAGTATTCCAGTCCCTGATAGTACGATTGAGAAAAGAAAACTTTCCTATGTCCGTCCTCTGTCTTCTTTCCCTCAATTTATATGAGTGGTCGTTCCTTGAAGAGTAATTTGACGGCTGCAACCTATTTTTTATTTCTCTCCAGGCAGGCTCACGTCTGTATGTTTTCTACAATTATACAAAATCAATAAAAACATTTCCAATTAACGACACTAGGTTATTTAGATTTTCTGGGATTTGAGATTGCGAAATGTTGTTTATCGAGGATTCGCCATTAAATTACCTGAAGTTTGACTTACAGATGGAAAATCCTTAAAAAATTCGATAGTTACATAGATTTACTGTGTTTCATATTTTTACGTAGAACTAGATGTGAATAGAATGAACTGTCGACAGGTTATGCTATTACGTTATTATGCTATAAGTAAATCATTACGGTCGACCTGGTTGGCGAGTTGGTATAGCGCTGGCCTTATATGCCCAAGGTTAAGTGTGCTTAAATGCGACAGGCTTATGTCAGTAGATTTACTGGCATGTAAAAGAACTCCTGCGGGACAAAATTCCGGCACATCCGGCGACGCTGATATAACCTCTGCAGTTGCGAGCGTCGTTAAATAAAACATAACATTTAGCATCATTACGTAGAACTGCGTGGCTATTATACCATTGACATGAGCACATGATTTGCTATATTTCATATTTTACGCATTTGGGCGTGGATATTGTCTGCTTTCGACAGACGCCTAGATTTATTATGCTGCATGTTTTTACGTAAAGCTACGTGTGGGTACGATAAACTGTCGACATGTGCATAACTTAACGTAGAACTACGTATGGGTACAATCAATTGTCGACAGGTGGATAGATTTACAACGCTGCTTAAGTTTACGTTGAACTACGTGTAGGTACGATCAAGAGCCGACAGATGCACAGCCTTACGTAGAACTACGTGTGGGACAAGTGTATAGTTTTAGTATGCTGCATGTACTGCGTGTTCAGTTCAAAGTGTGTCATGGCTCGCTGTATGTCGTCATGTGGCTAGCCGATGAGCCTAGAGAATTCAATCTTCCTACACTTCCGCAGAGGCGTATTACCTATGTGCCAGAGAAGTTGCGTAGCAAGTAGGCGTTCATTCTGAAGAGTACTTACCGATACGTACCGTAACGCCGTTAGTGGCAGAAATGTGAACTGTTTGGAAACACGTACTGAGGTGATTTTTTTCTTACTGTCGGGTTATGGGGAGAAGGTTAAGATGATTACTTACGTACAGTATTTGCTGACATTAACTTCGACGGTCAACATGGACACGGAGTATTTGATTTGTATTGTGGAATGTTGCCGTACGCAACCGATGATAACAAATACCCTGCGTACGACTTGCCCGCGCAAAACACAGTTCCAAAGAGGTTATGGTAGCACACAGACCGTACAGACCGCCATCTGTTGCTACGACGTTCAAGTTATACCGTACACGTTCTCAAGTTCAGATTGAACGCCTTGATTAATAGGCAACTTCTCTGACATAAAAGCTGAAACTCGCTTCAAATCACTGACTCACAACAGTGACGTCATGACACACTTTGAAATGAACACACAGTAGTTACATAGTAGGGTTCATGGCGCGGAACAAGGAGAAAAGGGGGAATGAAGGGAGATAAAGCGTAATTCAAGAAGTGCAAGGTAATACATTCACCGCTGTGGGATAACTGTGAGCATACCTAAACGTCAAACCAAAGGACCCGGTTTGAAATCCTGGTACAAACGGATTGCCTGGTTTTGATTTTTATCCGAAGTTTTCCTTAAACCAATTGATGCAGAGTGTCTGGATAACTTTAGACGTTAGACCTCGGACTCATTTCGCTATCATAATTACACTTATCCCCTTTAATCATCATCTCCATTTATTTTCCATATTTCGGGCTTCCTCCGTTGTAAAGTCATGTGTGGGTCGCCACTGAACTTGGATGCCGTAGTGTGTAGTCAATAGCTGCTGGTGGTAGTTCCGTGGGGTTCATAGTAGCTCGTGGGAGCTCGGTTTGAGGGACCGCGGTGATGCCTACGCAGAAAGGTGAAATAATTCTATAGGCTGTAGGGGGAGTTCGGGGGCGGCCCGAAGGTGAATCTGTAGCGCGGGGGGCCTTAGGGAATGCACACCGATTCATTCCGACCCTCAACGTACGAGAGCTATCTTGGCGGCTGTACAAGTTATTATGGCGCTACGCTGGCAAGATTTTTGCGAAATTTCCATACTGTCATCTCGCGCAAAGAAAAGAGAGCATAAATAATTTATTTCTTGAACCAGCAGTAGTAACTAGTCCGTTGACATGTTCGTTCATAGGCCATTAAAATATTTTTCTATGCTGTGCACATTACAAACAATACAGCAGAACACACCGCCATGACACAACAGTGCACGAAGTCATTCGTCTGCTAATTCCCGCCCTATACAAGAACCAATCACATTCACTGATGACGGCTGATGGAGACTGCCACCACCTCTGCAAGCTGATGGCACCGGTGCGACACCGGTGGAGCATCAGTGACGTCATCGTTGAAATTCGGAACACCGTGGTGCCATCAGATTGCTCAGCGCTGAGATTCGGAATACGCTCGTTGTGTGGGGCGATTGGAAGTGGTAATGAGATTCCTGTATATTTTGAACATATGTTTGTTGTCTGTTTTTGTTATGGTGATGTCCAAGAAAGTTATGGTTATGTTGTTTTGTCCAGAGATATAATTTAATTTTTACTTCAATTTATATTGCACCTGAGTTTTTGAATATACTTCACTCCCACCCCGTCTACTAATGAAGTTCCACCGTCCACCACACATATCCAAGACCGCCTTACGGTCATAGTAAACAGTACGTTCCAAAAATATGTTCGCATTTTCCAGTGACGAAAGAGCTTTCAATATTGAATTATTTTCGCACAGGTACTGCCGTCCATTTGCCTACGTCGTATTCCAGTTTCCCCACCAGCTTTTATTCGCCAGCTAGTGGCTGGGCTGTCGTCTTAGCTCTTTTGTGAGAACATTAATTTCTGTTAGGAATTGGACGTCTACGTAATACTATACAACTGTTTAAAATAACTTAAATAAAAGGGCCTCGTTAAGTAATTAACTGTCACGTGATTTCCTCCCTTTTTACGACCCTACGACATAACCAGTTGGATGGACAGTAGATAGTATGTCTGAATAATTTTATCTTTTCGGATAGGGCAGAAGTGAAGATTGAATTTACAGTACGTAAGGTACTCTTTGTAGAGTAGGTGCAGAGTTATTTCAACATGAGTTACTAGTTACGAAGGACGAAACTGGTAATTTGGATTAGGTACAATAGTCTATAGTGCGATAATATGCACATTAGAACTGAAGCCTGTACCGAAATGAACGGTCATCATTTTCAAAAATGTGTTTAAATATCCATATTATGATTATTTTTCAATTTAACTTCATTCTCTATATTGTACGCTAATGTGCTGTAGACAGTATAATATACACTGCATAATGAATACGTCCACATGGACAGCTCAGTTCGTGAGTAAAAACACTCACTGTTAATACTATACTGTATTTTGATTAAACAAAAACCTGATGAAAATTATCAAACTCAAAATTGGGATATTTCCTAGTTTACGTAAATGGATGAACTACTTTTCTTCCCTCCTATACTTAGTAAAGTGATTTGTTTGTATATTACTCCAGTATCATCGAACTCCAGTCGTGGAAGGGGTAGCAAACGGCGTTGCTCCAAAGGTATAGCCAGGTTAATATTAAAAATTTTAGTAAAAATAAAATGATGTCCCTGTATATCTAGTGTGTAATGTAGTTTTGGATGTGTTTTGTTTATGTGTTTGTGCAGGATTTCAATCTGTCTTTTGTTTCCTTTGTTTAGTATTAGCATGTCGTCTACGTATCTGTGCCAGTAAATGATGTCTGCGTTTTTGCTATTGTCCTTGTTTAGAATGTGTTTCTTGTTTATGTATTTATTTGTTTATTTACTTTTATTTATTTATTATTTATTTATTTGTTAGGTCTGTGAAATATTTGAAAGCTAAGGGAAGCAAGTTTTGGAACAAGCTTTAGCTTTGTTACACCCTTGTTGCTCCAGGAAGGGAGATAAGGTGGACGAGGGTTTTATGACGAAAGTGTAACACATCAAAATACATTTTTGTAGCTTTTGTAAACTGACTCGTACGTGGGATGAGAGTGAATAAGCAGCTCCTGGCCCGTTGGGACTTAAGTGCCATGAAACTGGTCTTTGGTGCATAAGCATTTATTCTGCAATTGTTATTGTGCACATCGGAGTTGGAAACGAAAGGAAGTATGAAGTTGAGGTTTTCACAGAAGATAAAAAGACTTTAGAAAATGAAGTGCCTTAATGCATTTAACATAAGGCAAGTATGAATTTCTACATGCACGAAATTTTACTCTTACCTCTGCAACAAAATGAATAAAAACTTAATCTTGTCTACGTTTCGGGAGAGAGAAAGCGGAATATTTGTTTTTATAGCTGCAATTTTGTCTAGAGTAATCCCGAAGTATTTTAGAATTCGCTTTCAGACTAGCTATGAGCTCAGGGGTAATATGCGGACTTGTGTTTTTGAGTCTGCGCTAGAATGTGATTTCCACACGTTTACGCTACAATTTCCTTAAACATTTTTTTTAAGATGTTTTAATTTTGCAGTCGTGTATTGAAATTTGATTTGTCTTTTGTTTTTGGGCTATTTGCAGATTTTATCCATCCGAGTGATGCTACTTAAGATGCCATATTTAAGTATGTTATTCCCCTCGCCCCATCCCCAAAAAACCTGGAACGATCAAATTTCAGCAATGGCAACTTCAAATTCCTTTCAAAATAATTCTATTATCTAGAAGTCTGTTTTGAGAACATGGGAGGAGTGATAGTAGGAGGAAAAAGAATAAAATGCATAAGATTTGCTGATGATATGGCGTTGTTAGCAGAAGAGGAGACGATACTAAGGGATATCCTACTGGAGCTAAATGACAGCTGTGAGCAGTATGAGATGAAGATAAATGCAAACAAGACGAAGACCATGGTTGTCGCAAGAAAAACAAACAAGGTAAATTGCGAATACCAAATGAGGCAATAGAGCAAGTGGAACAGCTTCAAATACTTGGAGTATATTACAAGCAGTAACATGAGCTGCTGCCAGGAAGTAAAAAGGGGATAGGGCAAAGGAAGCTTTTAATAGAAAGAAAAGCATTTTCTACGGACCTCTGAAAAAAGAATCAAGGAAGTGATGTGTGAATTAGTGAAGTGCTTTGTGTAGAATGCGACATTGTATGGATTAGAAACATGGACATTACGACGAAGTGATTTTTTAGTAGGTTATTTTACGACGCTTTATCAACAGTTTTGGTTATTTAGCGTCTGAATGAGATGAAGGTGATAATGCCGGTGAAATGAGTCCGGGGTCCAACACCGTAAGTTACCCAGCATTTCCTCATATTGGATTGAGGGAAAACCCCGGAAACAACCTCAACCAGATAACTTGTCTCAACCGGGAATCGAACCCGGGCCACCTGGTTTCGCGACGACGAAGTGATGAGAAGCGACTAGAAGCATTTGAAATGTGGATATGGAGAAAAATGGAGCGTATGAAATGGACAGACAGAATAAGAAACGAAGCTGTGCTGGAAAGAATAATGCTGAAATTGATTAGAAAGAGAAAAAGGAATTGATTGGATCACTGGCTGAGAAGAAACTACCTACTGAAGGATGCACTGAAAGGAATGGTGAACGGGAGAAGAGTTCGTGGCAGAATAAGATGTCAAATGATAGAAGAGATTAAGATATGTGGATAATATGCGGAGACTAAGAGGAAGGAAAAAAATAGGAATAGTTGGAGATTGCTGGATTTGCAGTGAAACACCTGCCCTGAGGTAGAAGATGTATGTATGTATGTATGTATGTATGTATGTATGTATGTATGTATGTATGTATGTATGTATGTATGTATAGTTTATTTAAAGAAGATTGCAACTGTCGAGGTTATATCAGCGTCGTGCCGGAATTTTGTCCCGCAGGAATTCTTTTACATGCCAGTAAATCTACCGACATGAGCCTGTCGCATTTAAGTGTGCTGAACTGGGATCGAACCCACAACCTCGAGCACAGAAGGCCAGCGCTATACCGACTGTATGTATGTATGTATGTATGTATGTATGTATGTATGTATGTATGTATGTATGTTAAAAGGGTTAAATCTGATTTTACATTTCTATTTAAGGGGCCATTGAAACAACTGAAGTTATCCTATTTGGGGACTATGGTAAAATATTTATCGAGAGAATAAAATAAGTATTCTCTCTGTTAAAAGTCCTCACCAATCCTGAAAAATTTCGGTTTTCACTTTTAGGATATTTTAGAAGTATTTTGTTTTGAAACCTTGTGCTGGGGTTTAATTTTTGAATAATTGCTTCGGGGCTACAATAATAAAATTAAGTTTCGTGCTTTCGACCGATAGGAAGGAAGATGGAATTTTTGAGTGGTTAAAAATATTTGAAGAATCATATCATTCTGAAAATGCGGTTGTAGACAAAAAAAACATTTGTTCACAGTATTCCAGTCATAAAAGGCTGGGAATGTGGTATTCATAATGTTAATTTAAGGGACACTAGGACTGAATTTTTGGCCAAATTTGGTAAATACATATATATATATATATATATATATATATATTACATAAATAATTACCTTATACATTTGTTTAATATTCTGTCCTATATTAAGGCCCTGCCTACTACTTTTAAAGGTCTTGCGACCATTTTCAAAGTGCCACACCCGCTAAAGATTGCGTTTTCTCAAAACTACGCTTTTTGTCAACAGTAATCTCACTAGAGATTGTGACTTATCTAGAGAAAATCAAAACTCGAGTGGAATTTAATTGGCCATTACACGATTAGAAGAAAGTATATAAAGATTAGAAGTAATGAAGTACTCTAATATAATATAATATTAATTGACTTCCTAAATTTCTATTTCACTAATGTTAACTTCATCTTAACGTTTGAACGGAGCCGCCATTTTCAGTTGGCTGTCTATGCGGTAAACAAATGACGATCGAAATGAAATTAACTAAATAACCGGAATAATTACGGAACTACCTTGGGCCTAACTGAAAACTAACTTAATTAAGAAGCTAATATAATTGAAATAACTTAACTAAACTAGCTGTGCTCAGTTTGAATTCTGTGTTCAATTTGAGTTAAACTAAATTGAACATTTAAAATAAATAAACTAATACGATGAAAGAATAATGAAATGGAGAAAAATTCTCTCCGGCGTCGGATTTGAACCCGGGTTTTCAGCTCTACGTGCTGATGCTTTATCCACTAAGCCACACCGGATACCCACTCCGGCGTCGGACAGAATCGTCTCAGTTTAAGTTCCAACTCTTTGGGTTCCCTCTAGTGGCCGCCCTCTGCACTACGTCATAGATGTCTATGAACGTAGGACCGAAGTCACTAGAGGGCGGCCACTAGAGGGAACCCAAAGAGTTGGAACTTAAACTGAGACGATTCTGTCCGACGCCAGGGTGGGTATCCGGTGTGGCTTAGTGGATAAAGCATCAGCACGTAGAGCTGAAAACCCGGGTTCAAATTCCGGCGCCGGAGAGAATTTTTCTTCGTTCCATTACTCTTTCATCGTATGATGACGCAGAATATCTGCATGGAGATATCATATGTACTTCGGTACATTAAAATAATATAAATAAACTAAAACAATTGACTAAGAAACGCGCTTAGCTAAATAAATAAAATAACTAAGTAAATGACATTAATAAAATAATTAACGAAACTAAATAACTTTACTGTACTAAGAAACTGATATCTATTGCTAAATAATTAAACTGAAAGGAACTTAACTAAATACATAAAATAACTAACTTTAATAACTTAACTAAACTAAATATCTGAAGTAAGAAACTGACATAAAATAAATAACTTAGCTAAATTGACTATATTAAACTGAGCTAAATTTACAGTAAGTAATTAAACTAATCAAACTCAAACTACTGACTAAGAAATTAAGTTAAATTAGGCTACCTAAATAAATAAGAAACTAATTTAAATTTAAATTAACTGAACTTAACTAATTTCATGACTCTACAAATCTTGATCTCCATTTTATTCGGGGAAATTTCTGTACGTCGCTAAAGAGACACGCAACGGGACTTCTGGAGCGTGTGGTCAACACACGGCGAGTCTGCATATGAGAGAACACAGCAGTACATTATATTAAAATGGAAAACCATCCATACTAGGCGGGAGTCGAACACAGGATTATAGTCTTTTATGCAGCGTTACAACGGGTTCTATGAGAGGGATGGAAAAGATAATATCCTCGTAAAAATAAAGTTCTAACTGTTCTTGGAAAGTAACACGTGAAAATATAGCAACATGGCAATGAAAAGAATTTTTTTATTCAGCACGAGATAAAGATGGAAGAAGATGCTTTTAGAAATGAAAAAGTAAGGAAGTCTTGTCGAAATTTCAGATCGCAGAGAGCTAGATATTGGGTTGTTTTCGCCCCCACATCCATACATGTATGATAAAACATACTTTTGCTTCTAGGGAAAGTGTATGTTTATGTACGCAGAGAGTTAACATCTCCAAACCCAACAATATTGATTTCTGGGGAAAGGCGCTCGTCAGGATCCAATAGACATTGGAGTGAATTTAATACATTTAAATGGATCTTGTACCTATATAAAAGTACACAGATCAGGCAGAGGGGTAAATCCCAGAGGATTGGACGGTGGAAAGGAAACGAGTATTCTGTTTATTTTTTAAAGAAATCATAAGCGATTATAATATCTTGAAAATACTGCTTATACTCTGCATTGTAAACCGTTAGCTGTAAAATTAAGTATATAGTTTAATTTGTGATGTTCCATAGTACTTGCATGTATTACTATTCCAATATCAGTACTTTTCGAGTGTGTTCTGTTTATTGTCTCCGGGAAGAAGCGCAGTTTAACCCGAAAACCTCGAAATCAGTGGCAACTATGTAAATTGATGAAGTACCAATAACTAGTCCAAAAAGTCATACTTTCTGTATAAACCTCCTTTAAGATTGCATTCATTTTTAATTTTACGGACACATGATGACCACAGCATTGCCCTCTCTCAATCGCTCTGATGAATGCTCTGGATCTCTGCTCCGAAACGAGAAACGCTGTCCATCATAAGTTGGCCTGTTGGAATTAATTGAGTTAATACATTACATGTAAATCCCGAAAAGACAAAGTATATGATTATGTCTCGTGACCAGAATATTGTACGAAATGGAAATATAAAAATTGGAGATTTATCCTTCGAAGAGGTGGAAACATTGAAATATCTTGGAGCAACAGTAACAAATATAAATGACACTCGGGAGGAAATTAAACGCAGAATAAGTATGGGAAATGCGGGTTATTATTCGGTTGAGAAGCTCTTATCATCCAGTTTGCTGTCCAAATACCTGAAAGTTAGAATTTATGAAACAGTTATATTACCGGTTGTTCTGTATGGTTGTGAAACTTGGACTCTCACTCTGAGAGAGGAACATAGGTTAATGGTGTTTGAGAATAAGGTGCTTAGGAAAATATTTGGGGCTAAGAGGGATGAAATTACAGGAGAATGGAGAAAGTTACACAACGCAGAACTGCACGCATTGTATTCTTCACCTGACATAATTAGGAACATTAAATCCAGACGTTTGAGATGGGCAGGGGATGTAGCACGTACGGGCGAATCCAGAAATGCATATAGAGTGTTAGTTGGGAGACCGGAGGGAAAAAGATCTTTAGGGAGGCCGAGACGTAGATGGGAGGATAATATTAAAATGGATTTGAGGGAGGTGGGGTATGATGATAGAGATTGGATCAATCTTGCACAGGATAGGGACCGATGGCGGGCTTATGTTAGGGCGGCAATGAACCTTCGGGTTCCTTAAAAGCCATTTGTAAGTAAGTAAGTAAGTAATCCATTACATGACTGAGTGTACGGAACCAAAGAGGTAAAACTGTAAATCATTATTCTGTCTTGTACCTTGTCCATGTTCATCATTGGAGTTCGATCTATGTTGCAGACCGGGCTGTGAAAGGCGTCTAATTTCTTCAACCCAGCTCACCCTTTCTTTAATTTTGGCATTAACTACTATGAACTTAATTGTAATGAAGTTTATTATTTCGGAACAATTGAGTTCTCTTTGGAGCCTTCGTTAGCTGAAAGCTGCATCCGTAGTTGGATTCTTGGCCTTGAATGGAATGTTATTTGTGATGAACGAGACATAATTACTATTTCTCCCGGTGTCCTCTCCATTTCATCTCGTGAGATTAGAGATGTCAGACGAAGATTACAAGTCAGACATACAGCATCATTTTACAGCGCTCAAGACCGTGAACCGGTGTCGCTAACACAGTGATTAATTTCAATAAAAGCTATAGCGATGCCGAAGTGGCGAGACCCGCTGATATATTGAATAGCCAGTTAAATATGATAACCGTTAAGGCGCATCTCCACTATTAAACCTTTAACAACAACATGTTAAATATAACATGTTGAATTTAACATGTATATGGACATTTTAAGTCTCAATTGACTTACCATATTAACTAAGTATGTTGAATTTAACACTTTTAACATGTTGGCGTGTTTTCCAGCAGAAATGGAAAACATGTCAAGGCAATTCATTTGCTCGTGCAGCGTCGGTACAGTTCGGCAAAGTTCGTACAGTCCTTCTAGGCTACCTCCAATGGGAGGCAGTTAACAATTTAAATAGCAACAACTTTAAGTTCCGATTTTGTGGCGCGTATCTTGATCATTTTTATACTATCATTGGTCCTTGGTGTTGACTGTAAGTTGTTCGAAGTAATGGAGTGACGAAAGAAAATACATTAGAATAAAATTAATGCAATGATGGAAAGGCCTTGTTTGTGGATGTGTCTGCAAAAGAATACACGGGAAAAACTAAGAAGGCCGACTGTTTTAGAGAATTGGAATTATTATTTAATTGTTCTCGAGAATACAATAGCGAGTTTTTGCACTCTCTTCGTACGCTAAACGTTAATGCTATGTTGACGTCAGTAATGGTCGTATTTGGTGATGTATGTTAACGTTCGTAAAACTTCGGAAAGAATAATTATACGATATTACCCACTCCTTTAACATCTATCATGTCGTAGGTCCTATGATAATCAATCGCGCTGTAATTTTTTTAATTGAGGTGAAATGGCTGCTCTTAAATTGTGTATTTCTTTGATGAAATAGGACGTATTTTTGCAGCACTATATTAAAATCGTATTCTGACATTCTCAGCATGTTTTTGAATCCAAATCGATACTGTATTCAACTTTAAGCTCGTTTAGAATGTATCCTGCATAGTGTCTTTTACTAAGATATTGCCGCATCCACATTCTCATTTTCTTCCTTTTCAAAGCCTTGTAACAAGCAATAGAGGCAATTACAAAAGTCAGATCATCATCTGAATCCATTGTCCAAGGTTTGAAAATAAAACACAATCTATATTAAAATCTCATAGACTGTTTATGGTGGACTACGCAAAGAAAGTCAAGTTTAACATGTTTAACAATGTGGACAAAGTGTTAAATGAAATTAGCATTAACATGTTCAACATGTTGGGATGTTAACAGTAAACAATTTAACATTTAACATGTTGTTGTTAAATGTTTAATAGTGGAAACGCCCTAAAATATATTTCGAGAAATAAATTTACCCGTCTAGATACACTCATTTCACCCTATTCCTCCTATTGGTGATCAGTGGCATTTCAGGATGAAATAATTGTTCTTCCTCTGTATATTGAATAAAAGAATTTATGAATAATCGCTGTTTTTACGCCGGATCTAGTGTTAAGTTGTGATAAGTTTTCTTGGCAGATTTTGTGAAAATTTATTTAACTTCTTTGTAAATATTTCACCTAATGTGTGTAGCCGATGAGAATACTTAGATTTTAATGACCCAGTAATAGCAGGGAATTAATTAATGATTAGACAATAAGAAACGAAGCTGTGTTGGATAGAGTGGATGAAGAAAGAATAATGCTGAAACTGATCAGGAAGGGAAAAAAGAATTTGCTTGGTCACTGGCTGAGAAGAAACTGCCTATTAATGGATGCACTGGAAGGAATGGTGAACTGAAGAAGAGTTCGAGGCAGAAGAAGATATCAGATGTATATGTTAAGATATATGGATCATATGTGGAGACAAAGAGGAAGACAGAAAATAGCAAACACTGGAGAATGCTGGGTTTGCAGTGACAGACCTGCCATTGGACAGAACACTATGAATGAATGGATGCCATATGAAGTTAAAGTTGATATATATTTTGTGAAATTTTAAAATATTTACCATAAAAATGAGCACTGATTTACACTACATTTTGTGCTAAAAAGCTTTAAAATAAAGAATAATATTTCACATTAATCGACTTTAATATGTTGCGTCCTTTAGGATATTTCTCGGTATTATATTTATTAACTGAGTTGCACTCTTAACATACCAAATTTGACACTTCCAGCACCGTTCTCCAGTAATAAATCGAAAGAACACTGGCATTTCTTATTAATAGCTACTTGGACTGTAAAGGTACGATCACACGTCGCTACTTTTGCAGCGCTGCAGTACAAAAAACTGCGCAACTTTCGTACTGCGACGTGTGAACAACGGTGCAACCCGAAAAGTAGCGGCTGCCGAACCTGCTGCCCGCTACTTTTTCATACTGCGCGTAGCTTAGAAGTAGCGACGTGTGAACAGGGTTCTCAGGGTTGCAGCCGCAGCATTTTTGATATCGGTTTTGTTGAAACTTTTGCTGCGGTTGAACCAGTGTTGCCACCCAAATGTGCCAATGATACTTTTATTGTTTGGATATATTTTAATGTTAGATGTAATGAAAATAAATTATTTGTAACAGTTATTGAATACACAACACAGTCTGAGCATAATTGCTGACAATATAATTCATTTTTTTTTTTTAATTTTCCGTAGCGTAGTTTCAAACATGAGGGTTGCCAACATTGATTACGTGAATATGCTGTTGGTTATCATTTAAGTATATAGGCGTTTTTAAAAGCATTATAGTAAAAATAATGCCAATTTGTGAATACTAGTTAGGACAGAAAAGCAAATAATAGATAAGGAAGCTTTCGCATGAGTTTCTTAATAATGCGAACATAACCACAAAATGTGTATTTTAGAAGTCAACACGGAGATGGAAACCTGCAGCATGACTGCGGCTGCAAAAGTAGCGCCTTGTGTGTGAACAGACTCGCAACCTCCATTTGCAACTTTTGCAGCACTCGGGTTGCGCAGCACGAAAAGTAGCGTGCAGCGCGCTACTTTTGGCTTACGTGTGAACACGACACGCAACTTTTGCAGCTGCAGTACAAAAGTTGCGCAGCAAAAGTAGCGGTGTGTGACCGTACCTTTACTCTGTAAAGCGAGCTCTCTGCAACCCTGTGTCCCCTGCTCCTCTGTCCCACTCTGTTTACGCCTCCCTCTCCTGCTCTGTACCTCTCTGTCTCTCTCTCTGCACCTCTGTCTCTGCTCCCCTGCCTCTTTCTGCACTTCTGTCCTCCTCTTCTCAGTTCTGCAGTCAGAACTACAAGCAAGCCTACTTTTTAAAAATGTTTACAGTAAGAAAGTATGACTTACATAGTATTTCATATTTTCGACTAGATTTTGTTCGAGAATATAAATAAGGTGGATCCATTATAGAGATGAAGTATACAACCCGTCGACCAGCTGCAACACCAGACGCAGTAATAATGAACAAGGAATCGAACAAGCCTCGCCTCTCGAGCAGGAAAATAAATCAGGAACTTTGGCAAACTAATAAAGCTTACTTACCTTCACCTGAATATAGCAGCTACTCAAACTTATAAAGTGAAGGGCACACAACTTAGTGGTTTAGTTTGCCGAAACTTTCCAACAGTACAAACTTATCATACTCGACTGGCAGAAGAGTGCAATGAACATCCCCTCGTCACGTGGGCAGTAAGCAAGAGCAAGTGCTTCCAAAATTCTTTCCAGTGATAGGCTTGTCAACAATTCTATACTTTTACATAGACACTTACCTCTCATTTTCTGGCTGATATGTGCATCTATTATCAGGCAGTACATCTCAATTGACGACATGTGTCAGAGGAAGAACAATTCTTTGTATAAATCTGAAGCCTGATTAGCATAATATGTAGCTAGACTAGACGGCAGTTCGGAAGGCGGTCGGCTGTTAAATGCGCCGTAGCATTTCTGGCATGTGACGTCACAAGCTTGTACAGCAGAACCAATCAGAAACAGTCTGTTTCAAGTACTTCCCAAGTTCGTTTGTTCGCGTATGAGTGTTTCAGTACATTGAATAAGTAAAACTAACATTTACTGTGTGTGTGTGTGTGTAAGATAAATAAATGGAAGAAGAGACTGTAAAAAAACAAGCATTGCACAGGCAGGTGCAGAAAATATTGTTTAAGGTGTATAATTATTTTGAAAACGTTGACGAACACAACGCTGCCGGCCATCTTGATGCTGGCTGCAGCGTTGCCAACGTGCAAGAAACGACTGCAGAAGCATGTGGTGTGGGATTGAGAACCGTGCAAAGAATATTGTTAGTGAAGGAAACAGGGTTTGTTTGGTGTTATGCTTAAAGTAATCAACGGCTAAGTTCATTATTGTCTTTTGACAATTTAAATTCTCTCCTGCGCTATTTGCATCGCACGTGCGCATGAAGTACGATCTGGCAATGTTGTACGCTGCCTTGCCCTCTCTATCTGTCTCTCGACGCAAACGCTACCGCCTTCCGAACTGCCGTCAACTCTAGTCGTCGATATATGCAATGGAGGGGGAAAGGAACTGGCTACCCTAGCCCATTATCTCCTGGCCTAGTTGCCTCATAAGTAGTGCTTTGTTGGAATCACTTTTAAGGTTCAAACCTGTCTTGGGACAGTTGACTCAACAACAAAATAAGTGGACATGTAGTTATACAGGATGTAAACGACATAAACTGCCAAAAATTACTGGTGGCAGGTCATAAATAACTTGAGAAAAAAAGTCAACTTTTGATTGTCTGTAACAGTCACGGTTTTTCCAGAAAAAAAAATGTGTTTTGTGAGTCTAACATTTTTTTTTTTTTTGGAGAGATAATAGAAAGTCATTAATTAGGCTACTTTTCCCGGAATTTACGCTGAAGCAATCGTTTATCATCCTTCTGTTTAGGCCATACCTGCACAAACAGCGCTCAACGAGCGCGCGCTCTCCTCCGGAGCGGGAGAGCTGTGTTTACCGCTCGCCGAAACGGTGAGGAAGATACATCAGAATGACATAGACTTGCAATAGGTAGAGGAGAGGGAAACGACCACTCAGTTACCTAGTGGAGTGCAGTGTGTAGCCCTATTCTCAGTAACTGTTTCACGTTGCTTACCTACTGCTACAGTACAGTATGGGGGAATCTAAAAGACGGAACATAACATTTAACATTTAACGATTTACAGCTCAAACTTATTGATCTTCAATGTCATCCTAAGGGCTAAAGATTGTTTGAATAATACTACTAGCCTGGTTGAGTTTTACAAGACTAAACATTAGCAATAATATCCACGACTACACAGGCTGGCTGTTAAAATGATTGCTATGTTTGGCTCAACATTTATATTTGTGAGCAACTGTTTTCTATAATCAACTTTAATAAAGGCAGACATCGAACATCTGTAACTGATGTTTCATTACGATCAGTAGGCTATTGTTCCTTTCATCTGCCAACAGCATAAAACCTCGTTTTCATGTACTGATAAATAAAAATATAACAAAATAATTTTGTACATTTAAGTAGGTGTAGAATTTCTATTATTTCTGTGAAATAAATATTTCTTTATTAATTAATAATAGTCCAAGATAGTTTTGCAAACACTGAAAGGGAATTCATTTCATAAACACTCGTAATAGTACTTCCTTTTGTGTATATTTTGTACGAGATCACCCCTTCTTCCAGTCCACCCTTATACAGAGAGCAGCTAATATCTGCATTCCGCTCGTGAGCTGTGAATCGGCTCGGAGAGCCCAAACATTGTGCACACCTGGTTTAGGCTATTGGTATGTGTTGAGTGTTAGGTCATTGGCAATAACATTTACGTTCAGTCGAAATGTAAACAAATAATTAAACTACTATCAATTTTAAATCATGGTAAGGAAACATGTCATATGGTACGGATAGGTAAGGGAAGGGGGATGCAACAGTGACAAACACGTCATAGGGTGCGGATACGTAAAGGAAGGGAGATGCTACAGTGACAAACACGTCATACTGTGCGGAGACGTAAAGGAAGGGAGATGCTACAGTGACAAACACGTCATACTCTGCGGAGACGTAAAGGAAGGGAGATGCTACAGTGACAAACACGTCATACTGTGCGGAGACGTAAAGGAAGGGAGATGCTACAGTGACAAACACGTCATACGGTTGCGGATACGTAAAGGAAGGGAGATGCTGCAGTGACAAACACGTCATACGGTTGCGGATAGGTAAAGGAAGGGAGATGCTGCAGTGACAAACACGTCATACGGTTGCGGATACGTAAAGGAAGGGAGATGCTGCAGTGACAAACACGTCATACGGTTGCGGATACGTAAAGGAAGGGAGATGCTGTAGTGACAAACACGTCATACGGTTGCGGATACGTAAAGGAAGGGAGATGCTACAGTGATAAACACGTCATACGGTGCGGATACGTAAAGGAAGGGAGATGCTACAGTGACAAACACGTCATACTCTGCGGAGACGTAAAGGAAGGGAGATGCTACAGTGACAAACACGTCATACGGTTGCGGATATATAAAGGAAGGGGGATGCTACAGTGACCAACACGTCATACGGTTGCGGATACGTAAAGGAGGGGAGATGCTACAGTGACAAACACGTCATACGGTTGCGGATACGTAAAGGAAGGGAGATGCTACAGTGACAAACACGTCATACGGTTGCGGATACGTAAAGGAAGGGAGATGCTACAGTGACAAACACGTCATACGGTTGCGGATACGTAAAGGAAGGGGGATGCTACAGTGACAAACACGTCATACGGTTGCGGATACTTAAATGAAGGGGGATGCTACAGTGACAAACACGTCATACGGTTGCGGATACGTAAAGGAAGGGAGATGCTACAGTGACAAACACGTCATACGGTTGCGGATACGTAAAGGAAGGGAGATGCTACAGTGACAAACACGTCATACGGTTGCGGATACGTAAAGGAAGGGGGATGCTACAGTGAAAAACGTGTACGGTACGGCTAGGTAAGGGAAGAGATATGCCTCAGTGAGAACTCGACGCCGTTTAATGGGACTGACATGGAACGGATAGGCAAGGGAATAGAAGGGAGCGATGTAGTGCAAGTTAATATTTATGCGCATTTGATATGGTATTGTAAAATCAGGTTAAGAAATTTCGAAGTTGAAAACTCGGGCGTAGGTAGTCCTCTTCTCCGAAACCTTCCTCTCAGGGATTTGTGCAGGTCAATTACGGTCTGAAAGCGGAATGATCATCTTCCGTCTCTTTCAGACAAACATAAACTAGCACACGCAAGCGAGTCATAATATGAGAGCTGTAGCAGTTTTAGAGGCGGTGTGGAATAAAATTCCTTCCCAAATGGTTGAACAGTTGGTATATAAATATTGTTGTGATCTTATACCTGTTTCTGCACGCCTCTTTTAAAACGAAACGTCTCATTTCATAATTTTAAATCATATCCGTATTTTTTCTATTCTCAGTTCTAATAATTTATGTTTTCGTCGACTTTCACATCTCCTTTTAAAACTCCAATCCTGTTATTGTTTAAAGGAATGGGTTTTTTCCAACGGCCATCAATAAGCTTGTTTTCAACAGATTCTTTTTAATATGTTTTCCTCTTGTAATGGTTTCAGTAGCCCCTTTATTCTGAAATGACTTTACCCACTAAATTACTGCTGACAGTAAATTATGGGCCCTGCTTGTGCGCTCACTTTAAACCACTTTGTTTTCGCTTTTGCCCTTTTTATCTTTTCAGTAATCTCTCATCCACCTTTTATATACGGAATGAGATGTAATTTATACAGAAATGTCACGATCAAGTGATGCATATATGCAATATACTTACCCTTTTTATTAATTTTGTTTCGTGAATGAAGTCACAATGGACGTAGAATGAAAATACGGACTTGAAATGCTTCGCACAGGAGAGGGAGATCTTAGAGTTCTCAACATTAATCAGAGTTCATTATGAACAGGTTATTTCCACCTACACTAAGGAACGGTTCTTTGATCTCCTACAATGTCCTTAAAAAGTGTTTCCCACAATAATGTCTGGCCGAGTGGTTATGTCGCATCTCTATTTTCCCACCCGTTTCTACTGGCCTCTCTGTAACAGCTAGTGGCTGTGATGTTGGGCTGTTTTCCCAAAATATTTGCTGTTCGGAATTGCAAGTCTACGTAGTATTAGACAACTCTTTGAAATAATTTAAAGAAAAGCATTGAACAATGAACCATTACAACGAATATATTGTGTAATAGATCTCGGTGTAACTATTAATCATATTATTTATTATTGGGTTATTTAACGACGCTGTATCAACATCTAGGTTATTTAGAGTCTGAATGATATGAAAGTGATAATGCCGGTGAAATGAGTCCGGAGTCCAGCACCTAAAGTTACCCAGCATTTGCTCGTATTGGGTTGAGGGAAAACCCGGGAAAAAAACCTCAACCAGGTAACTTGCCCCGACCAGGAATCGAACCCGGGCCACCTGGTTTCGCAGCCAGACGCGCTGACCGTTACTCCACAGGTGTGGACATTATTAATCATAATTTGACTTTTCATAATCACATCTATACTAATAATAAACCTGTAGCCAAAATGTTTCTGGTAATTTTCGATTTTCCAAAAATAATTGGTGTTAACATGTGTAATTGACCATTCTGAAACCGAAAATAGCTTTTTTTAAATTTTTGTTTATATGTCTGTCTGTCTGTCTGTCTGCCTGCCTGCCTGCCTGCCTGTGTAGATGTTTGTTACCTTTTCACGCGATAATGGCTGAACCGATTTATATGAACATTGGAATATAAATTAAGTTCGTTGTAACTTAGATTTTAGGCTATATGGCATTCAAAATACTTTATTTAAAAGGGGGGTTATAATTATTAAATTAAATAAATCGAAATATCTCCCTTATTATTCATTTCATGAAAAATGTTACATAACAAAAGTTTCTTTAAATATAATTTCCGATAAGTTTTATTCTATAAAAAATTTTGATAGGACTGATATTTAATGAGATAAATGAGTTGTAAAATTACAATAACAACGCCATCTAAAGCGCTGTACTGAAATAAAAACAAATGACTTCGTCTATAAGGGGCCTTGGACAACAACAATCGAAAGCTTTTAAACACAGCCTACAGAGAATGTTTGTGTTTGTATGAAGTAATATCGGAAGCTAATTAATTGTTTAATTATTATTTCACCATTGGAAAGTGTAGTTTCTCTAGAGGGACATAATTTTCTACAATGTTATTAAAGTAACTTCTGAAACATATAGCAAGTAATATAAAGTATACACATTAAAACTGAATGATGTGTCAATCTTCATTAAACTATGGTTGCATGTAATAACAATTAAGAAACATGTTAAAGGAATTGTCGTTGCAGCAAATGATTGCTCTCTGGACCAAAATGACCGTATTTTAATTATTTAAATACAATTTAAATTAAGTAACAAATTTAACAATTTATCCATCTATCAAACAAGAATGTTCCCTGGATCAAACGTCCTCTTTATTTGTAACATGTGCAGCGGAGCGCACGAGTACGGCTAGTATTTAATATAACAAATAATGCTTTAAAAAATCTGGGTTTTATTATAAGAAATTCAAAAACTTTACAAAACACTTCGACTTTGACACTCCTTTTAAATTGTCATGTTCGCGCTAACTTGGAATATGCCTCTGTAATTTGGTCACCCACTTGCAAATCACATACTGTAGTAATCAAATTGAAAAAATTCAAAAACGATTCTCTAGATATCTGTATTTTAGATGATACCATTGTTCAGCCCTCCATAACAAAATTTCGTACAACAATCTACTTGCTGAATTTAATTTAATATCTCTTGCCAGTCGTAGATTACTTGCTGAGCAACTTTTATTGTATAAAATATTCAACGGTCTACTGGATAACAGCGAAATATTATCACAAATCCAGATTAACGCTAGAACATCACATTTAAGAAATCGTCAATTGTTATATTATAATAAACCACACACTTCATCACAAAGAAATTCACCAATGTTTAAAATGTGTTCAAATTTCAATGAAATATGTAAAACATGGGGTCTAGATTTCTGCATTTCTTACATGGAATACAAACATTTTCTTATTAATAAACTGAAGGTAGTTGATTTTATATAATATTGCTATTTGTTACTCTGTAATTTGCCTATTATAGCTACATTTTACATTTTTGGCTATTATATCTATATTTAACTATTTTTCATTCATTTTATTTTGTATTTTTCATTTATTTCTATACCTGTGCCTTTTACTTACGTAGTATCTATCTGCCTGTTCCTTTTTTTTTTCGTTCTCTCATTTTCCATTTTAATTTGCATTTACACTTGTATCTGTTTCATCTCTTTTTTTTTCATGTTATATGCAATTCTATGTTTTTTTAACGAATATCTGTACTATTTATTGTAATTGGGACTATGCCCTGTTATAGACATAAATAAATAAATAAATAAATAAATAAATAAATAAATAAATAAATAAATAAGAAAGTGAGAAAGTGGAGTAAGTGGGTAGGTGGGTGGGTGGGTGGGTGGGTAGGTGAGTGAGTGGGTGAGTGAATGAGTGAATGAATGAGTGAATTGAATGAATGAGCGAATTGAATTGAATGAGTGAATTGAATTGAATTGGATGAGTGAGTGAATAGAATGAGTGAGTGAATTGAATGAGTGAGTGAGTGAGTGAGTGAGCGAGTGAGTAAGTGAGTGAGTAAGTGAGTGAGTGAGTAAGTGAGTGAGTAAGTGAGTGAGTGAGTAAATGAGTAAGTGAGTGAGTAAGTAAGTGAGTGAGTAAGTAAGTGAGTGAGTAAGTGAGCGAGTGAGTGAGTGAGTAAGTGAGTAAGTAAGTGAGTAAGTATGTAAATAAATAAGTAAATAAATAAGTAAATAAATAAGTAAGTAAATAAATAAGTAAATAAGTAAATAAATAAGTAAATAAGTAAGTAAGTAAATAAATAAGTAAATAAGTAAGTAATTAATAAGTAAGTAAATAAGGAAATAAGTAAGTAAATAAGTAAATAGTAAATAAATAAATAAATAAGTAAATAAATAAATAAGGAAATAAATAAGTAATAAATAAATAAATAAATCCCTGTACAGTAAGTATCTGTGACAGGATTTCGTCCGTTTCGCCGACCCTGCAACATAACCACTCGGATGTTTGCTTTTAGCTGATGGTATCGTTTGTGTTATTGTTTTGGAAAGAATTTTAAATAAGGACGCAAATAGCCTTAGTAGCTTACGCGCCCTTTTTAAACCTTACTAACTAACCAACCACTCGTTCGGACAGTATTGGTTCCAGAATTTTGTGCCCTATTACAGAAACAGAAACATCGAATGCTTTTAGATTAATTCATCGGGGAAGGTGGGGAAAAGGGAACTCGCCTGTTAGGTTTGTAATGAATTTTTCTCTAAGTTTAGACAGACAAGTACTGGAGACCAGTCATTTTTAACGAAGACCTTTTGCAGCTCGGAATCCTTTAATGTTTCTTCATTTATAACATTGTATAAAAACTCACAACTCATATCATACTCGTCCAGAACAATTAAGTATTCTTATATGTTAAATATACAGGAGTAATGTAAAATATTTCAAGATAGTGTAGTTTGGTTTCAACTTCATCGATTTAATTTCATATACCTATGTCCGTTGACGGGCAAATATTTAAATGAGGAGAGAGATTATAGAAATACGTACTGTAAATAAAGATTAATAGTTACGAACAAACAGCTACCATTAAGAAATTTTAGGTCAAAACACCAGCTATAAAAGTATATAAAAATCTGCACGTTAGTGGCCATTTTGTCAGGCTGAGAGAACACTTGCTTGACAGAGCTGCTATCTCTAGACGGATAACGTGGACGTGAACGAAGTTTACCGTAGTCCTAATTCGGTGTTAAAACATGGCATATCGTTCGAGATTTACCACTGTGGACGATATTCATCTACTTAGAACAGATCAGGATGGGTAAATTATTCAGGCCGAAGTACAAGAAGGCTCAAGAAAGAATTTTTCGTTGAAATTAAAAAGGAAGAAAGGTTGAGTCGTGAGTACTGCGCCAAGCGAAAGCGCACTTTTAACTCGCCGTAGCTCGGAAACCAGTAAAGATTTTGAGTAGCAACCACTTTTAAAAATAAATTTTCATTCTTTGTTAACATTTCTGTCGCTTTGACCCCCCCCCCCCTCATCTCACGTGAAAAAAAAAGTTTGCCCTTTACCAACTTTTGAAGGTGTAATTGTCTATTCTGAACAGATCACATAGAAGTTCGTACTTTTTCCTCACTTTTCAAAAAAGGTTTTTCATTTCGAATTTTTTCTGTGATTTCCTTTGACATTGAGCTATCAATTAAAAAAGTTACAGAGCTATTGACTGTCATAGGAGTCACGATATGATAAATGTGTACAGGTCCTTCTCTCTCTATCCACCGTTCACTATATTGATTGTTTGCATATTGTCTCACACTTAGAAGGAAGTGGAATGGGGAGAGTACGCCAAATGTACGAAACATGAATGTTTCATATGAGCATTTCAGAGCAAAAGTGGTGCAAATCAAAATTGGGTAATGAGGTTTAAAGTAAAAATTCTGTAAAATACAGTGCAAAGTAGCAATTAATATGGCCTTCTTGCTATCCACTGACTACTAATAGTTTAAATAAATTGAATATTAATTGCTTCTTTGCGCTGTATTTTACAGAATGTTTACTTTTACCCTCATTATCCATTTTTGACTTACACGACTCATATCCAGGCACTCGGTTCACTGGCTGCTCCAATAGCAAAACATTGCATTATCTCGTAAACTGTAAACTGGAACGTTTTTACTTCTCTTCTTTTTTATTTCTCATCTAAAAATTTTTTCTATCACTTTTGAAACACCCTGCATGTGATCAGGGGTGACCGTTAAAGAACTGTGTTACCCTATCTTGTGGTATTTGTGGCCTGAAAATCAACCCGAATGAACTCCCAACTCACTCTTACCTCTCAGGAAGCTCAGTAATCGTAATAGATGTATGTTTTGTAGTTTATTTTTTTTACTTGGTTATTTAACGACGCTGTTTAAAATATGAGGTTATTTACTGGAACCAACACATTAATTACTGTACCTTTGTAATAAATTACGTAAAATAGTATATTATTTTGTTTTATTCAGGAGTTACTTGTCAATAAGTTTATTACGCACAATATATTTAACTTTATTTCAATCGGTAATTATATATGGAATTATAGGATGGGGTAGGTCATTTAAATCCAATTTTAATCCACTTTATTTATTACAGAAGAAAATAATTAAAATATGTCTTCATAAGCCTATTGATTTTCCATCTCAAAATTTGTTTTTAGACTTTAATGTACTTAACGTAAGACAAATTTATTATATTGTATTAATAAAATTTATACATAAAAATCGAAATAATTCTGAATTGTATTCTCATAGTTATGAAACAAAAGGTATGAATTCTTTAAGATTGTTTGAACCAAAATGCAACACTGTTACAGCATTTAATCATAGTAGTAAATTAGGCCCAAGAATTTGTAACAAATTTATATTTAAATATCCTAATCTTGTCAATTCTAATATTTCTAGTATTAAATCAAAAAAGTTATTTATGGATTTTATAAAAATTGAAAAATTGTAAATTTAAATTTATATACTATAATTGCATAGTAGACATAAGAAAAATTGTATTGTATAATTATTAATTTCAATTCAGGAATCCGCCCCTGAGCACGAGTTCTACTCTTTCAGGGCCGAGCTGAAGATTTTCTGTATATATTATATTTTATGTTACAATTATTAGCAATAAATAGATAGATAGATAGATAGATAGATAGATAGATAGATAGATAGATAGATAGATAGATAGATAGATAGATAGATAGATAGATAGATAGATAGATAGATAGATAGATAGATAGATAGATAGATAGATAGATAGATAGATAGATAGGTAGGTAGGTAGGTAGGTAGGTAGGTAGGTAGGTAGGTAGGTAGGTAGGTAGGTAGGTAGATAGGCAGGCAGGCAGATAGACATATAGACAGATAGATAGACAGATAGATAGATAGACAGACAGACAGATTTAGTGTCGATGGAATTGGTGATAGCGAGATGATATTTGACGAGATGAAGCCGAGGATTCGCCATAGATTACCAGACATTTTCCTTACGGGGAAAATTTCGGGAAAATCAAATCAGATTATCAGCCCAAGCGGGAATCGAACTCGCGCCCGAGCGCAAGCGCCTCAGCGGACCAAGCTACGCCAGTGGCTGTAAAAAAATCTTCCAAATTCTCCTCTTTCAGTGAAGAAACCATGTCTATATCTAATTGTTGAAAAGAAAGCCATACATTAAAAAAGATACAAATAATACTAATAGAATGTATTTTATTGTAATTATTAGTGTGGTGGTTATAAGCGAAGTTACACAGAGGATACACCGCTGTTAGAAATGCTAGGAAGCAAGAGCATGGCCTCCTGACCAGAGAGGTAAAGCATTACTTATTCCTCCTTGATTATCGCACCCTGCAAAAAAGAAGCCGAGAACACGTCATGAGGTCACGTGATTGTGCGGTTGAGCATATAATAAAACAAGCTATAACTATCCTGTTAATTTTATTACTTGTAACGCTGTAGTGAATCCCCCCCCCCCTTTATGTAGTGTGAACTACGGTAGCTGCTACGTAGAGATATCGGCATCATCCGTAAAGCAAGCAACACGGTTTTAGAAACAATTTTAATGGTAATTATCCTCTAATACTGCTTCGTAGAATGTGCATTTCTCCAAAGAGGACTACGCTCTGTAAAGTGTTATACTAATTGAATTAGTCGTTTTTAAAAAGGAATTTATTTCGAAACTACAACAGCAATCAAATCTCCATAAAAATGGCCTTATTCCAGGAATAGGGGCCTTTTCAAAAGTTCTCTGAATATTGTGAAGCTTCTGTACAGTTTAATAAATGCATGGAATGTCATTTCTTAGCAGAAAGTTATATTCAAGTGAGAGGAACACGATAGTGTTCTTAACTGATTTTAGAAAAAAATGCAATAAACCCTTCCAGAAATGACTGATTCAGTTATCATTTATGTATGTATGTATGTATGTATGTATGTATGTATGTGTATATATATATATATATATATATATATATATATATTGGTAGTTAAAATGTAAAAATATTTATACCATTTTCCATGCTACGAAAAATAACTTATAATAATGATAATAATAATAATAATAATAATAATAATAATAATAATAATAGAAATAATAGTAATAATAATAGTGATAATAATAAGAATAAAAAAATAATAATAAAAATAAAAATAATTTTTGTTGCTAGAATAAACATAAATATTGTTTTTTCTTATATAAAAGTCAATCTAGCACCCCGGAAAGGGTACATAACTGTGGCCAGGGGGCATTCCACAAAATTTTAAAACAAGTATTTAATTACAGTAATTAATAAAAAAGTCTCACTTTGAGAGAGGAACATAGGTTAAGGGTGTTTGAGAATAAGGTGCTTAGGAAAATATTTGGGGCTAAGAGGGATGAAGTTACAAGAGAATGGAGAAAGTTACACAACACAGAACTGCACGCATTGTATTCTTCACCTGACATAATTAGGAACATGAAATCCAGACGTTTGAGATGGCCAGGGCATGTAGCACGTATGGGCGAATCCAGAAATCCATATAGAGTGTTAGTTGGGACGCCGGAGGGAGAAAGACCTTTGGGGAGGCCGAGACGTAGATGGGAAGATAATATTAAAATGGATTTGAGGGAGGTGGGATATGATGGTAGGGACTGGATTAATCTTACTCAGGATAGGGACCAATGGCGGGCTTATGTGAGGGCGGCAATGAACCTCCGGGTTCCTTAAAAGCCAGTAAGTAAGTAAGTAAGTAAGTAATTAATAAAGAAATGAAAAGGGAAAGATAAAAACAGATATAAATAAAAATAATAATAATAATAAAAGTAATGATAATAATAATAATAATAATAATAATAATAATTTTTGTTGCTAGAATAAATATATTGTTTTTTCTTATATAAAAGTCAATCTAGCACCCCAGAAAGGGTACATACCTATAGCCAGGGGACATTCCACAAATTTATAAAACAAGTATTTAATTACAGTAGTTAATAAAAAAGTGAAAAGGGAGAAATAAAAACAGATATTGCAATAATTGAAACTTTATTTGCCTCCATAAATAATAATTGCTAATTGATTTTTTAAAATATGTAAAAATTAATTTTCACTGGAAATAACGAACCATGTAATTACCAATTATTGGTTGTTTACACAATGTCATTTGTTCATTTTGTTTCTTATTCTAAGGCCATTGACCATTGGCACAAAAACAAGTTTGATTACCACCCGACTGTATATGTTTATTTTTGCAGGTTTGTTGATGTTGAGAGCTGCGTCACTACCGTTCATTCAGTAGATATGTAGTCCAAGTTCACACAACGTAACAGTTTCGGTACTAACTCCTTACCTCTAATAGTAATTATTTAGAAATAAAACTTTTTAGTTTGTTGTTCAGATAATAGTAATAGCAATTGTAATCGTAAAAATATTTAGTGGTAACCATCATAATATTAATAATAATAATAAACATTAAATAAGACATTTACATTTAATTGATAACTCTTCTTGTTCTTTAGTACAGGGACATCATTTTATTTTTACTTCAATTTTTATTGCACCTGAGTTTTTTAATGTACTTCACTCCCATCCCTTCCACTAATGAAGTTCAACCGTCCTCCACACAGATCCAAGACCGCATATACAGTCATAGTAGTCTTACGGTCATAGTTCGCGTTTTCCAGTGACGAAAGAGCTTTCAATATTGAATCGTTTTCCATTTGCCTACGTCGCATCCCGGTTTCCCCACCTGCTTCTATTCGCCTCTCTGTAAATGCTAGTGGCTGGGCTGTCTTAGTTCTTTTCTGAGAACATTAATCTGTTAGGAATTGGACATCTACATAATATTATACCCATACAAATGTTTAAAATAACTTAAATAAAAGGGCCTCGTTAAGTAATTAACTGTCACGTGATTTCCTCCCTTTCTCCGACGCTGCTACGTAACCACTTGGAAGGACAGTAGATAGTATGTCTGAGTAATTTTATCTTTTCGGGCAGAAGTGAAGATTGAATTTACAGTACGTAAGGTACTCTTTTATAGAGTAGGCACAGAATTATTTCAACATGAGTTACTAGTACGAAGGACGAAATTGGTAATTGGAATTACACACATTAGAACTGAAGCCTGTACCAAAATGAACGGCCATCATTTTCAAAAATATGTTTAAATATCCATCTTATGATTTTTTTCAATTTAATTTCATTCACTATAGTGTACGCTAATGTGCTGTAGACAATATAATATACACTGCATAATGAATACATCCCCATGGACAGCTCAGTTCGTGAGTAAAAACACTCATTGTTAATACTGTACTGTATTTTGATTAAACAAAAACCTAAGCCTGATATTTCAAAAGCCTGATATTTCCTAGTTTACGTAAATGGATGAACTACTTTTCTTCCCTCCTATATCTAATAAAGTGATATGTTTGTATATTATGCCAGTGTCATCGAACTCCAGTCGTGAAGGAGGGTAGTAAACTGTTATCAACCGTTGATCCAAAGGTATAGCCAGGTTAATATTAGAAATATTAGTAAAATACCTTCGATTATTATATACCTTTAGGAGGACCGTGTTTTATTGCATATTATGCAGTACATACTCTTGTTTTTGCATGCAAGAAAATTTCGTGATTACCTATATGTACTTGCTTTTTTTTTTCTTTCCACCGTTCTACAGTGGTGCATAAGGTTACTGAAATTCCGCCACTGTATTTACTTGTGTTGATTATTCACTACTAGGTCGTGGTGGAGGGAGAAGGAAGACACGTAACGCTGTGACGTATCTGGCCCCGGGGGCGAGATTTGCACTACCCTGCACTACAAGATAGCCTGTCGCTCGTATAGCACACTGGAATTTTATAAAATGCTCTCTCTCTGGAAGCCGAGCCTTCTACCATAGATTCTGGGGACAAAAACGACCTGGCTATATGTCCCACAAATATCGAATAAATTGAAGTTTACAAAAAGTAAATTGAATTGTAAGTCCAAAAATACAATATCCGCAGAATTGGGAAGTAATTGAATTGGTTACCATCCCGACAACATGTACACACAACCTGACAAGCGAAAATCATTTAGTGACCACAAATGAAATCATGCCAACCGGAAAGACACTTGCTGCATATATCGGCGGGTGGAATAACGTAATTTGACCTCATACGTAAATGTTCACCCATCTGAAGATAAAACCATGCGAGTCATTGACGTAGCTGAAGGCGAAGATCTCGGCTCGTAGTCCGAAGGCTGCGCTAGGGAACCAGTTCGAAACCCGCTTAGGCTTCTGATTGGCCGAGTTAAATGAGGCCGGGCGTCAGTAATTTGGCACAATTAAACTCGAATTTTTTATTGGTTATCTGACTGAAGTATATAGGCTGTTTCAAAAGTAATGGTAAAAAATTAGGGATGAGAAGTAAAAACGAAGGGAAGCACAAAGTTCCAGTAAACATGGGTCTGCAAATTAAGGGGAGAGGATGGTATTTTTTAAAACTGTTTTCCTATTTGGTGTAAATTATTAATTTTTTGTATGTAGAGAGCTCATAGGTGTGGCAACTCAACCAAATAAAAATATTTTGAAAAAAAAAAAAAAATTTCGGAGCCCAAATTTGAAAAAAAAAAATATACCCAATACATGATTGTACTAAAACCGATATATCTAAACCGTATTTAAAGACAGATTCAAACAGTTTTTGCAATGTATTTGCAAAAGTATGTTCTACAAACTGTCTGTAACAGAATTTTGATATTAGTCCCTACGTTTGTAAAATAAACAATTAAAATTTAGCAACAATTGTCTGATTTCCTTTCTTGCAAAGAAACGGACGTATTTTTTAAATGAAATCAATTAACAAAATTCTGTTACAGGAAAAAGATTCCTAATAGTCTAAAGTATGTTCTAAATTTCATACATGTATCTTTAATAGTTCATAAATTATATCCATTTTGTCTGGCAATGTAGCAAAAAAAAAGAAATGAAGTTACTGGAAACCGATAAAAGCGGGCATGTCATTTAAAAATCCATAGCGCAGGAAGTTTAAAAATGACGTCTCAACATCCGATAAGGGCACAAATACCGACAAAATGTTATGCAATGCATTCCACACATATCAAAGGGTATTTTAAAGAAAAAGAAAATTTGAAAATTTAATTTACCGGAAACACCAATAAAAGTGGGCGAGTGATTTAAAAATCCATAACGCAGGAAGTTTAAAAATGGGGATCCACACATATCACAGAGTATTTTAAAGATGTTTTTTTAAATTTGGTCATTTTTCATCAAAAATACCATCCTCTCCCCTTAACCATTTACGAGATAATGTCATTTTGTGGTGGTTGGGTCCGCTGAACACTAAGTGCTAATTCCAACAAAAGGTGTGACAATTTGATTAACTTATCAGTCACGACACAGTAAAATTCACAGTTTGACTTCAACACTACAGAAGTGTGATTAAACATACACAAAAGAAACTTATTTTGAACAACAGCAAAGTTTATGAATAAACAAGGTACAGTACAGTACGAACATGATGTTAGCTGAAGAATTTTACAGGAGGTGTTCAAAATGCTGATCATGCTCTTGAATCCGTCTGTCTAGTCTTCTCCAGAAAGACCCAAGAAAGCGCTCGAGCAATCCTGGGTCATTCTTCATTTTCTAGAAGGCGTCTAAAATTCGATCCTGCAATTCTTCAGGTGCGGTGATGTATATTGTGTAAATAGGCTCTTTGCATAACCCCATACACAAAAATCCAAAGGACTTCAATCTGGTGATCTAGGTACAAGTCCTCCTCTACCTATCCACCGTTCTGCATAGCGTCTGTTTAGAGACCGTCTCACACTTAGAAGGAAATGAAATGTGGGAGAGTGTGACATACGTACGAAGTGTAAATGTTGCTGCTTTATCGTATCCAGGAGCTCGTTTCACTGGAGGCCTCAACCAGCAAGAAAATGACATTATCTCGTTAATTTGCGGACCCATGTTTACGGAAACTTTTTTGCTTCTCTTCGCTTTTACTTCTCATTCCTAAATTTTTGACAATCACTTTTGAAACACTCTTTATAGCGTTGTAGAACTATTTCAGAACTTTGTGTTGTATGAGAACTGTCTTGTAGTAAAATTTGTTCCTGAGGTCTCAAATGTTGTGGCCGTGTCTGGCTTCTGCATTTCGTATGTTTTTTTTTTTTTTTGCGGGTTTTGTGGTAAGACATGCAAAACTATAACTGAGGCACATTTCTTGTGACCTCGTGGCCTGGCAGGTATTCACCCAACGATCAGCTTTCACTTTACTAAAAAGATGAATTTTTTTACACATAAAATCACTGAATGAAATGACAAAGATATTATAAGAAATATGTAATTGTTGAAAATACAGAAGCATGAATTTTTTTACACGTAAAATCACTGAATTAAATGACAAAGATGTTATATGAAATATGTAATCGTGTAATAATTGATATTTGACGTTGCAATAAAACACTAATACTGTGTGATTTTATTAAAATGTTCCGATAACTAGGGTACTGTGGTCTGTTTATTTTAATCTGTTTATACTCCTTATGTTACGAGCGGAACCTGTTTCGTTTTTCATGAATTTATAAACGTTATAAATAATTATCTAGTTTGACTGTGTAACGTTTTATTAGCACTTCCTAATTTAGAGCGAAAGAGGTGCATTGTTAAGTACATAGAATGTTATACAGAACTCTGTTATTTAACAAACACACTTTGAACTACATAAAACTCCTGATATCAGTGATAAAACGCAGAATATGTAACGCACACGCTGGCTTCTACCCACTCTGCACAGCAACACTCCACGATACGAACAGTTCAAGACCGCGCTTTCGAATGCGCCCTGTAATCAGCATTAGGTGATTCATAGCAGCCCTGTAACGAGCATTGCGACACAAGGACCGAATATCGTTCTCTGCGCATCAGCCAAATTGGCAAGCTTTCTTCGCGCTTCCTCTACCCATAGACCGGTCTCTTGTCAATGAATGTCTCAAAGGTGGGATGGTGTGAGAATAGGTTTGGTGGCTCGTTTTTCTAAATAAGGCATAATTGACATAAAATTTCGCTGTCTAGCAGGCACTAGTCCACACCGTTTTCTCCTCTTGTGTCTCAGAAAATACCTACGCGAGAGTGTTACAAAATTTTAGTTGTACAAAATTGTGGGTGTTGTCCAGTATGGTTATGTGTTTGGGGATAATAGAAACCGAAATAGATGCTAGCAATAATGATATAATTAATTCATTGTTAGAAAAGACGTATTTTTTAAATATTATGAATTTATTAATTTGTCCTACAGAATAATCTCTGCAATATTGACAATTAATATTTGAGGAGAAAAATTCGCTCCGGCGCAGGGGATCGTACCCGGGTCCTTGGTTCTACGTACCAAGCGCTCTGACCACTGAGCTACGCCGAAGATTCGATTCGGTGCTGTGGATTGAGTTCGGCGTAGCTCAGTGGTCAGAGCGCTTGGTACGTAGAACCAAGGACCCGGGTTCGATCCCCGGCGCCGGAGCGAATTTTTCTCCTCAAATATTAATTGTATTTTTTTAAAGAAAGGCAGTTTTAAATGAAGACACACATAGGACATCACTGACAATTTTCCAGACAAAAAATAAAACGCCAGCTCTCAGTACATCCTGATATGGGCAACTTAAATGGGTAAGTGATTGTTGCTGTGCAAAAAGAAAAGAACAATATGGTCTGCTGAGTACTTCAGCGACCTGAAAAATATTTCCAGAGGAATTTCAACACCTGCTTTTTCAACTGACCCTAATATACATTGCTTCATCACATTGAAACATTTACTGAAACAAACTCGTAGCATAGCAACTTATTTGTTTCGCGATTTTTTTATTTTGATACTACCACCACCACCACCACCACCAATAATTTCCGGCTATGAGATATTTTATTCTATGCCTGTATGCCTTGAATAAAAACAATCTGAAAGCTACATTAAGTAGTCCGTAAAATTTTCAATATTGCCATATTATTAGTTTTCATTTTATTTACGGCAAACAATTCGAATACGAATTAAATATTACTGTGCCCTAATATTATACAACAAGGAATACGTTTTACAAATTAGTATGTTTGGAAAGGTACGGGATTTAAAATGCGGTATTGTAAAAGTTTCATTTTCGAACATTTCGTCAACTGTGGCTGCATAAAGAACGCAATTTTCTTCGTATACGGTAAATTTGGAGAATTTTTATAAGAAAACAAGGAGACCTACGGATGTCATATTTCGCAAAGACATCCATCTCTCTTTATTGTAATTGTGTAAAAATTAATATAATGAAAATTAAAATTTTTTCTAGGTAAATTTTTCTAACTTCCGTCCGATTTCACATGGAATCGTCCGTATTATACTTACTTACTGGCTTTTAAGAAACCCGGAGGTTCATTGCCGCCCTCACATAAGGCCGCTATTGGTCCCTATCCTGAGCAAGATTAATCCATTCTCTATCATATCCCATCTCCCTCCAATCCATTTTAATATTATCTTCCCATCTATGTCTCGGCCTCCCTAAAGGTCTTTTCCCTCCGGCCTCCTAACTAACACTCTATATGCATTTCTGGATTCGCCCATACGTGCTACATACCCTCCCCATCTCAAACGTCTGGATTTAATGTTCCTAATTATGTCAGGTGAAGAATACAACGCCTGCAGTTCTGTGTTGTGTAACTTTCTCCATTCTCCTGTAACTTCATCCCTCTTAGCCCCAAATATTTTCCTAAGCACCTTATTCTCAAACACCCTTAACCTATATTCCTCTCTCAAAGTGAGCGTCCAAGTTTCACAACCATAAAGAACAACCGGTAATATAACTGTTTTATAAATTCTAACTTTCACATTTTTTGACAGCAGACTGGATGATAAAAGCTTCTCAACCGAATAATAACAGGCATTTCCTATATTTATTCTGTGTTTAATTTCCTCCCGAGTATCATTTATATTTGTTACTGTTGCTCCAAGATATTTGAACTTCTCCACCTCTTCAAAAGACAAATTTCCAATTTTTATATTTCCATTTCGTACAATATTCTCGTCACGAGACATAATCATATACTTTGTCTTTTCGGGATTCATTTCCAAACCTATCCCTTTACTTGCTTCCAGTATTCATTTGCTTTGGTCTTGCCAGAGAATCAGTTCCAATTCCGAGTCTTGTTCGAAGGATACGTAACAAGCTGTTTTTTACGGTGATGGGTTGTTAGCCCTTCGCCCAACCCTCAAGCTGGAGGACCACCCCTCATCGGCTGTCCGCGACTGCTTATTCAATATATTCACGCTACCCTCCATATCTGGAGGCCGTCTCCTCGATCCGCAACCTGAGGACGCGCCATGCCGTGGTGATAGGGACCCACAATACATGGCGTCCGTATTATACGAAAGTAAATTATATTGTAATTTAGGCCTACTGGATATGAATGACTTAGTATTTTAAATAATTTAGCAGTGCTGAAGAATTGTCCTCTGGTTATAAATAACTCTCTATTGAAAATTTTAATGTTCATCAAATTAAGCAGGTCGCAGTATTTGAAGTATAAAACACAGGAAATTTCAATACCATTTCCTGGTAGGAAGATTTAAATCGTTGTGATTCAGTACTTGGAACACTAACTGGGGTGGAGATTAATTTCTCAGAAATACTGATTATAATTAATTGATTTAACATTGTATAGTAGGCAGAAATCATTGCCTCGTAAATCTAGTTCTAAAAATATTCCCCACTGGTTACGCATAGTAGCGTGCGGAAAGTTTTCAAGCATCAAACATTCAAAAGACCACAAGAGTTGGACGTATAAATACTTTAATAATTTCAATAAAGTTCCGCGGTTGTAGAAAGTAAACCCCTTGATAACAAATTTCAACGAAATTAAACACAAAATATAATTCTTGGAACAGGTAAATAAGCTTTTAGAAATAATAGAGATGGTTATTTGTTGACCACAAACCGCAACATTCTGTACTCTTTTAAATACTTCATTAAGTTAATATTATTGACAGAATAGGTCATGCGTTACGGCCTGCAGAAAATACTCAGGGTAATACACGAGGGATCGGAATTAAAACTACTGTGAAGTCTTTGACAATTTCAACTACGATCTTTTGTAGCAGAATGTAAGTCCTTTGTAAACAAAATTTGATAACATTAACCGTAGCAGAGACGGATTTCACGCAACAACTGCATACACTTTGTTACCACAAAAGTGACTCTGTATTAACAAGAAATCTGATCATTTTGAAAAGAAATAGGCAAACGGTTTTTATAAAGTAATTTTCTGCTATTACAGGAACGTCTGCACAAAATATTACGTCACAAAACAATCAAGGACGAAAAGAGTTGGAAATTATGAATAAGGCCTACTGATAATTTCAACACTATCCCGTGGCAGAAAAATTCAAACCCTTTGGAAACAAAATTTATAGAAATTAAACACAAAACATAGGTCAATTGTGTTAGAGAAGCTGAAAAGTTATGTCACAAATATTACAGTATTTTAATCCGAACCTAGTCTAAAGAAAATTACCTCAACCATTCATTTTGAAATGCTTTATTGAGGGAGAATTCGTAACAGGTATATTAATCGGTAAAACATTAGTGGGAATTAAAAATACATGGTCACAGAGTTAAGTGGCACACCCTATGCATTAATGTTACTCAGTCACTTGTCCATTTAAATCCACATGTTAGTGATGTGAATATAAACTATGTGCTGTTATATAATTACAAATTCGGTACATGGAGAGAAAGAGAAAAAAAAACATTCAATCGATTTTAACGGAATTGCAACTTTTGTTGTGTATTGAATTTCATAGATAACTGAAGTTTGAATTGTGTTCACACCAAGCGATATGGAATCAGTGATTCAGTACCGCGGAGTATACTTAATTAGCAGTTGTAATTTAATTACATTGTGAACATAATTGAATAACGCTGTTCATGTAGTCTTTTTAGAACCGTTGCAATAGGAATAGAAAGCAGCAACTTTGGAAGTCTGTAACAAAATTGTTTAAATGCTCAATGCTCGTAATAGAATAGAGTCATAGACACAGCGAAGTGAATATTTAGTTTGTATCGAATATAGTTCTCAGCCTGTGCGCTGTTCCTGTTTGTTTCTGTAACATACTGTTGTACTGTCTACAACAGAGGGAGTTATGTCAAGTAAATATCTAGGACAGTGAAGTCAAAGCAAGCGTATTTTTCTGACCTTGACGTCGTGCGCGGGCATCAAGCGCTAGGTATGCTAGCAGGAATAAGCAGCCTGTTGGATTAAGAAAACAGTGGTGCACAAACTTCAAACGGAACGTGAAATTTTGTCGTTATTTTTATATGGCTTCTTTCTGTTTGTTATTTTCTATATTGTCTGTAAAACAAAAATACTAACACCTATTTCTTAGCCTAATATTGCAGTTGTGTTTTGAACGTTAATCTATACTAATAATAAACCTGTAGCCGAAATTTTTCTGGTAATTTTCGATTTTCCAAAAATAATTGCTCCTAACATATATAATTAACCACCCTGAAATCGAAAATCGCTTTTTTGAAATTTTTGTTTGTCTGTCTGTCTGTCTGTCTGTCTGTCTGGATGTTTGGTACCTTTTCACGCGATAATGACTGAACCAATTTATATGAAAATTAGAATATAAATTAAGTTCGTCGTAACTTAGAATTTAGGCTATATGGCATTCAAAATATTTTATTTAAAAGGGGGGTTATAAGGAGGCTTGAATTAAATAAATAGAAATATCTCCCTTATTATTAATTTTCATGAAAAAGTTACATAACAAAAGTTTCTTTAAAAGTAAGTTCCGATAAGTTTTATTCCATGCAAAATTTTGATAGGACTGATATTTAATGAGATAAATGAGTTTCAAAATTACAATAACAACGCCATCTAAGGCGGTGTAATGAAATAAAAAACAAATGACTTCCTCTATAAGGGGCCTTGGACAACAACAATCGAAAGCTATGAAACATAGCCTACAGAGAACGTTTCTGTGTTTGTATGAAGTAATATCGGAAGCTAAATGAACCGATTTGTATAATTAATTATTAATTCACCATTGGAAAGTGTAGTTTCTCTAGATGGACATAATGCTATAATGTTATTACAGTAATTTCTGAGTGAATCCAGGACAGGTAAGATTAAAATAGCTTCTTATGCACAGAAAACTTGATAGGCTATTCTGTACATTCGTTTCCTGTTTTTCCTAAAATAATGTTTATGTCTCTGGATCAAAATGATCGCATTTTATTTTTTTAAATACAATTTAAATTAAGTAACATACTTAACGATTTATTCTTCTATCAAACACGAATGTTCCCTGGATCAAATGTCCTATTTTAATTATGTAGCCTAATTACTTTATATTTATTTCTAACGGGTGCAGCGGAGAACACAGGTACGGCTAGTAACATAATAAAGAGTAAAGAAGGGATATTCACACAAATTCCATAGTAACTACAACTATACTGTAATAAGTGAATTAAACGCATCATGCATAAAGAAAGTGTTATCCCAAAGAAAGACACTGAATATGACATGATAAGTTGAAATTGATATTGATGGTATCTTTAGCATTATAAAAGTAATCAAAACAATATCATAGTACAAAGCAAAGTTTTCTAGGTATGTGTTTTAACTGTAACTAATATTACATAATAAAACTCTTATCGCATTATGCTTTTAGGTGATATTGGTGCGCAACTTTCTGTTATCAGAATATTAAATTATCTCGAAATCTGCTGAAGCTATAGAGCTGACGTTTTACCAACACATGGGCACATATAGTTTGTTTGTGATGTAACAGTATTTGCTTTGTTAATTCATTTCCTTACGAACATTTTCCATGCGAATATTTTCAAACATTTTAATACACTATCTTCAGTAATACGTATTTACGATATATTAGATTTACGAAAACATTGTTTTAGTACCTGTAAGGCTACTAATCAAACATATCTGAAAATTGCACTTTTCTGTAAAGAAGTTGAGAAAATATTCCTTTTGAATAAAAAAGCAAACTTGTGAAAAATAAACATTAAAATTAAAACTTACATTCTTATAATGCACTTGTACTTCTCAGACAAACTAAAAAATTAACATGGATACAGTTTTAATAAGTTCTCTTCCCTTTATCCATTGAATTAGTGCTCGCCATCCCTGTACTGTATATAGCTCGACCAAGCGGCATATACTCCCTCTTTCGTCTGTCTCTTTCCTTTCCGATGTAAAGCGCTCAGGCTCTCCAGGACTCTAAAGGGCGCGCTTGCTCCTATGGGCATCAGTTAAAATCACTGATCTAGGACAGCATATTGTCAGTGCATTTCGAACTGGCCGAACAAGGTCAAGCAATTGGCTGCATTTGCCACGATTGCTTACCCCATTCCTGGATTAATCTCGACTGAAGTCAGCTGGGAAAACCGGTATTACTAGTGCACTAGTGGACAGTTTTCAGTTCAGTGACTCGTGCATGGTTTGTACGTGACCTTGATCCGCCAGTTCGAAATCCGCTGAGTTAGCTAAAATTGAAACAAGAAAGGAGAAAATAAAGTAATTAAATCAGCCCGTGAAGAGCAAGGGCCGACTATCCGGCTGCTGGTCTCACGTCCACATGGTTCCACAGAGGTGAACGATCATCCAACCAGAACTAAGGCATCGTGAAGTTAGCATGGTGATCTCCCAGTCCGTTATAGTTATACAGTCTAAAATATTATACAAAACAAATGATGCGAGTATATAATTTACAGTATACAATAAAATTCCTATATTTTTCGACATTATTTTTCTCAAAACTTCGGTTTTCAACGTAAGCTGTTATTGCACTCAGCCCCTCAATTTTAACCCGATCCACCTTGTTACTCAATCACTATCACCTGCTACCAAATACAACTTGTTTGTGGGTGAACACTAGGCCTAAAGAGATGTCATCGGCAGCTAATATTGTAGCCCTAAACTGATTAGTTGGAAACGCGAAATAACGGTGCAGATAACGACAAAATGGGTATGAAGTAGGTCATATTCCTGTGCTGTTCATATTGTAAAAGCTAACCTGAAGGGGTGACCAAATTGTTTGAAAAAAATGTAAGAACCTCTATGTCAGGGATGCCAAACATGCACTCCCTAGTCCACCCTAGCGCGTCTGGCCGCGAAATCAGGTGGCCCGGGTTCGATTCCCGGTCGGGGCAAGTTACCTGGTTGAGGTTTTTTCTCAACCCAATATGAGAAAATTCTGGATATCTTTCGGTGCTGGACTCCGAACTCATTTCACCGGCATTATCATCTTCATCTCATTCAGACGCTAAATAACCTGAGATGTATCATGTTTTGGGAAAATCTGCCATATCTACAGACGTGGACAAATTATTAGACTAAAACGCTTTTCTTGGAAACATAATATAATTCGTCATATCAACTATCGGTATAATTCACAGAGTCTCTATTATCGTAAATGTGATTGTTTACATCTTCTGGTATATTTTTCCAACGGTTAAGTATATTTTATCTGGCTGTGTTGGTACTACTGGTGTTTTAATTATATACTGCACAGGATATTCAACAGTCTGTTCTCCCATGGCCTGCAAGAAAACCGGACATGAACAAAATTGAAAATCTGTGATCTATACTGTAGAATAAAGTGATCAAAAAGACGCTTACTACAAAACATGGACTCATTTAAGCACTGTCTGATATCTGGCTAAATGATGCTGATATGCAAAGGAAGTGTCAAATTTTGGTTTCCAGCATCCCTTACAAAATCAACGTGTTAATAAAGAATAAAGGAATGTTCACGAAATATTAGTAACTTCCAGACTCTATTTTCTGTTCATTATTTCTGAGCAAAATGCATTTTTGTTCATTATTTCTGCCGATAAATACAGCTTTGTTGCACATATAATTAATTTTGTCTAATAATTTGTCCACGTCTGTAATTGTGATGATTAATAGAGAAATGGTAGAATACCGCTAAGATAAATGGGAAAGCCCTCCGAAAATGTAACACTGAAGAAGCCAAATAGCAGAGTTGTACACAATAGCAATTACTCTACAAGTCTACATCTATGTTGTCGACTTTTTTCTCCTCGGCTTACTTTTACTCAGGACGTAATTTGTCAATTCTTTTGGATTCAGTTATCATTGATATTGACTCTCAGGTGTCCGCGGAACACAGGTTGGCAACGGCTGCGTTAAGGGAACTGGGTAGTGATACTGTGCGATTAAAAAATTTCAATACAAAAGTTTAGTTGAATATTTCTAGGCTTCTGGTGCTCAGAATGGAATAAAAATTTCCAGGCTTATATAATAAATCATTCCGAATTCAGTGGTATAAAAGACAACTAATTTGTTTCGTATCCAAGTGCAAAAGAAAAGCCCAAACTGATAACCTGTTTTCCCACTTTGATAAGTGTACCTCATTCTTCAGGTGCACATTACTTGCTACAATCTTCACTCATATACCTTGCATTTTTTTAAGTTATCTAGTAATGTGTATTGTAAATTCCAAAGCAATGTTTAGTTAAATATTTTACCCCTAGTGAAACAGAAAAAAATATTGAACTTTGTTTAATATTTTTTACAATTTCTTCAATGCATATATTTATTTTCTCGTGTTATGGGTTTGATATTCTTAAACCCGTAGGTCTACTCTGAAGAACACAGGCTGCAGAAAACGGTGTAAAAATTTCATGTAAATTGATTAAGCAATTTCAGATAAAAGTGCACGGAAGTTTGAAAAATGTCAACTTATGGAAAACTGTATTTAAATAAAAAAAAGGAGGAGAATGTATGAATTATATCAAAATTTAAAGAGGTCATTTAAAAGGCTTATCTGCAGAAATACCCCCAACAATATTTATATTGTTTTAAAGAGCATTTTTGTGCTTTATTTTAAAACACAAGATAAAAAATCGGATTTTTGACCCCTAATCACTACCTGGTTCCCTTAAAATATTTCGTTAGATAATCGTAAATCAGACCAACAAACGATATGTGCTACAGGATAGTTATGGCCTTCTACACTACAAATCTGACGCAAATAAATTGATACAGTCAAAATGAAAACTAACCAAGTGCAAAAAAACAAAGTTCTGAGGAAGCTAACAAACTGACCCATATATCTAAATGTGAGAAAGTAAGAATTAATTCAACTTTATTATAGTGAACTGTATGCCAATAAGTTGTACTTGTAACATTTTCAGGTCATTATTCAATTTTTTATCCACTCGATTATCCAACTAAATTAATTTATTCTGAATTTAATGTATTTAATATTGAACAAATTTATAAGTATACGCTGTTAAAATTTTATCATAAAAATCGTAATAAGTTTGTATTACAGACACACAATTATGACACAAGACGAAATATTAATTCAACATTAGTAGAACCTAAATGTCTCACATCTGCTGGTCTAAAGCATAGCATAAAGTTTGGCCCTCGGTTGTACAATGCTTTAACTAAATTACACCCAGAACTTCTAACATGTAACCCACTAACATATAACAAGAAAATTAGAAACGTGTTAATATCTTCAATTTGGTTATATAAACTTATAGCATATGTGTATGAATTAATCAACCTATATTATATTTGTATTCTATAATTTTGAAATATATATTAGTCCTACTTTTCACGTGCGATATTTATTCTTCTCTAGTGTTAATATTATATTATATAATTCCATTGCCGCTTTAATTATATTTTAGTTCCTATTTTATTTTACTTATTTATTTTATTATTATTTTTTTTATTTTAATATTATATCTGAACTGCGACCGAGCACGAGCGCTGCTCATTCGGTCTCAAATTTTATTAATACTGCTGTATCTTCTTTTTTCATTGCTTGTATTATTTTATTTCTATTTCTCTTGTTTGTTTTGTAATTATATTCTTTATTCTGTATATTTAAAGTTAAATAAATAAATAAAAATAAATACAAAACTGAATAATATACAGTTTTTTTTTTGTTTTCTCAAAACTTTGCTTTTTGCACTTGATCAGTTTTCATTTTGACTGTATCAATTATTGTAAACGAATACTTGAAATCAGATTATTGTAAATATTTATATAGAATAGCTTTGATTACAGCAAAGGCAGTCATGTGATATCACCTCTTCCGAGAACCAAGCTGACACTACGAAACAGGGAACGAAAGCACCTGGAAATGTTGGTAAAACCAAGGGATTAAATTTGGCACAAGAGTAGGGTTGCTATGGAAACGCAAACAAAAACAAGAGCGAACCCCGCCTGTTTATGACCTGCACATATTTAATAACCACGTGCCGAGCAAATGTCAGAGATGAAATCTGGCTGCCCCACTCTAGATTTGGTCGTAATCCTTACAAGGGAGGGGCTTGAACGTCGAAGAGTCCACTTCTTGAAGGAACCACGTGATGGTGTATATCGAGAGTTATCATACATAAATTTTGATAATATTGTTTCAGATTGGATTTTGTTATGTAGAAATAAATATATTGTACGTTCGCTCGGAGAAAAACCAACGAGTGGGGGCTGAATGCAGAAGGCAACACAAGTTACAGTACGATTATTTTTAGTCCTGACAGTCGCCGGAGATGTACTGTCATCATCTGCCATCTCAACATTCTCCTCATTCTGATGACATGCTTTTCATTGAATCTGGTTCATTTTGATGATCATTCATTTGTAAAACGAATTATTTAGTCAATAACACCGACAATAACAGCTAATATGGCGATGACACAAAACAAGACTACACGCCAACTTGTTAATATTTTCTAACAAAATCCGGATAAGTTTGTGACTTGTCAGTCTTTTGCTAGATAAACGTTGGACTAATCCGGTTTTTTTTTTTTGCAGAAACGCTACATTTTCAAACACTCATTTCAATGGCACAAATGCGATTTTTGTAGAAACTTGTTATGTCAATAGATGCCTCTTGAAATGAAGTGAAGAGAACTGTACTATGCTCAAAATTAGAATTTTTGGACTTGTTCGGTTTTTGCTCTTAACCCTTCAACTTTAACGTTAAGCTAGTAGAACAGTTTTCTTCGATTGCCAAAATACTGAAAGAAATGACTTGATGCCTTTTAAAAATTACCGATTCAAATCCTGGGTAACTTTGGTCGCTGAACCCTGCACTCATCTCACTATCATCACCATTTCACTCAGACGCTAGATAACCATTACAGTTGATAAAGCGTCGTAAAGTAAACCAATAAAAAATAGGAGGGTAGCCAATTGGCTGTAAGATGATTAACAAATATGGCCCGATCGACATTGAGGGCCTGATGTTAAAAGGTGTGTTCTTGTATTCTATTGTATTTCAGCAAGAGATAGCATGTCTTTTTTATGGTATAACCTGAGGTAGGGATTGGGCCTGACTCTGAGATACCAACAGGCAGCAGATGCTGGCCTCTTCATAGTTCACTCCCGATGCTGTTTTCCAGGTCGCCGGAGACCGAGTCCGGCTCAGTCAGCACAAGTAGGATGACTTCGAGACATTAAATAGAGAATGAAACGAGAAGGATCGCGTGGGAAATTGCAAAACACACCTTTATTTTCATTGTACCACAAGTGACGTTAGAATAAACATTTCTTGTCCAAACTAGAGCTGGGGACGGAGCGAGTAGAACTGTTGAGTTACTCGGTTCTATCGGTTTATGTGCTTGGCAGCGGAGCACCGAAGTTACTCGGTTAACCGTAGTCGTTACCGGTCAGTTCAAACGTTCAAACAGAGTTGGCGTGTTTTACTTAAACGTAGGTACTGTTGTCTTCAAATATTTTCTGCTGCAGGACAAATTATTTCCTTCTAGTATTGAAGAGGAGTTCATCCTATTATATGACCTGTCAAGTGGATCTAATGAACATTGACAGTCTGAACATGTTACTATATATACTACTACTACTACTACTACTACTACTGCTACTACTACTACTACTGCTACTACTAATACTACTGCTACTACTACTACTACTACTACTAATATAATATAATAATAATAAAAATAATAATAATAATATATTATTATTATTATATAATATTATTATTACTATTAATAATAATAATAATAATACTAATATTATTATTATTATTATCATCATATTAGAGTGTTTGATTAATATTAAAATATGTTAAAAAAAGTGCATTATAATTTTATTCTACTTGTGTTTATTGGATTTGTGTTACCTCATCAGTCATAATTTTATTTGTATTTATTTCTACGAATTATGTTACCTAATTACTTTAATTTATCAATAATATTACTTTTCACCAAAGAGGACATGGTTGTATTGAAGGCTAGTAATGTTATAAAATATATAATCATTATGTTCTTCAGTTTAAAATCCCACGTTTTATTGATTATTTTATCTGCTTTCCGTAATAGTAAATAATTGTGTGTGTAATTTTTAAGTGTTTTAGGCAGCGCTTCATGGAGCCCGTTTCTTTCTATCTTCTTTTTTAATTAGCTGCAGCGTTTAACGTTTACCTCACATGTTAATTTATTAGCTGTTAGTATTATAAATTATTTTTTCAGTTTTATTTCGTCTGTCATATATAACAACACTATAAGTTAAATAGACCTTTCATACAAAATAACTCTTCAAATAGTTGCAATCACGCAAATGAAATTGCAACCGCCATTTTGCAGTGAAGAGAAGCACTTTTTTCTCGTCAATTGGCAAAGAGAAAGCGCTTTACTACAACGCTTTTAAAACACGCTTGGTTTCACTTTCAAAGTACATTCTAAAATCGACTCAATCTATCTAAATTTTAAATCTGCCGCCACAAATTTGTACTCGGTTCAACCGAGTAATGACGTCACATTAACTGCTCCGAACCGAACCGCTCCGTCCCCAGCCCTAGTCCAAACGTTACAGTTTTTCTCTGCTTGTAAGTCCAATATAAATGTTTCTTGTCAAAAAAAGATAGAAAGAAGCTCTTCATTGACTTTAATTTCATTAAACATTTATAGAAAGCAGCCTTTTTGCTACACGAGGAAGAGAACAGAAGATCAGAACATAATTAGGATCGAATCACATTAATCGCTTTATAAAATTGTTGCTAAGCGTTGATCCGGATTTGCCTGAATTTCTTGTTACTTGGAATCTTCAGGTATTTTTTAAACCTTCATCCTTTCCCATTCCTGAGAAAATAATTGCACAGTGGGACGTTTTCGGATACCTCAGCTTGATGATGTTGCTGTACGCTAAAAGATAATTGAAGACAGGTTGAATCTTTCTTCCTTTACATGAAATGGATGTTTTGTAATCTCCGTCTTTGTACTGAGTTCCGAAGCATAAAGAGGATTAACGGGTCGAAGGGAAAGAAAGCCTTCTTGGCTGCTAGTTGTTTACTAGGGTAGCTATATATGACAGCAGGTCAAATATTGATTCATATAGTCTTTACGTCTCAAAAGAACTTAAAAGGAGCGGAAAGCGTTACCCTTAGCCGTGTAAGAAGCCATGTAAGAGGATACAATCTGTGTGCCGGAGGATCGTTAAGGGAATCAACTGCTTCGGTAAGTCGTTATTTTCGTCTTGAGGATCCTTCGCAGGCCTTTGTCTCTCGAAATGGATCCAGCGCAACATTATCCCTTCTTCGCAACTTGTTACATAGAATTAAAATTCCGTTCTTTCTAAGTACCCAAGTACGTGCACTTCATGGTATGTTACTAATTCCGCCTCTTACAGTTTCTCTACGTGGTGACGATGATTATAGACAAAATGTCAGAATGAACAGAAGAATTAGTGAGTGTGTTCGGACTTCTGAACAAGATTGCGATAACTTCGGCCCCGGGTTTCAATCACGGTGATTGTCGATTCGTACTTGTTGACAAAACCAAGGTTCCTGGTTTCCGTCCATTATTTCACCGCCACTCTCCTTTTCAGCTTTAATTATTATCACTAGAGGTTTTGATTTATCTAGAGAAAATCAAAACTCGAGTGGGATTTAATTGACTATTACACGATTAGAAGAAAGTATATAAAGATTAGAAGTAACAAAGTACTCCAATACTATAAAATATTAATTGGCTTACGAAAATACAACTGTCTTCAAATGTATTATTGTACCATCTCAACATTACGCTAGATGGCAGTAGTGTTTCATGATTATGTTTTCTTGTTATCGGTTGTGCCAACTATGGAATCTTCATTGAACTCTGTGGACGATTACTAGTCAAGAAGGCTTTGTTGATTCAGTTTCATTTTTATTAAAACATTTGCATTCCACTTCAATCATCCGGATCCCAGTAATCAACGTCACTTGACAGATGATTTTCAATAAATCTTAGTATTAAACAATCTCTGATATGTGACTATCCACAATATCATATAGCAGAAGCTATAACAAACATAACCTAAATAATATAAAGAAGTGTTAGAAAAGTTTTAATTAGGGATGATGAAATAAACAAGAAACGTTTTAATTAACGATGATGAAAAAAAAATAAACATGAATAATTTTAAAAGAAACAATTATTGAAATACAATTTTCAAATTTGAATGATTTAGTGGTTGGTGGTTCAGTTGATGTTATATTGGACGTGTGCGTAAAGAAGTGAACTCGTTGATGCACATAGTGTATCCCTCAACTTATTCAGGATTTCCGAATGGTGCTCTTCATATATGACCAGTGATCTTTATTAATTGTTGTTCTTGAATTCCAATGCGAGTCATACTTGAAAGTGCTGTGCATCGACTGGAGTGGTTTGTAATTTTCTGTTTTTTGACGTCCAGACAAGTGCAGTTTGAAATGTTGGCAAACAAAGAAACTAATGCTAGAGTAGTGATAAAAATAAACAAATTCTAGGGACGCGATAAAATTAAACAAATGCTAGGGACGCGATAAAATTGTGCGATAAGCAGCCATGATTGGTTGAAAGACGTCCTATCGTACCGTTTTATTGGTCAAAAGTAGTGTGACGTAGTAAAAATGTAATAGTCATTACAATCACATTAACCAAAGCGGTGTTTGCGTGATGTAATACTGAGATTAGCCTACAGGTGTCATCGATCTGAGATGATGTAGTAGACTATTTTTGTTGTCTTGTTTCATACATCTTACGTAATCTGGTAGCTGTAAACAGCAAAATGTAGAGATTATTTCTACTTTGAATACTGAAGAGACCAGAGAAGTTTGCAAACTATAAAAAGACAGAATACTCTAGACAAGAAAAACGAATCCGAGAAGGTAGAACAGACTAGAGAGGAGAAAAAGGAAAGAAAAATGTAATGGTAAAGACGGATAAGAGAGAGGCAAGATATATGGACAAATCTGACAAGATACATAGACAAGAGAGGCAAGACAGCACAGACAAGATACGTAAACAAGACAGACAAGATACACAGGGTACAGAGGAAAGAGAGAGATAAGTCACACACACAAGATAGACAAGATACATAGACTAGACAGGCAAGTCGAATAGGCGAGACATATAACACAGAAAATATAGTATCTATAGCAGTAGCGGCTGGTGGTCAAAATAATGAGTGTGCTACAATCTCTATATCTGCCTACTATATACACTTATATGTAGCCTATTTATCTTAATTTGAGACTCGCCTAGTGACGAAATATGAAATCCATACGACGTTCCTTCCTACTGCAGAACTTGTCAATTACCCTGGTGTTAAACCCCTCCATCTTGGACATCATACTATTTTCTATTGAGAGTATTGCAAGAGCAGTGAGACGATCCTGGGACATAGTGTTCCTTAAAAACCGTTTTTATGCGTTTCAAGCAAGAAAAACATCTTTCTGGCTCAGCAGTGGTGTTGTAACCAAAATATTTAACAACTTCGGTACTTCACGGAATGGAATGTTATGGTTTATTTAACGACGCTCGCAACTGCAGAGGTTATATCAGCGTCGCCGGATGTGCCGGAATTTTGTCCCGCAGGAGTTCTTTTACATGCCAGTAAATCTACTGACATGAGCCTGTCGCATTTAAGCACACTTAAATGCCATCGACCTGGCCCGGGATCGAACCTGCAACCTTGGGCATAGAAGGCCAGCGCTATACCAACTCGCCAACCAGGTCGACTCACGGAATGGATTCTGTAAATTGTTGGAGATTATGTATTGTAACAATTGAACAAACATTTATATTTTGGAAGTCGGGTTTTCCGTATACAACTCCAAGTTGTGTCATTAACACTCTTTTGTTCAGTATAGTATAGCTGTTGACAGCAACTTCAAGTTCGCGTTCACGAAAATTATACGAAAAATTCTAAAAAAAAAATGCTGTTTAATCATTTTTTTGCATCTAGGTAGCTTAAAGACTTGAAACGGTGAGTAGTTTCCTAAATTATACACTCACATAATTTCTTGGCTTCGATTTTCTGGGATTCCATTTTCCGTCGCTTGCTAGCTGATTCAGGAGGAATCGTAGCCCTACAGGTAGATGGCAGCAGCAGTCTGATATTTGAATTACCAAATACATTGTAAATAGTTCCGAATTCTTCCGCAAACAAGCATTCTTTCGTTACGATTTACTTTTGCAATCTCCAAGCTGTGTTGTGCTGAAGCTGACTACAGCACTCTCCCGCGTATAAATAGCCAATCAGAGCAGTAATTTCAGCTTCGCACATGCGCATAAATGTCTACATTCTCATATGAAGTTCAGAGTAGCACAACGAACCCCCTGAGGCACCAAAGAGTGAAGACTAAACACTCGATAATGCGTCATGAATATAACCACGGGAAATTGTTAAATGACAGATCAAATACTATGGTATTACAAATACATTATTAGAGCAAAAATTATCACTGTGCTGTAGCACTGTAGCACATAGGGACGGGCCGCCCCTGATCTATAGACAAGACAGACAAGTTCCATAGACAAGACAGACAAAATGATATGACAAGTCAGTCAAGTCGAATGGAGGAGATACGTGAACAAACAGGGAAGATGTACACATAGGGAAGACAAAGTACGCAAAAAAGACAGACAAAATGCATAGACGAGAAGTATGAACGAGGCAGAAAATGTATATGTATATATTATATATACACATATACATATATCTGTGTATGGACAAGGCAGACAAATCAGTCAGGGAAGGTAGACAAGTTACGTAAATAAAACAGACAAGAAAAACAGTAGACACACGGCAGACATGGGAGACACAAACGTAAAAAAAAAAACCAAGAAGAAAGGAAGATTAGATACACTTACTTACTGGCTTTTAAGGAACCCGGAGGTTCATTGCCGCGCTCACATAACCCCGCCGTTGGTCCCTATCCTGAGCAAGATTAATCCAATCTCTGCCATCATATCCCACCTTCCTCAAATCCATTTTAATATTATCTTCCCATCTACGTCTCGGCATCCCCAAAGGTATTTTTCCCTCCGGCCTCCCAACTAACACTCTATATGCATTTCTGGATTCGCCCATAAGTGCTACATGCCCTGCCCATCTCAAACGTCTGGATTTAAAGTTCCTAATTATGTCAGGTGAAGAATACAATGCTTGCAGCTCTGCGTTTTGTGCAACTTTCTCCATTCCCCTGTAACTTCATCCCTCTTAGCCCCAACTATTTTCCTAAGTACCTTATTCTCAAACACCCTTAATCTCTGTTCCTCTCTCAAATGATTAGATACACACGTGGGACAAAATAGGTATAACAGACAAAACAAAGAGATTTGAAATACATGTGACATGTCACATATAAAACAAGGGGGACAGGCAGGAAATAGAATTGAAAAACAAACTTGTAGGAGACGTAAGTCTGAATTCAAGACAAATTAGGAAAGGCAGGAAATTGAAATGTCTCTTTAGATATTAACTATATTTATTTTTATTCAAATGTGTTTAAGATTTGTTATTCTCCTGCGTTTAACGTAAGTAAATAATGTGTATCTCAATTGATGTATTAGTATATAAATAAGTAAAGAAACACAACCAAAGGAACTTAATTGAAATGGTGCAACCAAAGCGATGTCTCGAGGGAAGCGTGGCTCCGACTTCAATCAGAGAGCGGAAATCCCAATGACAAGGATTCAGCGCCAATTCACTCTGTCACAGTCTCCCTCCAATGTAGAGACATTGCTCTTCACTTCTTAACCAAACATAACTCCTTCAATCAGCTTTACGTATGACACACCTCACTATTCTTCCTCGCCTTTGCACTATCGCCAATTTATTCTGATCGACATCCTCACAGAGTAAAAATTTGAAATTTGCAGATCGTTAATTAGGGAAGGTTTCTCCCGATACATCAGTTTCCCCGTCCATTTGCGTCATTAGTCGCTATATATATATATATATATATATATATATATATATATATATTGTAGTGATCTTAGAGCACCGACAAATCAAGGAAACAACCATGTAGGTAAATTCTCATTTTTAAATAGAACTATAAATGATTGGAATGACCTACCTGTAGCGGTCTTTGAGGGCTGTCCTTCCTTAAGGAGATTCAAGAATAATTTAAAGAGTTGTGTATAAAGTGAAAATTAAAATTAAGGTGACATTCAACATTTAATTTTTTAAGGTGACATGTATTTATCTAGCCTGACGAGTTTACTTCCTTGTTTTGAATTGTAAATTATTTAAAAATAGCGTGTAAGAGGGCCTTAGACTAGAAATGTTTAGTTTAAATGTAGTTCTGTTTATAAGTATGCATAAGAATGCAATTATTTGACTTATTTGAACTGTTGTATCAGTGAAGCGAAGTGAGTCAGTAAAGTTATGGTTTTACAGTGCAGTGAACAGTTCCGATCAGTGATAATTTATAGCGTCAATGAAATGTGTTCTATAGTGTCAGTGAAATGTGTTACAGAGTGTCAGTGAAATGTGTGCTAAAGTGTCAGTGAAATGCGTCATAGTGCCACTACAGGGAATGAGATGAGAGTAAAGTGAAAGACTATTAAAAAGTTATGTAGGACCTATACATAATTATGTAGGTTGTGTTGTAAAATTAGGTGTTTTATTTTATGTTTTATTATTATTGTGTTAAATTGTATTGTGTATTCTTATTGTATTGTGTATAAAATTGTATATGTGTTGTAAACTGTATTATGTATTGTAAATTTTATTGTGTATAGCTTATCATTTTAACTGTGTATTGTTAATATTGTATATATCACTGCCACCGGGTGCTTGCCCACTTGCAGTGTAAATAAATACATACATACATATAGGCACCCGGGTTCGATCCCCGGCTAAATGGGCAGGGCATAGTTGCGACCCACTTACTTACTTACAAATGGCTTTTAAGGAACCCGAAGGTTCACTGCCGCCCTCACATAAGCCCGCCATCGGTCCCTATCCTGTGCAAGATTAATCTAGCCTCTATCATCATACCCCACCTGCCTCAAATCCATTTTAATATTATCTTCCCATCTACGTCTCGGCCTCCCTAAAGGTCTTTTTCCCTCCGGTCTCCCAACTAACACTCTATATGCATTTCTGCATTCGCCCATACGTGCTACATGCCCTGCCCATCTCAAACGTCTGGATTTAATGTTCCTAATTATGTCAGGTGAAGAATACAATGCGTGCAGTTCTGTGTTGCGACCCACGGTAAGATAAAATACAGCAAATAAAAAAGGGTCCCTATTTTGTGGGCATACTTGCGCCCCGTTCCCACCAGGTAGAGAAAAGGGGATGGCATAGTTGCTCCCCGATGAAATAGGTACAGAAAAAGATATTACGGAAACTCGAGCCTCGTAATCAACCAACCTTATTGATTTCTTATGCGATTTAATATTCGTTATCGATACCGTTAAAACGAACACCATGAAGTTGGCAGTACTTTATTAACTGTTTTTCTACTGTTTATGCAGTGATTATCAATAGCCTACCGTTAAAATGAACAGCATAGAGTTGGCAGTACTTTATTAACAGTTTTTCTACTGTTTATGCAGTGATTATCAATAGCCTACTTTTAAAATGAACATCATGAAGTTGGCAGTACTTTATTAACTGACATATTGAAATGAGTGAGCCGTTGGAATATGGGGGCTTAGCAGTCTTTGCATTTTATTAATGATTTTCACACCGTCTGTGCCGTATAGTGAGGTTAATTTAAAATTAAGGTTAAGTTTAGTGAAGAGGGTAAACAGTTAATAATTCAGAATGGTTCTAAGTTTCAATTTTCGAAACCCTGTACCGTAGGGTTAAGATATCGATGTACAAACAAAAAGCGCAGTTCGTTTATTGTGTGTGATCGATAAAAAAGTATTATTTTAAATAGTAAAATTGATCATATGCTAGGCCTACCTGATTTCAATGCAAATAGGGTAAACTAGATAGTTATTGACCAGTATACGGTGATTGACCGGTTCCTTTTTTCAAGTATATTGTGAATAAACCACGATCGTGATTTCACTTTTTGCTGCATATACCTCTAGTAGCAACCCTTATTTGTGGTTAGTTGTCGCTGTTCATCCCACTGAGTTAGCGTCTGTTGTCTGAGAGGACTGAAATCGACTGGAAATGCAACTGAACCTAAACAAGTGTAAGTAACTAGAGAAATTGCTAAGAATAATGCACGCAATAATTTATTTATTCTGCAGAGAATACATAAATTCTGGTGCTCGTTTTTACACTCATAGTGTGAGAAAAGGTATAAGGTTTCCGTCAACAGAATATTATTTTGTAAAAGTTTTTATATGCCATAAAAATGCCCCGTGGTCAATCATTATAAAGTGTATGTCCGCAAACTACAGTGATTGGTCGTTTATAAATTATTTGTTAGAATAACGACCAATTTGCTGCAATTCTATATATGTTATCGGTTAAATGATGGGGATTTTTACAGGACTGATACTATTATAATGCCTAAGCCAGGTAAAGTGCATTATACAGGGGAAGCTTTGCGAAACGCTACAGAACCTGTCCGCAGTGGATTTGGTTTAAATGAAGCTGCCAAGAAGTTTGGTGTCCTAAAAGCAACCTTAGCGTCCAGAAACAAATATCCCGTTGAAGGAAAAGTGTCCTTTGGTCCTCGTTCAGTGCTGGGTGAGGCCATTTGTAATAACATCAGAGAAATGACACACACTTGCTTCTGATAAGGCACAAAAGAGAAAAATGGAAGAAGAGGCAAGAGAAGAAAGGAAGCGAATAAGAAATGAAAGAAAAGGCAGCGAGAAGAGTTCTTTTCTTATTTTTTTAACTTGGTTATTTAACGACACTGTATCAACTACGAGGTTATTTAGCGTCGATGGGATTGATGATAGCGAGATGGTATCTGGCGAAATGAGACTGAGAATTCGTCATAGATTACCTGACATTTGCCTTATGGTTGGGCAAAACCTCGGAAAAAACCCAACCAGGTGATCAGCCCAAGCGGGAATTGAACCCGCGCCCGAACGAAACTCCGGATCTGCAGGCAAACACCTTTGCCGACAGAGCTACGCCGGTGGCGAATAGTTCTTAATGAGAAAAATCAGAAGAAGAGAAACGAAACAGACAAGAAAAAAGTGAAAATTGTGAAAATGTGTTGTTCAATCACTAATAAGAGAGTATTCAATAACCGTGCAGTAGACGGTCAATCACTAATAAGCGTGTTGTCAATAACCGTGCAGTAGACGGTCAATAACTGTAAAAGTGGACTTGTTGTGTTTATTTAATTTACCTTTGCATTAAAATTTTATTTTTTCTTTTGTTTATTGATTTTGATTTGTTTCTGAATCTTCACTTGACCCAATCCCTTTAAAATTCTCTCAATAAGTTACCACTGTTTTCCGCTATTTCATTGTTTGATTATTCATTAGCTTAAGTGGTCAATCACTATACAGTTTACCCTATCACTGTAATATTTGTAAGTAATTTGTTTATATGATGACAATCACTTTAGTGTGTACTATGTCCATTGGGGCGCATCTATGCCATGTCCATTCTGCTACCTGATTTCTTCGTGGCGCAAATATACCATGCCCCTTCTGCTACTTGATTTCTTCGGGGCGCAACTATGCCATGTCCCTTCCGCTACCTGGTTTCTTCGGGGCGCAACTATGCCATGTCCCTTCTGCTACCTCATTTCTTCGGGGCGCAACTATTCCATGTCCCTTCTGCTACCTGATTTCTTCGGGGCGCAACTATGCCATGTCCATTCTGCTACCGATTTCTTCGGGGCGCAACTATGCCATGTCCCTTCTGCTACCTGATTTCTTCGGGGCGCAACTATGCCATGTCCCTTCTGCTACCTGATTTCTTCGGGGCGCAACTATGCCATGTCCCTTCTGCTACCTGATTTCTTCGGGGCGCAACTATGCCATGTCCCTTCTGCTACCTGATTTATTCGGGGCGCAACTATGCCATGTCCATTCTGCCACCTGTTTTCTTCGGGGCGCAACTATGCCATGTCCCTTCTGCTACCTGATATCTTCGGGGCGCAACTACGCCATGTCCCTTCTGCTACCTGATTTATTCTGGGCGCAACTATGCTATGTCCCTTCTGCTACCTGATTTCTTCGGGGCGCAACTATGCCATGTCCCTTCTGCTACCTGATTTCTTCTGGGCGCAACTATACCATGTCCCTTCTGCTACCTGATTTATTCGGGGCGCAACTATGCCATGTCCATTCTGCCACCTGTTTTCTTCGAGGCGCAACTATGCCATGTCCCTTCTGCTACCTGATATCTTCGGGGCGCAACTATGCCATGTCCCTTCTGCTACCTGATTTGTTCGGGGCGCAACTATGCCATGTCCCTTCTGCTACCTGGTTTCTTCGGGACGCAACTATGCCATGTCCCTTCTGCTACCTGGTTTCTTCGGGGCGCAATTATGCCATGCCTAGGCCTCCCAATTGACCGCGGAGCGCAACTATGCCATACCGGGCTAGATTGTGATGGAATTTGTGGTGGACAAAGCAGACGTTGCAGAGGATTTTTCTCGGGTACTCCCGTTTCCCTCTCTCAATTCACCAACACTCGCCACCTCCCACCTCTCATTTCATCTATCATTCGAGTAGTAAAAGTAGGCTGGGGTAAAGTCTTGGAAGCGGTACGAGTTTCTGATGTTCATATAGGGGTTAGGGCTCTGGAACCATGGGCCTCATCAGGCACTCGTCTGCGAATCGGGGCTGAGGCAGGATGGCCCATTGTCAGCGTCGGATTCACAGGCCACCTGTCGGACTTGGAAATTCATCGCATATACGGGCACACAATGGGCAAAACCGTGCCTAAGTGTACGGACCCGTCCAGAGTCCATCCCGCGTAAAACCCAAGCCAAGCCAAGCCAATCACGGATACAAGGTCGCTCAGGATGAAGGATTTTCGAACCGTAAAATTCATGTAGGCTTACATTAAATAATTATATAGTAAAATGGAATCTTAAGAAATTACATTACTGTAATAGATCTGATTATTCTCCATAATATGCAAAGACGTCCAAAGCTGTGGAATAACGGTTAGTATGCCTAACCATAGCATAGCTAGAAGAGAAAGGGGCTCGCTTGACGGGAAAAGTAGTGGAGATTAATTTTTACCACTCATATTTCAAAATAACGTACGATAGCATTGTACAGGGACATCATTTTATTTTTACTTCAATTTTTATTGTACCTGAGTTTTTGAATGTACTTCGCTCCCACCTCCTCTACTAATGAAGTTCCAACTGTCCTCCACACAGAACCAAGGCCGCATATAGTAAGCAGTACTGAGTTAGTGAGTATAGTACGTTCCAGGAATATGTTCACGTTTTCCAGTAACGATCTTTCAATACTGAATCATATTTTCGCACAGGTGCTGTCGTCCGTTTGCCTACGTCGCATCCCGATTTCCCTCACCTGCTTCTGCTCGCCCCTCTATAAAGGCTAGTGGCTGGGCTGTCTTAGCTCTTTTCTGAAAACATTAATTACTGTAAGGAATTGGACGTCTACGTAATATTATACAACTGTTTAAAATAACTTAAATAAAAGTGCCTCGTTAAGTAATTAACTGTCACATGATTTGCGCCCTTTCTACATTCCTACGACAAAACCACTTGGACGGACAGTAGATAGCATGTCTGAGTAATTTTATCCTTTTGGATCGGGCAGAAGAGAATATTAAATTCACAATATGTAAGGTACTCTTATATAGAGTAGGTACAGAATTATTTCAACATGAGTTACTAGTACGAAGGACGGAACTGGTAATTGGAATTAGATGCGATAGTCTACAGTGCTATAATATGCACAAAAGAACTGAACCCTGTATCGAAATGAACGGCCACCATTTTCAAAAATGTGTTTAAATGTCCATATTATGATTATTTTTCAATTTAACTTCATTCTCTAGATTGTATTCTAATGTGCTTTAGGCAGTATAATATACACTGCATAATGAATATGTTCGCATGGATAACTCAGCTGATGAGTAAAAACACTTATAGTTAATACTGTACTGTATTTTGATTAAACAAAACCCTAATGACAATTATCAAACTCAAAATTGCGATATTTCCTAGTTTACATAAATGAACTACTTTTCTTCCCTCCTATACCTAGTAAAGTGATTTGTTTGTATTTTACGCCAGTATCATCGAACTCCAGTCGTGGAAGTGGGTAGCAAACAGTGTTTCCGGTTCTCGAGCGTTAATCCAAAAGTATAGCCAGGTTGATATTAAAAATATTAGTAAAAATAAAATGATGTCCCTGTAGAATTAAGATAGAGCTGAAAAAATGTTTCTTGGAGTACTTATATTTAATGCTACTCTAGCAAAATTTTGAAGTTGGACAAGGCGAGGATATTTCAGAACCTCCACCTAATTTATTTCCTACGGCCGGGTTTGACAACGAGTTCATCGGATCCAGCGGCCAGCACGATCACCACAGCCCACCGAAGACGATTAGAACTGATTTTATAGACAGAATCTAAAATGTGTGATTAAAAAGATCGATATGTGCTTTCTAGAGAAAAAAAAATTCATAACAGAGGTGATGGAAGCAATCAGGAGTAATGTGTGTGCTTCTTAGGAAGGTATTGTGTTCTGGGCTCTGTTCTTGTCTGGCATTGTGACTCTGCTTCGCAGAAAGAGAAGCTTGAAAACCTCTTGTTGCGTCTCCGTCGTGTAGTGGCCTCCCCTCTACCCCCGCCCCGGACGCCCAGTTCCAAAGGCTTCATGAACAAAAGCTCCACTCTCTGGCAGTCTTGATGATGGCTGACGAAATCCTTACAAGTCCTTCTCTTATGTACTTCAATACTTGTTCTGCCAGAACTTCAGATTGTTTCGTCCTACTCGTAAAAATACAATTGACTTGGAGGCGTTATCATGTCCATGGAGTCTGCGAAAGTTAACACAAGTTAAAAAGAGGACTCGACCTCAAACCATCGAAATCAACATTATATTCTTGCGATACACTAGATCAATCTTGATAGTCTCTAGTAAAACCGTAGTCATCATCGCTGGTTTGTAATTATGACGCTTGCATTACATCCTGGTGAAAATTAATTTTGAAAAAAAAAAAGAGAAAATTTGTACTGCCCCCCCCCCAACCCCTCCAAAGTGTTCATTATGAAAGTAAAAGAAAGTATGCTCATACTGCAAATAATCGATTCATAGATTAAGTTAAAAAAATGTTTTGGTTAATTTAATTTATTTGAAGTTGAACAATTATATAAATATACGCTGTTAAATTGTTAATATAAAAATCAAAATAAGTACCTATACAGGGTGGAAGGGGAACGATGCACCAAAATTTAAGAGATGGTTCTACATGCTAACTGTAACAAAACGTTTACTACAATTTTCCTTCGATGAAACACAATTAAGAAGGAAAAAAAAATAGTCTTTGCCCAATGTCTCCAACGCTATATTGCGGTAACGGCCCGACAAAAATGGCTGATTGCTGTACAAGAAGATAGCTAAAAATAATCTGAACCGTTAATGTCTTTAATCTTTTTTTGCATATCAAACAGTTTAGCTATGTATTTAAATTGAATAAGGTGGGTGCTCCTGTTATGGCCATGTTCCTGATATGGCCACCCCCCTATTGTGAGTTAGTTAACAAAAAAATCCGCTAAATTTCAGCAGGATCCAGTGAAAGTGCAACCTGGTATGTTACTTGACCGTTTTCCACCCAGTCAGGTTGAGCAATATGGCGTCAGTTGCCTGTTTTGCGGTTTTCATGTGACCTCTTCCTATTTTTCTCTGGTAAGTCTCCTTTGTTTTATGCATGTTTTTCAAAGACTTGTTTCATGAAAACCGTAGTACTCCATTCAGTTTTTAATGTTTTGTTGATTGGTGTTGTCGTTGATGACGTCTCTTTTACGAGTTGTTCTTAATCAAACGATTTTCGTGAAAGCTTACCTTCTCGTGATATGGCCATATCAAATGCACCATGGCCATATCAAGTTCATTTCACTTTTATTTTCTTCACCTGACAAATTTAAATGCCTTATAGCTGGGATTACGCAAACATTTTGTATTTTAAGAAAAACAACTTAATTTTTATGGAAAAACCTGTTTTGACTACACTTTTGAATTATAAAAAAGATTATTGAGTGTCATGTTTATTCATTTTATACAAAAATCATTTAATTTTAGCACAACTGCGCTATCAAACTGAAAACAATCACCATTTGTAGAACACATGGAACAAGGGTGGCTATATCATGTGCACATGTTTCTGATATGGCCACTAGGTAGACTTTTGGAATTTGGGACTTTTTGGACAATTAAAGCTATTTTTATGGGGAAAGGAAATTGTTTTAAGAATGTCCATTAGACTGAGAACGAGTAAGAAAAAATGTGGTTTACATTTCTTTCAAAATGGCGGCTATAAGAATTCTCAAATCTTAGCATGGCCATATCAGTGACACCTACCTTAATATCTTACCTGTCTTGTCTATGTATCTTGTCTAGGCCTGTCTTGTGTTTGTGACTTGTCTGTCTCTTTCCGTTGTACCTTTCCTCTCTTGTCTGTGTATCTTTTCTGTCTTGTTTGCGTAACTTGTCTCTGATGTCTATGTATCTTGTCTATCTTGTGTGTGTGTGACTTGTCTGTCTCTTTCCTTTGTACCTTGTCTCTCTTGTCTATGTATCTTGTCTGTCTTGTTTGCGTATCTTGCCTGTGATGTCTATGTATCTTGTCTATCTTGTGTGTGACTTGTCTGTCTCTTTCCTTTGTACCTTGTCTCTCTTGTCTATGTATCTTGTCCGTCTTGTTTACGTATCTTGTCTGTGATGTCTATGTATCTTGTCTATTTTGTTTGTGTGACTTGTCTGTCTCTTTCCTTTGTACCTTGCCTCTCTTGTCTATGTATCTTGTCTGTCTTGTTTGCGTATCTTGTCTGTGATGTCTATGTATCTTGTCTATCTTGTGTGTGTGACTTGTCTGTCTCTTTCCTTTGTACCTTGTCTCTCTTGTCTATGTATCTTGTCTGTCTTGTTTGCGTATCTTGCCTGTGATGTCTATGTATCTTGTCTATCTTGTGTGTGACTTGTCTGTCTCTTTCCTTTGTACCTTGTCTCTCTTGTCTATGTATCTTGTCTGTCTTGTTTGCGTATCTTGTCTGTGATATCTATGTATCTTGTCTATCTTGTGTGTGTGACTTGTCTGTCTCTTTCCTTTGTACCTTGTCTCTCTTGTCTATGTATCTTGTCCGTCTTGTTTGCGTATCTTGTCTGTGATGTCTATGTATCTTGTCTATCTTGTGTGTGTGTGACTTGTCTGTCTCTTTCCTTTGTACCTTGTCTCTCTTGTCTATGTATCTTGTCTGTCTTGTTTGCGTATCTTGCCTGTGATGTCTATGTATCTTGTCTATCTTGTGTGTGACTTGTCTGTCTCTTTCCTTTGTACCTTGTCTCTCTTGTCTATGTATCTTGTCTGTCTTGTTTACGTATCTTGTCTTTGTGTCTCGTCTCTCTTGTCTATGTATCTTGTCAGATTTGCCCATATACATTGCCCCTGTCTCTTAACCGTCTCTATCACTACCTCTTCGTCCCTTTTTGTCTTCTCATGTCTGTTCTACCATCTCGGATTCGTTTTTCTTGTCTAGAGCCTTCCGTCTTTTTATATTCTGCAAACTTCTCTGGTTTCTTCAGTATTCAAGTTTGAAATAATCTCTAGATTTTGCGGTTTCAAGCGTCAGATATAATTTTTTCATTACACTCATTATCGATTTGTCATCCAAAATGTAAGGAAACAATTGAAGCGTCGGCTGGAAGAACGTTATGAGTTACATTTGGTAAAATTTACAGGAGCTGCAAAAATGTGTACACGTACAACGTTGTTCTTATGGGGTAGCAAACTTTTGAGTGGACAAATTTCACGTACTGCACTGATGGACAGTTGCAAGCCAAAGAGTATAGCAAGGTAACATGACATACAACATTATTACACGGAAACACGCCGAATGAAAATTTTGTAACTTACAGTACAACGTTGTTCCAGCCGACGCTACAATTAATGATAGACTTCATTCTGAATTGTAGGCCTACAATAATTATTTGTGTTATTCTTAACACATGTTGTTAGTAGACACATAACGGACCAATAGACGAAATTTCAAAAATAAATACAGTAAATTCTCTGTGATCCGTTGCTATGTCGTCCGTCCGCTTCGTCGTCCGGCATTCACGTGATGTCATAGGCCATGCCTTACTGCAAGACGGTACGGAAATTAGTTAACTATCCCTCCATCGTTTGCATAATTGATATGAGTAAATACGATAAGAAAATATTTGTGGACATTTGAATAATACAGTAATTAAGTCACCGATTACAATAGTTACAATCAGTATATTTTAAAATTTGTTCCAATTAACATCAAGGGAAGCTTATTTGCCCCTGATGCATTGTAGCAAGTTAATACAGTCACACGTTCTTTTTGGATTTTGAAATCAGGCGCAGTTTTGTATGATGTAGATTCTAAAGTTCTTTTCGGTAAACATTTGATATTTAAACCGGTTTCGTCACAATTGTATATCTGCTGGAGAGATAATTCTAATTTACTCACCAAATCTCGGAATGTACTGTAGTTTTATATTCTTCAGCTGCAACGGTATCAGCTGACATCCTCTCTCCACAAATTGCAAGCGGACGAACACCATACTTTTCCCTCCATATTGACAACAACCCATCACTAGCAGAGAAATTATCGCCTGCATGTTTCTTAGGCATATCAAGCGCTTTCTATTTCAGAATTGGACCAGATATTGGAGTACCTTTCCTTCTTTGTTCTTGAAACCATAGAAACAGTACCTTATCGTATTTGAAAACACTAGGCTGCTTCAATGCACGGCGCTTGTCATTAGAGCTCGTGGATGCACAATATTCTTCCAATGCAGCCCGATTACGCTTCCAGTCATAAATTGTACTTCTTGGGATACTAGAAATAGTTTCCCCTTCATCCAGCCGCTTCAAAATATCCAGTTTGCCTTTTAAAAAATAACTAAACTTCGAGCGTTTATCCGTAAATGTCTTAGAAAGCATAGTGAACTTCTTCCACACACAACCTGTGATTTACTGAAAGCACGACGGGGTTGCAAATAGGGGGAGGGAAAAAGTACATTCCGGGGAGGAAGAAGGCACGTACTGTACTGTGAGTAGCCAATAATAATTACCTACTCTACTATCCGGATGAGAGAGAAATTACTGTATTGCAGGTATGCTCAAAATTGTAAAAGCGCCGATTACACGGATGATGCTACACTGCATAACACACAGTGTACGAACTGGACTCCGCAACTACATTGCAGCACCGCCCGTGGCATCGCTCTCATATTCTTACAAATACGGATAATAAACTGAATTAAAAAAGGAAATATTCAGTTATTACATTATTTATTATATTTTATACAGTTATGATACTATTATATCATAGATAATGTTATTTTCATATTCCACATTCAAAATGTGTAGGCCTATTCTTTTCTGCAAGTAATCGGAAATCTATTTCCAACGAATTTACTGCAATGCACAAAAGATTCTCATTTGTTAATCGGGATCTATATTTGGATTTTTGGATTTAGCAACCTTCATTCTCGAAAATAATTGTTTGTACACATAGGCTACTGTATTTCGAGTGACAGCGAATAAGCTCATCTTGGGATATTGCTTTTTGTTCATTTTTGAATATTTCTATGCTTGGCAAGTCATATTCTCCGCATTTAGTCCTGAATTCTACATGACTTTGTAAATCAATTAACTCGTCCTGGAACTGCACTCTCACAGATTGTACTAAATTTACTATGAAAGGATTAACAAAAAGATTAATATCACTTTCCATACGTCTAAAATCATTAAATCTATGTTCTGTGAATTCACATTTGATCTGTTCCAGTACAGAGATGTGATTAACTATATTTTGTTCAGGCACCATAGATTTCTTTACAAGTTCACCATCCGTGAAGAGTTTTAGTGCCTTAGCTAATTCCCAACATACTACACAACTTGCTCCTAAATATTATAGACTCTGAATTGTTCGACTCTCTTCAATGTTTGGCCTATCATGAAGTGCTTTCAACTCTTGAAACTGTAGTGCACGTTGCAACCCTGAAAAAATATTTTATCATAACATGTATTTCTGTTAGAAATTGTAATAGTAATAATAATAATAATAATAATAATAATAATAATAATAATAATAATAATAATAATACAATAATGTTGATATATGAATACATATTACAGAAAACAGCTTCCCTGTCATTTCGGCATGTTCTGGATGGCAAAGCGTATGATGTTTTATGTTGCTCAGTAGTATTCCTGACAATACCTTACAACACAGTAAACAGTTTACGTTTTCACAACAAAAAGTCTTCCTCCCACACTGCACGGAATGATCGCTTGCTTACAGAAGGTTTTGACTGTGCCATTGTCCCGCACTGTTCGTACGTTTACTAAGTACTTGAACTGTCTTCCGCAGCCGTCCGTCGAGCTTCGAACGAGGAACTGCACGCTCTACATTCGAAGGTTGTGATTACAGAACGTAATCGGGAGTCAGAGAATGAGCATACCTGCTGTATTGAGAAAAATTATTATAATATTTAAAAATCTTCTGTGTGGTAGTCCTGTTACCCCCTTGGTAGCAAGAAGGTTAAGAAAATTAAATTTTATCGTAAGTGTATGCATAAAATTGTTCATTTGCAGTTCACGTGGTCCCTTTGTTTGTATACTAATATGACAGATCAAGGGGAGAAAAGCTCTTGTTTACGATACAGCCTTGAGTACATACAACTCTCCAGCAACTTTGGCGTATGGCGGGGGCCTGCTACTGTGACTGGAGCAAGAGATCAAGATTTATTACTCCTTGTGCATATGCCGCGCTGCAATGTAATACGGTCCTATACGTCTGACAAGATGACGTACGGACAGTCCTGCCGCATAGTCACGCACATCAAAAAAAAAAAAAAAAGAAGTTGGTACTCTCTCTTTTGCTTGGGAGTCAGAAAACATATTAGTATCTCTCAGAGTTTGTATAAGTACGCAGCGTTATAGATGTAGTAATGCATGTGTTTACCCTATCTTACTAGCGGACACAATTTCTGTCTGAGGATTGTCCGTCATGCATGTCATTCTTTTATTGCCAGGAACATATATCCCTATCCATTCTCATGACAGCCTAGGGTTGGGTATATCTCGAACCCATAAATCTAAAAAGTTAGCAGAATATTTCACAGATATATACATATATGAGATATATTTCCCTAGCTCTTACGTCAGAAGTACTTAGATGCCCAAGAAATAATATATTCCAATGCTATTTAGATGTCAGAGCGGCTCTTGAATTGTGTCCTTCATCACATACTGAGACTTGCAAAAAAAATTTCGGCGATAAATCATAAATATTCTTGACACTTTAAGGGAATAAAGTATTTTTGACTTTCAGCCATTCAGATAATCCAGTCCTTCTGTACAGTTGCCAAGTTATAAAAAAGAATATGTTCGTTTTATTACCTCAAGTTCTTTATGTCAGAATGAAGGTAGAGCTCAAATAACACTTCGTACCTCCAGTAATGTTTTCCCTGCCTGCAATAATATGTCATACTTATTTTATACATTGTTCTCGAATTTGCATATACAGTACAACCTCTATTATCCGTGGTAATGCAGAGCGGTATGGGATAGTTGCGCCCCGCGGTCAATTGGGAGGCCTAGGCATGGCATAATTGCGCCCCGAAGAAATCAGGTAGCAGAAGGGACATGGCATAGTTGCGCCCCGAAGAAATCAGGTAGCAGAATGGACATGGCATAGTTGCGCCCCGATGGGCATAGTACACACGAAAGTGATTGTCATCATATAAACAAATTACTTACAAATATTACAGTGATAGCTGCATTGAAATCAAGTAGGCCTAGCATATGATCAATTTTATTATTTAAAATAACACTTTTTTATCGATCACACACAATAAATGAACTGCATTTTTTGTTTGTACATCGATATTTTAACCCTACGGTACAGGGTTTCGAAAAGTGAAACTTAGAACCATTGTGAATTATTAACTGTTTACCCTTTTCACTAAACTTAACATTAATTTTAAATTAACCTCACTATACGCCACAGACGGTGTGAAAAACATTAATAAAATGCAAAGACTGCTAAGCCCCGATATTCCTACGGCTCACTCATTTCAATATGTCAGTTAATAAAGTACTGCCAACTTCACGGTGTTCATTTTAAAAGTAGGCTATTAATAACCACTGCATAAACAGTAGAAAAACAGTTAATAAAGTACTGCCAACTTCATGGTGTTCATTTTAACGGTATCGATAATGAATATTAAATCGCATAAGAAATCAATAAGGTTTGTTGATTACGAGGCTCGAATTTCCGTAGTGTCTTTTTCTCTGCCTATTTCATCGGGGCGCAACTATGCCATCCTCTTTTCTCTACCTGATGAGAACGGGGCGCAACTATGCCCACAAAACAGGGACCCTTTTTTATCTGCTGCATCGTATCTGACCGTGGGGCGCAACTATGCCCTGCCCATGCAGAAGGTGGGCTGAACGGTTAATCGAAAAAATTGGATAATCCGTATCATAAAATTTTTCGTAAATAATTTCCTCTAAGGCCTTGTATTTAATATGCTAGAAGTGGATCACAAGTTCACTCAAAGACTCTCTAGAAAAAATAACGTGCTAGTACAATGTACAAGACCAGTACTTTATACATTTCTGTAGAAAAAAAAAACGAGAGAAAGACGGATAGATCCATCAATCGATTAATAGGATGATGGGTAATCGAGGTTCTACTGTACCGGGTGGACCATTTAAATTGATGGTGCGAAAAATAAAAAAGTAGCGTTTTATAAAGAAATGTTTGAAATAAAGTTTAAGGGTGCCATTCATAGACATTTCGCTAGTCCGCGCTACAAGCGTGCTATACAAGCCCCGGCTATCGACTGGTTACTTGTACGGTATTTATATCATATCATATCATATCATATCATATCATATCATATCATATCATATCATATCATATCATATATCATAACATAACATATCATATCATATATCATATCGTATCATATATCATATCATGTATCATATCATTTATCATATCATATCATGCCATACCATGTCATGTCATATATCATATCATATCATATCATATCATATCATATCATATCATATCATATCATATCATATATCACATCACATCACATCCCCTATCATATCATATCATATCATATCATATCATATCATATATCATATATCATATCATATCATATCATATCATATCATATCATATCATATCATATCATATCATATCATATCATATCATATCATATCATATCATATCATATCATATATCATATCACATCATATCATATCATATATCATATCACATCACATCACATCATATCGTATCGTATCGTATCATATCATATCATATCATATCATATCATATCATATCATATCATATCATATCATATCATATCATATCATATCATATCATATCATATCATATCATATCATATCATATCATATCATATCATATCATATCATTATCATATCATATCATATCATATCGCATCTCTAACACTGGTTTATGAATACGAGAAATGTTAGTTCGCTGATCATCCACTGGAAGCCAGCCCTAAGAATCTCTATGAATATGACCCTAAGTGACTTCAAAGATAAAATCAAACTCCATTATTTGTGTTGTATTTGCAGGACATTTTCAAGGCCATTTGAAGGTAAATCTAATTTTTTTAAAGAGAAACCTATAGCTTTTATTTCTTATTATCATTCCTCGTATAAAAATAAACAACATTTTTATAGTCCATTTTTCAATTTACTGTGCAGTTTCAGATATATATGTTAAGAAAAATCGATAAAAGTAATTCATATATGTCATAATCATTTAAATGTTTTTATGAAAACGAGAAAGTAACATTCAATTAAGTTACTTTAGGGAGAATCTTGATTGATGCACTAACAATCCCAGAAAACATGCAGAAGCGCATACGAAATGCTTGTGTGCATATTGAGAGAGAAGTAGAACATTAAATTGTAGACCAAGGGAAGAAGAGACCTCGCAGAAGATAGACGGATCGAATATTGTTAGCCTCGGAACAAGTCTAAAGGCCTAAAATTCGTCAGGCAGAATAAGAAGTAGTAATCTGACGTATACATCAATCTTTCCTTGAAAAAAAAAAAAACCTGGAGGCCGCTTTGAGATGGATTACTTCGAGCATTTATGAAAAAAATCGAGTTGAAATTTAGGTAATTTCTTCTATAATACACATTTATAGTTCGGATCAGCTTACTTAATATCCCAAGGGTGAAACCTAACTATGTTTCCCCCTATTACTTCATATGCTAGTGGATTATATTGATTTTCTAGATGTCAGGTTGAATTTTCTTCTACCAACTTTATTTCGAATTTGGAGTACTGACAAATTCAATTGACAGTTATTTTCTAGTTGTTATGTTGGAAGCAGTTTTTCAGTTTGCAGTTAAGGAAACTGATGAAATGCAAAAATAACCCAACCTTGTGAAATTTGAACGTAATTCGTAATTAATTAGTAATTCCGGTATTAATATTAATATCAATACATAATTCAGTTGTGTTGCATGGTGATTTCAATTCAGCACTAAGCTTATATTCAGATAAGTTTAGTTAAATAAGATGTAACTCATAGACCTACCTAATATGAAAAATTAATGTGGCTAATGGACAGATTTTTATTAAAATGTCTAAGAGAGGAAATAGCATGGTACCGATTTAGGGGTATGTGTTTTAACTTAGAATACTGTCTTATTTAAAAGTTTTAAGTAGGGTATACGTTTCAAAGTGATACTCTATTTTCGGAATTCGAACTAACCATTTCATGTGATCAAAGAAAATACACATTTACATTAGGTATAGTGAATTGTAAACTGTTTAGTCAAAGCAATGAATTTCATGTTATCAGACAAAATACATCTTAATATTAGATCGTAGTAATCAACTAATCACCAACATAATGTACGAGAGGTCCGGAAGGAAAATACACTCTCTTACAAATTATTGAACCATTTAGAAAACACCTTCCAATATAAATATGACATGTGGTAACTAAGTAAATACGCAAAATATTGTTACTGTTAATAGTATATGATTATTATTATTACTATTATTATTATTATTATTATTATTATTATTATTATTATTATTATTAACTTATTATTATTTTAGTACATGGCATTGTGATTTTGTACTCTTTTGTATCTGGTATTAGTTGCCAACACTGGAGAGACAGCCAAATTAGCCTTTTACGAACTATTCTTACGTGATCCTCACTATAGAAGTTTGTGACGTATATGAAATATTATATCTTTCAGGGGCGAGCTAAAATCTTTCTGTATATATATTATATTTTATGTTACAATTATTAGCAAAATGAATATAAATAAATAGATAAATAGATAAATAAATAAATAAATAAATAAATACATAAATAAATAAATAAATACATTTTTACTTCTGCAATATCTTCGAAACTTCGGGATAAATTGAAAAATGATTGATATAATTGTTGTCTATTTTTTGTGGAAGAGATGAGAATAAGATTAAAAATTACAGGCTTTCATTAAAACCATAGATTGACCTTCAAGGTCCATACCTGTGGAGTAACGGTTAGCGCGTCTGGCCGCGAAACTAGATGGTCCAGGTTCGATTCCCGGTTGGGGCAAGTTACCTGGTTGAGGTTTGTTCCGGGGTTTTCCCTCAACTTAATATGAGCAAATGCTGAGTACCTATCGGTGCTGGATCCCGAACTCATTTCACCGGCATTATCATCTTCATCTCATTCAGACGCTAAATAACCTGAGATGTTGATAAAGCATCGTAAAATAACCTAATCTACTTGACCTTCAAATGATCTTGTAAACCTCCTCCAAAAACAACACAATTTGCTTCCCTTCTTGAAGGCAACTAATTTTATTTTAATATGTAAGGTAAGGTTGCCTATATCGCACCACTTTAGCATTTATAATTTTTATTGAACAATACAGTTTTTATTTTCTGCATTCTTTTACAGAGATACATTCCCAGAACCTTTACCTTTCATGTAAAAAAGAATCCTTGAATTTGATTTAATATTTTTAAAATTAAAATGACATTTTCTAAACACATGTCAGTGATGCCATTTAGGCAACTAGTTTCCTAAATAGCACCTGCGGTTTCTTAAATCGCACCTCTTTATCTGCAGGGAACAGGATGAAGGAAAGCTTTTAATATTGAACATATTGAAGAGTATTTGAATGAATAATGTAATACATGCAAATTACAAGTTTATTGAAATTAATGAAAGAGAGTAACGCATCTTAAAAAATGGAGTGTAAATTACGTAACATTTAAACTTTCTGAATGCGTTTTTTAGTGTTACACATTTGCCATGTGCTTCACCAAGCAGTTCAGACTGTAAACTGCGTCACATTTTCTCCACGATTATCTCGAAGCCACCTAAGAACTGCTTCATGATATAGCTGTCTGAAATGATTTGAAGATAGAAACATCTAAAGGCTGGGCCTTTGAGTATTACGACTAGGAAGTTGAAACAGGAGCATACTATTTTCCCGAGATAATCTAGCTTCTAAATTTTTGGAATGGGTCGTATAGGTGGACATACAGAAGCAGCACTTTTTTATATGGTAGGTTTGAGTGGCAAATAAAATGTTTGAGCTATTCGACAAATTGTTCACTGTTGATGTAACCTGACTCAGAGCAAAAATATAACGATCCTGGAGGAGCACCAGCTGATAATGAAGGATGCACTGTTTGACGTTTAAAAATTATCATAGGTGGCACAAAATACCTGGTGCGCTTGTACAACACACACTTGTTGTATTAACGCCCTTTTCACCACTTGATATTGCACCCACCTGATGCATTCCTAGTTCAGTTAAAATTTTTGGGACCTTCTTTTATACGGTTAGAATTGATACAGTTGTTCATATCGCACCGGTGCGAATTAGGCACCTACAAAGTGGTGCGAATTAAGAAACTACGCCATAAGTTATTATTTCCTTCATTCTAGCATATAATCACCACATGTTCGAAAATCCTACTTAGTTAAATATTCTTTAATATCTCTTTAAATGAGTAACATCTTAAGATTATGGATTCCTTTGCATACAAATCCGTTATTTAGTTACAAAATGTTAGCTAAATATACATCCACCTGAGCGATTATATTAGATATTCTATCACCACGCTGCTGACACAAAGAAGTGGCAGAAATCAAGTGACATGGTGGAAGCACAGTCTACTATATACAGCCGCGAAGCTCAATATGTAGTAAAAATGCAAACATGGGTAGTTGCCCACCACTAGGATCGCTACTATCGCCTCATCATCGCAGAATTCTCTCCTAGCAGCCGACAAAATATGTTATACTTCCGTTGTGTTCTTTTGGAAAAATTAACAGCTTCCTTCCATTATTGAAATATTAAATGCATAAAGTTAATTTATTATTTTAATGAAGTATATTAAATTCCACCATAAACTCGAAGATACCTGCAAGAAATAAGAAATATAATTTTTGTTTGTGCAAAACGAACTGAAATTTACTATAATAGCTTCACTCGTTCAAGATTATAGCGATAATTAACTATGAAACCAATAAATATTAATTTGCATTTTTCTTTACAACAATAATAATGGAAATATGAATTAATGGAGTAACTTACGTGTACCGGTACTTGTAGTGTAGGCTTACGTAGTTAACAAAGTGGGATGAGGTTAAACAATAATAATCACACCAGAATTGGAAATGAAACGTGATCAATAAATTTTATTGTAACAGACTTTTTCTACGTCTCTAGTAAAGCAACAAATAAAAATAACAACAAAATTAACAGCTATAATTAAAAACATATCCTTTGAAGAAAAAAGTAGGCCTAAGCAATAATAATCCCACCAGAATTTAAAATAAAACGTGATCAATAAATTTAATTAAAAGAAACTTAATTTTTCTACGTCTTTAGTAAAATAACACATAAAAATAATAACAAAATTAATAGCTACAACTAGAAATATATCGTCTGAAAAAAAAAGTAGACCTAACCTTTATTTCTCTGGAAATTTAGCAGCCTAAGTGACAGAACTTCAACCGGTATCTAATGTCCTTTCGGTTAGACTGAAACATTTCATTGTGAAATTTAAGGATATAATGTATTCTAACAGTCACAAAGAACTTCAAAATTAAGCTTAAGAGTTTTGTTTCTGCACAGCATTCCTGTGGAAACCCAGGAACCTTTCTAAATCTTTCGGAAATCGGACAAAGGATAACTCTGGCCTCTTTCTCTTACTGTTGCTACAATTTATAGCACTACAAACGTCTTCTCCTTGTCCCATATAATTATTCCAATTATTGTATTTTAGCCATTAACATTTTCATTACAACCAATAACGAACATTTCACAAGCATCAATGTGAAATACGCAACGAGCTAGCACTCGATAGAAATACGACACTGTCCAAAGTCGACCATGGACAGTCTATTGTTTCTAGTTGCTAACCGCTTGGAGCGCTTTATCACGAGATTTGCAAAAAAACACCTCAAGCTTCGCGACTGTGTATAGTAGACTGTGGTGGAAGTGGTAGATTGTAACAATACCACTAGATGCCACATTACTACAGTAATTTGTTTTAAACTAGCAGTGGTGCGATTTAGGAAGCGGTGCGATTTATGCTACTCTACCCTACCTTTCTGAAACTTTTCGTTTTTTGAGATCTTTTGTATTACCAACTTAAATTATCCACCCCATTCATCATTCTTTTATGTTTCCTTTGTTTAGCTAACTTTATACTCGAGGCTTCGGTGGAATATAAGCGGCAGTGATGGCCTGATTTCTCTCCCCCAATATTCAGAAATACTCATATTATTACTACTTCATTTTATTGCGAAAACATCACCATATCATAAATTTTTTAAAGTAATATAACAATTTTATTATGTTTTTAGAACTATTGCAACTATTATGTGCTTTGTTTTATGAGTATATTCAAACTTACGGTATGCAGTATAAACACTTGCATGTTCTATTTGCTACTTTTGCGGTTCGAGTAAAATCATCCGGTGCCAGTGTCAGCCTGGAATCAATCCGAGACCGTATGAGATTGCACTATAAAAAGTTTACAATACCGACTATAAAAATACAATATTTATGTCAAGGTTATAGGTTTATATTTCGGTGTACATTTTATTTTATTTTTTATTTTTGTTTTAATAAAACAAGTGCAAATTACGTACGCGAAAGTGACGATAATGGGCTGCAGACCCGTAAATGGTTTCTGCGTCATTGCTCTCTGATGGCCTAAATGAAACTTTACGATCAGAGTTCGATACGAGATTTTTTACTGTACCGAAGCTCTATATTTCAGCGACTGAGTTTACAACAGGTCTCTTTGCAGCTATTCCAGATATTTTAGATATATCTAAACACAATGCAAAATATGTACTGTGCCTTTTAATCCACAAATAGCTTCTGAAAGTTATAGTTAGGATGAAAGACACATCGCTCAAGTTACTGGTGAATTTGCTATAATACAGTAGTTTTTCTCCACCAAACAGACAAACAGGAATCCTCGATTACCAAGTTACTGTTCAGTACGGATTTAACATTGAAAAGAATTGATAATATGCGAACCTTCTACATCTCAGTATTAATAAAACAGCCGTTATACCCTTTCCTTTAAGAAAACATGAATTCCACCAAGTGAAAATAATTTGAATCTAATTTTATATATATATATATATATATATATATATATATATATGTATGTGTGTGTGTGTGTGTGTGTGTGTGTGTGTGTGTGTGTGTGTAAAGATTAATGTTTGGTCCTACAGAATCTATGGGTTTTGGTAACAATTGATGTTAGAGGAGAAAAATTCGCTCCGGCACCGTGGATCGAGCCCGGGTCCTTGGCCTCAGACCAAAGATATCACCTTAGGGAATGTGAAATTAAATCTTCTAGTAAGATTGGGAACTGATAAAAAAGTTACACTGGCCGGTACAAAGTTACTCCAAATGATTATATATATTTTGTTTTATCTACATTGATTGTTCACCTATTACATTTAAATCATTATAATAGTGTGTATACACACACACATACACTATGATGCAATACTTCAGAGTCGTGTTGACAAAATTGCACATCTTTATTCACGACAAAGTAAAAAAAAAGGCAAACACATGTTAGTGGTTTGGAGATAGACATGTAGCTCTACATTTGCGCCGGAAATTAGTTCCGGATTCTGTAGACCAGCATTTAACCCCCTGGTTCCTGGAGTATAGTCTACTCTACTTCATAAATGCATTTAGTTTCAAATTTTGCCACTAGATGGAATCGTTATCGATCGCTTCTTTTCTGTGCTTGTCAAGCTCCTGACATCACTTGGAACTTTCAGGAAGCACAATAAGATCGAGTCGATTATTGCAATATGTGTTTCAACTATTTTTAAATGAAAATGGCGTCCAGTAACTCAACGCCAAAGCACCGTAAGACATACTATGCAAGTAAGTATACAGTAAAAAAGTATTATATAAGATGTATGTAAAGAGATCCGGAGTATAGTATAATGTACCTACACTTGCGCCCTAACTGTAACCTGCAGAATTTTTTCAGAATTTTTCCTCATTGCAGTTTTTTTTTGAAGTGTAGAGTTATATTGAACATTAAAAATGAAACAAAAAATGTCTCAGGATTTAGGAATTTAATAATAATAATAATAATAATAATAATAATAATAATAATAATAATAATGGCTTTATTTAACCTGGCAGAGTTAAGGCCGTAAGGCCTTCTCTTACACTCCACCAGGATTAAAACTTGCTTACACAGTTGAATATAAAACTGGATCGGAATTAAGTAATTACATACTGATACAATTTAGGTACATAATGAGATCAAAAGAAGTAGTTACATAAAAATTTACCTCATAAAATAAAAATAAACATAGTGGAATACATATTAATGTTGTTAGAATCAAATACGAATCACATAAAAACAGAAGCCGATAATTCAATAAAAAAATGTACACAGTAAAAATAAAAATAAACACATTAGTATACATATTAGTATTTGATTACAATTAAGTAAGTAGGATTCACATAATTAAACCAGAAACCGAGAATTGAATAAAGTGTACACAAAAAATAGATGAATAATAAAAAACAACACAGTGGGATACATATTGACGTTAAGTGATAAATAAACACGGTTTACATGATTATACAATAAAAATAAGAAACAAAAAAAAAATAAAAAAATAAAAAAATTGAAGGAAATAAAAATAAATGCAGTGGAACACATTCCATTAAATATTTGCAACGCATTAGGTCTGGCAATTCATCATAAGATATTTTTCTTACATTTAAAGGAAATTAAAGTTCGGCAGCCCTTGACTTCAGGCGGCAGAGAATTCCAGTGACGAGAAGTAGCAACAGTGAAAGATGAAGAATAAAAAGATGATGTGTGGAGTGGTATTTCTAGCGTGTTATCATATTGTGACCGAGTATTTAAGTTATGATACTGAGAAAGACTGTGGAATCGGACAGATAAGTAAGAGGGAGTAGAGGTGTGCAAAATTCGGTATAAGAGAGAAAGGGAATGTAACTTTCTCCTCTCATTTAAGCTGAGCCACAATAATTTATCGAAAGAAGGCGAAATGTGATCGTAGTAGCGGACATTACAAATGAAACGAACACACGCATTATGAACACGTTGCAGTTTCTGGGATAAATCCACCCTGAGATTACTGAATAAAGTGTCACAATAATCGAAATGAGGCATAATAGGAATCTGTACAAGCGTCTGCTTTAATTTAGCTGGATAGTGGTACAATCTTTTTAATGAGTGAAGAGTGGAAAATACTTTAAGGCAAAGCGCAGGACAAGAATCTTAAATAAAAGCTGAATACAATATATTTTGTACTTTCATACATAGAAACCTGTTTTGATTTATTCGAATAACTGCGAAAATGTATATATTCTAACTGAAATATCCGCAGTTTTTACTGCCTACTGGATTCTGTTTATAAATCTTGCCACAAAAGTGGCGCCGTGTAAAATCAGAAATCCGTGAAGTACACCGAAAGAGCTCACAAACTGTTGAGTCCCATTTGAGATTCAGAGCACAGGTATATAGCGTGGTACATATTCATGTAAGGATCCCATTTCGCTATGTAATCTATAGTGAATTACATGCACCGTAAATAATGGCGGACTAAGCTTTTTCTTTCGTTGTGTGTTACAGAAAGAGAGGGGGTACAAACGGATCCCCTTTGTGGGACATCCGACTACTGCATTACAAGAATGGCTATGACATACCGTGGCATGACCTGAGTTATATACATGATCGTAGAATTATGAGCCTCATAAATTCAGGAGCATCATTGTGTTATCTTTATTGTGAGGCGCGCAGACGCTATTGTATGGTCCGCACGAAGAACGTAATATTCTGCATACAATTGTACTGCGGTGCGGTGCGGTGTATGTATCTTGGTCACTGAAAGTCATCCACGTCGCTTTTGTGGTAGAAAACAGACAACTGGAGCATGCAGCTTCAGTCAGCCTTAATCTCAATAATGGATTGGGGTTAATTGGCAGCTTGAAACTCCTGGTTCTTTACTTTTTGGGAGGAATGAAATGTGAAAGAAGTACACTGGGTCGCGACTGAATGCCACCAAAATTTTTAGTGCTATGAAAGTAATGTTCAAACTAGTTCGATTAATTAAAATGTGTCTCGGTGAAACTTACAGCAGAGTCCGTATAGACAGAATAAGAAACGAAGCTATGTTTGAAAGAATAAGTGTAGAAAAAAGATGCTGAAACGGATTATAAAACGAAAAAGGAATTGTCTGGGTCACTGACTGAGAAAAAACTACCTTCTGAAAGATGCATTGGACGGAATGGTCAACAGGAGAAGAGTACGAGGCAGAAGAATATTTCAGTTGATAGACGACATTAAGATATGAAGAGTCCACTGCAAGAATGATGGATGTCATTTGGAATACATTTTGCAGGAGAAGCAATTGAAAGTTTGAAAGGGTTAGAGCTCAAAGCTTAACTGAGATTTTCCGATCATTACTGGACAATGACTATCAGTGTTAATGCCATATAACTCTCTATGTACATTCTATGGGTGCTATTCATAGACATTTCGCAGCACGCGCTACGAGCGTACTAAGCTAGTCCCGGCTATCCACTGGTTACTTGTACAGAATTCAAATTCTATCCTATCGCTAACACTGGTTTATGAATACGAAAAACGCTGATCATCCACCGAAAGCCCGCGCTAAAAATGTCTATGAATACGACCTATATGTCTTAAGCTATGCATTGACAATCTTGGTTCATTTTTGACAAGAAAGTGACATCCATCATTCTTGCAGTGGACTCTTCATATATGGATCAAATGAGGAGAGAAAGATGACGGAGCAAAATAGGAAAGAATGGAGAATGCTGGGTTTGCAGTGAAAGACCTGCCCTTGGGCAGAACATTATGAATGAAGGTGTGGACGAAAACTGCTGGGAAAGTACTGCCAACTAAGAAGTTCGAATGGAACAAAACACCAAAAGTATCAAAGATGGTAAATTAAACATATTTTCATTTTTGAAGGGCTTGTTCTTCTTTAAAAATATGAATCTATGTTTGATTTTCCATCTTTGATTGTGTGATGTTTGGTGACGTTTGAACTTCATAATTGGCAAAACGTTTTCGGTAGTTTTCGTCAGCCATGTTGGACTTTGCCCGTCTTCTAGGAAATTACCGATTGCAGTCAAGAGATAATCACAATTTTTTCCATCAGTATTGTCTTTGTTCGCAACATGTACCAGGATGTAGAATGCGGAAATTCATTCTAATTTTCATATCGGGGAACAAAGGAATCAATAAACAAACCAATTCTGTGCATGAAACATTTCCCATAAACTTATAAACGTGTCGCATTACTTCCCGATGAAGTTGTTTATATCTTCAGGCCCTCTCTGCCGCCCCTCTGCAGATATTCCGGTGCACGATACACACCTCTGTTTTACGACCGTCGTGGGATGCAGGGCGATGTTGAGCTGGACAGGAAGCGAGAAAAATGAGTTGAGATATTAATTATGCAGTTAGTTTGGCTGATATGAACGTCTCCCACAGCGGATTGTGTTCTATCGCATTGCCTCTCCGTCATGAATCGAGTATGACTACACTGGTAGTCGATATTCAGAACAAATGACTTCCAGCTGAGACAGGTTTTGCGTGCAGTGCATGTTGCCCGAAAGAGAAACGTGTGATCGCGAGATATTATTTATTGGCTAATCCAATGTTTAATATTATTCCAATCGAAGTTAAGGGAAGACTGGAGAGAGAAGCGACCAAAAATGATATTTTTCATTTTCAATTCAGGTAAACTTGCCCTTTTCTTTTCCGAATATGAATGTACAAGGACAACCGTAAGTAATGCCATTAATTTGAAGGGGTTATTCTCCGAGATATTTCAAACAAAATAAATATTAATCCGTGGTGCTAGAGCCCGTGAAGGGCCGGCTGCTGGCCTCACGCCCAAATGCCGAAGCAGAGATGGACGATCATCCAACCAGAATGGAGGTATCGTGTGGTTAGCACGATGATCTCCCCAGTCGTTATAGCTGGCATTCACAACCGGATTTCGCTACCTATCGTAGCTCCCCAAGTGCATCACGATGCTGGGTGGGCATCGGTCCTATACACGGGCCGAAATTTCATGAGGAAATTTCTTCCCTCACGAGGACTCGAACCAGCGCGCAATCCGCAACACGAGTCCTAGGCAGGATGCCTTAGATCACGACGCCACGGCGCGGGACTTCAAACAAGACAGTTCAATATAATTTTGCTCGTTGTTGCTTCCTTTTCGAGAAAAAAAAAATTATATGAATCATTTAAACATTTCATATCGTATTTTGGGAAATCTGTTGAATTAATTCCCAATATGCTCAGTCAATTTAAGAGAGCGGTGTATTATGATGATAAATGATTGAAAGAATTTTACTTTTGTCTCCTAAATATGCAAAAATATGTTCTGAAATGCCTGAGATAGAAAAGGGTGTTTGCTATTTATAAGAAAGATATTCCCGATCACTTTTTCTTTCTCTCGAATGATGTATAATTTTACCCCTAACGGGAGGAAAACTCAACCTATCTCAGTGTAATTAGGCAGTGTAAGTGAGCTATCATCTGATTCCACAGCGAGTTAGAAGTTGAACAGTTCAATGCCATGAGTAAACAAATGTCCTATACGTATGTTGTACACAAACACACTGCCTAATCATAAATCGTACTTATTGATATCTCAAGAACTATTTTAGTTGGAAGATTGAATACTGTTGCTTTTGTGTTACTTTTTAATTAAAGGACGTTTCAGAAAGTTTTGTCGGTCTATTTCTGAGACATTCTGTATAAAATTGAATGGGCATGTTGCCTTCTGAGATCAAGATCGCTCCACATGCATAATGTGAATTGCAACTTAAAGTAGATTAATTATTTATGTTATTCTTAATTCAAATTGTTAGTACACATATAACGGACACATACATATACTGTAGTTTCAAAGAGATATATGGAGAAAAATGAAAATAATATTGAAAAATCATCAGTGGGTAATACTATTACCCCTCTTGGTAGCAGGCGGGTTAAAGAAGATACGAATAGATAAAGATCATTATGAAACCACAATAATTTAAATCAATTATGGTTGCAAGAATATGAGGCGGTTAATGGAACAACATGAACAAGGTGTGTTTTGGAAGCGACACAATAGGGCAGGGCCGGGCATGAGAGCGGCTCCATTTAGTCGGCCAGAGCTGCTCTCGCTCCGCAAGGCACTTCAATTCCAAGCCAGAGCAGAACGCTCACGCAGTGGCGGACTCGCATTACAGCTACCTTCCCTGCATTAATGTAACAAGAGCCACGGTTGTTCTAGTCATTCAGTTTGTCAGTACATAACAGATTATAAGGATATTACACCAATCCATTGTACATTACAGAATTCATAACACTCTTATTAATTTAATGAAATAAACTTCGCTCTATGCACACACACACACAAATCATTATGCTTATTTACATAACCCATACGCACTTACTGCAATCTCCTCACCACGGTTCTACGAGACAGGCGTATTGCTTCCACTTCCCCTACTTGCTGTGGACAGAGTTCATCTGCCAATATAATTAAACATCGCTTGATGAATTCACCTTCGTTGAATGTTTTCAATTCCTTTGCAATTTCGTGGCAAATTTTGTAGCTAATTCTCACTAAGTGCATTATTATTATCCTGTTAATACATAATATAATATAATATAATATAATATAATATAATATAATATAATATAATATAATATAATATAATATAATATAATATAATATGATATGATATGATATAATATCATATGATATGATATGATATGATATGATATATGATATGATATGATATGATATGATATGATATGATATGATATGGCCATAAATTAATACAACTTAAAGAAAATGTTTCTCAGGTACATTATATTAGAGTATCTATTCGATATTTATATTGCATTATAAGTTATTATAGTACATTTAGTAATATATAATTTTAAATTATGCAAATATTATGATATATCATAGTATAGTATATTACAGTTCATGATATATAATATGATATGTCACGAACTGTAATATACTATATTATGATATAACTTATCATAATACTTGTATAATTTAAAATTATATATTACTAAATGTATAATAACTTATAATGCAATGTAAATATAAAATAGATACTCTAATATAATGTACCTGAGAAACATTTTCTTTAAGCTGTATTAATTTTTGGCGTTCATTACCAACATATTTGTCATATTGAGTAGCATGTTGTAAAGAATAATGTCGTTGGATATTGAACTTCTTAATCAGTTGGAGTGTTTTATGTCAAATTAAACACTTTGCTAATCCACTGCTCTCTACCAAAAAGAACTCCTCCTCCCATGATACATTAAAAGCATTGGGAATAGCGGGACGCTTTAGTGTATGAGCGGAAGCTCCGTCTTCAAAGTTCACCATCATTCTGCAGAGTCACCACTGCACCGACACTGAATGACGTACAGTATGCATACGTCACACCGCTCGCGAGACCCGCTCTTTAAAGCACACAGCGCTCATTTCTCAGAATCACGTAATGTGCCCAGCCCTGCACTTGGGGATTGGAAGTCTTTTGGAGCAGTCATAGATAGGCCTATTTAACGTTTAAAATAAAGGGGAACATAGTTCGGAAGATCATGTGTGAGTAGAGAAAAGGAATTAGATTGTAAAACTACTGCTAACAATTTGGTTCAGAAGTGGAGAAGACAGATTTTAGAAACTGATAGCTCACATAAAAGATTTGTAGATGAAGTAAATATAAAATTTTATCGTACCCGGAATTGATTTTCTCTCAAATTTCTTATTCTCCAATTTGTTCACTCTGTATAAAACGTTTCGGAGAGTAGGAAACTTCATTAGCTTCATTTTCCTGCAGCAAGGTCTTCTCTCCCACGTGCATTAGTCTGGCAAATTATATTGCTTTCACTATACATATAAAATACCTCGCGTACTAATATAATACTCGTCAAATATGAAGGTCAGACGCGGACTTTTCTGTCGGTTCTGTGATGAGCAATTACGAGCATTTTAATTTTCGTCGAAGCAAGTGTAGGAGTCTTAATTGCTTTTGCAGAGAGGCCACCTACCTTGTACCTTCGGAACAGAAGGCTGCATTGCCTGATCTCTTGAACTAGCTTGGCAATTCCTCCAAGGTGCAATGAATTCGGTGGAATTTCTTACTTCGCCCTCTATCCATTATGTACATCACACTTTAGGGATTTCCCCTCACGTCCGTTCTTCAATTTTATGGTAGAGTTTCCTCAACGCAGGGCCGACTATTCCTTTAAAGTGGGACAATGGCGGGAATTAAAATTAATCCTAAACTCTCTACAATGGAGTCTGCCTTTTTTTACGCAACGATGGATGTCCTGGGTGCTACGGAATCGTGTCCGTGGCTTCGAAACTCGTCTAAGGCATACTTCGTTAATATTGTTGTGGTAACCCAAATTTCATTTTGAAAGGGCTCCTTTCAGTTGCGAGATTATTTTTGTGCCGATGGAATTGGTGAGAGCCAGATGGTTTTTCGTGAGATGAGTCAAGAGGATTCGTCATGGGATAGAGGTGTAAATGTGCTTGTCTGGTGGGACGTGGATCGTCCCTAAGCACTTCAACCGAAATTAGAAGCTTACTTTCAAATTTGATGTAATTTATTTTATAAATTCTGACGAGAAGACAAAAAATGAGGAAGTGATAGCGGTAATTACAAAAGAAAACCAGACGGTAGATTTATCTATCTATCTATCTATCTATCTATCTATCTATCTATCTATCTATCTATCTATCTATCTATCTATCTATCTATCTATCTATCTATCTATCTATCTATCTATCTATCTATCTATCTATCTATCTATCTATCTATCTATCTATCTATCTATCTATCTATCTATCTATCTATCTATCTATCTATCTATCTATCTATCTATCTATCTATCTATCTATCTATCTATCTATCTATCTATCTATCTATCTATCTATCTATCTATCTATCTATCTATCTATCTATCTATCTATCTATCTATCTATCTATCTATCTATCTATCTATCTATCTATCTATCTATCTATCTATCTATCTATCTATCTATCTATCTATCTATCTATCTATCTATCTATCTATCTATCTATCTATCTATCTATCTATCTATCTATCTATCTATCTATCTATCTATCTATCTATCTATCTATCTATCTATCTATCTATCTATCTATCTATCTATCTATCTATCTATCTATCTATCTATCTATCTATCTATCTATCTATCTATCTATCTATCTATCTATCTATCTATCTATCTATCTATCTATCTATCTATCTATCTATCTATCTATCTATCTATCTATCTATCTGTCTCTCTGTCTGTCTGTCTGTCTGTCTGTCTGTCTGTCTGTCTGTCTGTCTGTCTGTCTGTCTGTCTAATTTTAAATATTTGTTTACTTATTTGTTTGTTTCATTGTCATTGACTGATTCATTCACTTATTTATTTTTTGTTAATTTGTTCGTTTATTTATCTATTTATTTCTCTATCTGTCTGACTGTCCGTCCGTCCACCTGATCTGTATCTCTCTATGCCTGTCTGTCAGTTGATCCATCCATGCATCCATCCATCCATCCATCCATCCATCCATCCATCCATCCATCCATCCATCCATCCATCCATCTCTCTTTCTATTGATTCTTTTTTACATATTAAATATAATAGGAACAAAGCTACATTAGAAAACTTTTATATACATAAAACAGAAATATAAATTAAATAATTTGCCTTCTTGTGAGCAAACGCTCTTGGTCGATAGTTCAAAACGGCACTGTAGATAAGCAGAAAGAAAAAGACAAAATAAACAATTAATATCAGCAATAAAATAGCACAGATTACAAAAACAAGAGCCTATATGATAAAGAACAATCACAATTGAAAACGTTTATAATAAATATTCACAAAATATGTAAGACTAATATTTAGCAACTAATTATCTAATCACATATTAAGTTCTCTTAATATTTTTTTTAAATTTTCAGTTTAAATTTAATCATAACTTATGTTAGCTAAACCAGGGTACTGAGAAATTAAATTGTTGCATAGTTTTAAGCCATAGTTGAAGCCATGTTTTATAGCAGCAGCCGTTGAACTTTTGGATTCTATAAAATGAAATAGTATGTTTCTTCTCGTAGCCCTATTATAATTATGCTAATATGTGTTGGAATTTTTCTTGTTTTTATGAAAGAAAGTTAATAATGTGCATTTACATATCTGATCCAATTTGAAAACGTTAAAACCCAAATAAAGAAGATTAGTAAGGCAATCAATAGACTTTTTTTTAGACTTTATTTATTTATTTGTTTATTTGATTACTTTTGTACTTGTTTGTTTATGTATTTATTTACTTATTTTTTATTTACTTATTTATTTACTTACTTATTTATTTTCACTAGCAGAGTTAAAGTCATAAGGACGATTGTGTCAGATTACCATACGTGAATTTAACAATGTTCGATTCACTTACTTCAATCCAAATAAGGAAAACGTATGGATTTATTAATTTTGAAATAAACTAGGTTTAAGTTATTAAGGTTTGAAAAACAAAGTGTGGGATCTTTTCTTTTGATGGATTCAACTACTCATATACTCATATTTTAGAAAAAGAGGGCACTAAAAATGCGACAGAAGAATGCACTTATTACTTATTTGATATGGTAAAATGTTGCAACGTTAGTAAAACCTTTGCATTTAATCGCTTGTATTGATGACTACAAAGTCGAGCTGAAGATTCCGCAGCTGCGAATGTTGAATTAGAAATATTGTGAAATTAGTCAATTGACCGTGTAAGGAAGTCTGCTGAGATTCAAACAAGTTATAATGGATCCATAATATTATAATTAGAGGGCGGAAAAACGTGCGTTACCACACGATACAGGTTAGTTTGGTCTGAAGTATGGATGACGTCACAGGTACAAGCGCAATTACATAAATGCACTACGAGAGGGCGGCAATACAAGTAGGAACCAACAAATGACCTTCAGTGTCAACTTCTAGTCGTATGGGGAGGGAAGCCAGGTGTTTACAATATCATTTATTGACTTTGTGCAGGTGGTAGTGTTGTGTAAAAGTTATTTAAAATACCTAAGTTGAAGGATTTGTAATTAAACAGCCAAGGTCGACCTGGTTGGCAAGTTGGTATAGCGCTGGCCTTCTATGCCCAAGGTTGCGGGTTCGATCCCGGGCCAGGTCGATGGCATTTAAGTGTGCTTAAATGTGACAGGCTCATGTCAGTAGATTTACTGGCATGTAAAAGAACTCCTGCGGGACAAAATTCCGGCACATCCGGCGACGCTGATATAACCACTGCAGTTGCAAGCGTCGTTAAATAAAACATAACATTTTTTTTAACAGCCAAAGAAATAAATACGGAAGAGAGATTTTGATTCCGTAAGGAGAAAACATTTTCTGTGCCGTGCGCAAATTTGAAATTAAAATACGTAGGAAATATTAGATAGAGCGGCATTGTAACAGCAAGAAACATACCGGTACCCAAAACGTACAAAGGTTTTCGACATCAAATAATGAAAAACATACACGATCTGAATTTGATGTGGATTTATGTAATATGATGATTTCTGCAAATATTCAGTTCAAGAAATTTGATAATCAACATTTTAGAGTTGAAAAGGTGAAAGAAAAATTCCATAAATTCTGCAAAAAAAAAATAAAATAAATACCGTTTATAAAGTTATGTGTAACATTTTGAGTAGAGGGAAAAACAACGATACTATGACGCTTTTTTCCATTGCATCTCTAACATCTTGTGACACGAAAAGAAGCTTTTCGATGTTGAAAAAATGTTTGAGTGATAGACGTCGAACTTTCTGTTTCGATAATTTACGGATTTATATTGTAGTTCAGTATAATGCATCCTTTAATCATCCAGACGGTGGCAGTTAACATTTGAGGTAAATTTTTAAATCATCATAACTATATTACAACTTCATTCCAATATTTATAGATCGACTGAATGGAGTGATGAGGTTCTCATTACCAGACTGTGCTCTCTTGCCGCTGTTTACGTGAGCGAATGATAATACTACAGTCCGTTGACACTGAACTTAAGGCATAACGCACATTTTTCCGTCCTTTAATTATAATGTAGTTCGCAGGTTCGGCTTCTCGTAGGCTATCGCTTTTATTTTCATTCTCTGTAGTCGATCTAGACCACAGTCTAGTATACACAGTCGCGAAACTCAATACGTAGTAAATATGCAAACATTAGAACATTAGGGTCCACACCTGTGGAGTAACGGTCAGCGCGTCTGGCTGCGAAACCAGGTGGCCCGGGTTCGAATCCCGGTCGGGGCAAGTTACCTGGTTGAGGTTTTTTCCGGGGTTTTCCCTCAACCCAATATGAGCAAATGCTGGGTAACTTTCGGTGCTGGACCCCGGACTCATTTCACCGGCATTATCACCTTCATATCATTCAGACGCTAAATAACCTAGATGTTGATACAGCGTCGTAAAATAACCCAATAAAATTAAAATTAAATTAGAACATTAGATAGTTGCTCACCACTAGGATCGCTAATATCGCCTCATTACAGGCAATGCAAAATAGAGCCGTCACAGTCTATTGTTTCTAGCACCCTCAAAACTCAAGCTTCGTGACTGTATATAGTAGACTGTGTCTAGACTTACATAGGTAGCCGCTTTGGTGAGAAGTCGTTCAACAAATCTACGGCCATGTGCCAGTCCTGTTTTCGGTGTTACCTGTACAAACAGTTACCGATAACCACGTGACTTCTGGCACGTTTCCCTTCCATTGGGGATTGTACTGCGACAGTGAAAGGGTGATTTTTCCGATATCGCAACCGAAGCCTTGTCAGATTATTTTATATATCGACGTGTGTGTACGTCAGAACCCTGAGAGGATATATCTATCACAACACTTGATTTTTATTATTACACTTGTCATGAAAGTAAAATTAGTGAAATATTGACCGGGTCTCACCTTAACATTAAGTGCACGTTCAGTCATACAACAATGCTAGTAATTACCGAGTGATTTATTGTACGATCAAGTGTTGGAGGGGTGTGACGAATCACTCGGTCGAATTTGTAGAGGGAGTTCACCGGTGAATGACTTAACCGAGGGGGGGCAACCTGTTGCTTTCCATTAGTTGGAATGCGAACATATAAACTATAGTTTTTACAATCACCATAGTAATATTTTGTCAAAGCATCAACTCCCTTATCTGTTTCATCTCGACTTACAATATAAGACGCCTCGGTGGCGTCGGATTGCGATGACAGCGAATATGACTTTAAATCCCGGCGATGTTTGCTTGTACAGGGACATCATTTTATTTTTACTTGCATTTTTATTGTACCTGCATTTCTGAATGTACTTCACTCTCACCCCTTCACTAATGTCCTTGCTCCCGTCAGACACACAAACTTACGGCCGCTGTTGCATTCGAAGTCTTCAAGCAGTGAAGTAAACACTGCAGTGTATAGTGTGTTTCATAAATATGATTGCGTTTTCTATAGAAGAAAGAACCTATATTAATAATATCGTACCAAAAAATTATATTCAAGAAACGATAAATTCAATTTAAGAGAATATGCTTCAAAATGTTTTAAATAATATGCGTACTGAATTGAAGCCTGCATAGTAATGAACGGCAACCATTTTCAGCAACTTGTTTAAAAATTCAGATTAGCTTATTTTGAATTGAAGTGGCTAGAAGGAAAGGAATGCTAGTGACATTTGTAATAACATGAGTTAAGTGCATCCAGTGTAAGCAAAAGTATCTAAAATTTTAGTGGCAAAGGGATATTTTAATCGCATCATACATTAAAATTTAAATAAAAATTTCACCGATTTTACGAAAGCTTAAATATTTAAACTCCATTTTCTCAAAAGTAACTTCAGTACACTTACAGCCCTTTACTTATGACCCCCTCAATTTAAATGCATCTCTATATTGTATGTTAACATCAATAATTAATATGCTAAATAAAGTAGACATTACATAACGAACATAGCCGCCTGAAAAGTTGAGTTTTTGAAAAAAAAATGTTACTACTCTACTGTATTTTGATAAATTCCGTAAAAGTGATGATCAAACTGAAAATCGTAATATCGTATTTCCCTACAACATAAATGGATACACTACTTTTCTCTCCTCCTATACCTAGTAAAATGATTTGTTTACATATTGCACTAGTAACATCAAACTCCTGTAATGGAAGGGGGCAACAGTGTTTCCGAGTATAGTCAGGTTAATGTTAAAAATGTTGGTAAAATAAAGTGATGTCCCTGTATTTGCGGTGGACAGGATCAAGTGCGGAGGGAGTTTGATCTGCCTGCCACTCGAGAAAGATTGCAAAAATTTGCAACATTGTTCCTTATGATTTAGATCGAGGCCATCCTCCCGCAATACATTCATTAGATAAAGAAGTTATTTATACTTTAGAATTACTAAAATCTTACCTGAAAGATAGATTTGAGGGACTGGGTGCAAGAAGGGCATTTTACAGGATGTGCCCTTTTGAAGTAAAACTCTTTATTGTGTTCTCTGATATGTTATGCATATGATTATAATTAAATTAATCTACTTATAAATTGAATTAATCTACTTCATATGAATTGTACAATTTTGTATAGCTTAGCGAAAATAAGTTTGTAAATTGAAGTAATTTGATTGTATATATTTGTATAGTTTGGCTGATAAATTGTATATGCTTTTAAAATGATTACTAGTCTGTGTAGCTCTATTAGTGACTTGTATATAGGTCTACTGTAAATTGAATGGTAGTCTGTATAGCTCAATTGATGAATTGTATATGCTGTAAATTGTATAGTAGTCTGTATAGCTCAACTGATGAATTGTTTATGATTATAAATTGAATGAATCTACTTGATATTAATTGCACAAATTTGTATAGCTTAATGAATGTATGCTTGTAAATTAAATTATTCTGCTTACTTTGTATTGTATATATTTGTATAGTTTTGGCCGATGAATTGTATAGGCTTTAAATTGAGTAGTAATCTGTATAGCTCTATTGATAAATTGTTTGTGTTTTTAATTTGAAGTAGTTTGCATGATACGTATTATCAATTTCTGTATATCACAACTTGTTGAATTGTTTATGCCTTAAATTTAATTAACTTACTTGTTTTGTATTATACATATAGCTCAACTATGAATGATCGTTTGCGTTTGTAAAATTAATAATCTGATTGGCTATGTATTGTATACTTTTAGTAGAGCCATCGATGTAGCTCAGTCGGCAGACTCTCTGGGTTGCTGATCCGGAGCTGCGTTCGGTCTTGGGTTGGATTCCCCTTTGGTCTTTGGTTTCTTCTGAGGTTTTCCACAGCCGTGGGACTGAAGCCGGATGGACTATGGCGAGTCCTCGACATCAACCCCTTTGATTTGATTACCTGGTTGGGTTTTTCCGAGGTTTTCCCCAACCAAAAGGCAAATGGCAGGTAATATTTTGGCGAATCCTCGGACCTCATCTCATCTCACTACATCTCACCAAAATATTGTAAAAAATTGCACAAAATTGTAAAAATTGTAGAAAATTACTAAATTGCAAAACTGAAAAAATTTGTAAAAATTGTAATTGTAATATTGTAAAATTTTGACTTGTCCCACATCTTAAAGCTTCATTGCTCATGTAAGATCTATGGAATAAAATAAATGAATGAATGAACCAAGTTGTAGTTCAATACTGTGTTCATAGAGGTCAGGAGTAGACCTACCCAAAATGTAAAGGCGTGCATAGGTGACATTATTACGGTTTGAATTTTCAACATAAATTTTCTCAAAACTTGCATTTTAGAGAAGTGCCTCTCTTGCACCCAACACCTCAATTCATATGACTATAAGCTTTACGGGAGGGCAATCAGTAGCTTTTAGACACAATTTAAATTCTTCTTCTTTTTATTAAAGGGTCTTCAAAAAGCGCGCCGGTTTTGATATATCAAATTATGAACTTTATTTTTCAAAGTACTTTAAACTATGACATAAACATGTTCAACTCACCTTCCCATGTCGGACATATGACCTCCTCTACTGCGCTGGCATGCAAGAACTCTGTCCATGAAATTCGCTGTGACTGACAAATTTCCACTTGGATTTCCCCGACAAGTCGTTGAATTTCCTCTTTTAAGGGGACACTTATGTCAGTTTTAAATCTTTTACAATTTTCATCCAAAATTTATGAATTTTAAACTATGTAAACATTGCTACAATACTATCATCTGTACAAAATTTGGTGCCATTAGGGCTAATAGTTTTGATATGATATTTTTAAATGCACATATTTTATATTGACATCACTAAAAAGGCTCCTTGCGTCACAATTTTCACAATTTTTAGTTCAGATTAACTCAAAAGATTCAAAATAGTCATGGGAACATAAATTAATTAGATTTTTGAGCTCTGTCTAAATAGAGTCACAATGAAATTTTAAGTGGATTTTATTAATTTTTTCCATTAATTCACCATAGTGTCCCCTTAACTCGCGGATGTTTCGGGGTTTATTGGCATACACCAATTATTTAAGATTATCAATAGAAAAAAAATCTCATGGCGTTAAATCACATGATCTCGGTGGCAATTGGTGGTCACCATTACGCGAGATGAGAAGATCCGGGAACAGCTCAAGCAGCAACTCAATTGTTTCGCGGACAGAGTACCATGGTGGTAATGGAGTTCATATCGGAAAATTCGCCGTACTGAAGAACATCCTATGTCTAATTCTTGGAAACGACGAAGAACCGATTTCATTGGACTAACAATCACACCAGCGAATAGGGATTATAAAGAATGGACACTTCGCGTCGGTACCTTTGATGTAGCCGGACTGATTTCAATGACCTTCAAGCCAGCTAGAGCGTGAGATTCTGCTTTCTCCCTAGAGTTGGCGCTGACATCACACCAGCTAGCAGTCGACACAGCTGAAATATAACACATATAATTAACACATCTAGGTACATTATGTACTCAAATAAAATAAATTGTATCCATAAAATAATAAATCCGTCTTTAACTGTAATGTCTAGACTCTAGAGTTCCTTTATAATGAGAGTTGAGACGTTGACCCCAACAACAATTAAAATATGTAATGATTTGATAGCACTGAAAATGGAAAAACAAAACTCTTATGAGAAGTAAAACCATATACCTATATTATATTATATACAAATATTAAACGAATTTAATACATAATTTTATAATGTATTATATTATTTTATAATATAATTTATTATATCTCAAATATAAAAAAAATATTATTATAACTAGTTCGTCACTGAGAAATAAGGAAAAGCTGTTAACTTGAATTTATTTGAAGCAAAGCGTTACAGGATTATGCAACAAGGCAGGCGATGTTTGGATCCTGTGTCTCAACTCTATTCTCAATTATTATCTTAGTCTATGCTCGATTACACTAACCTCTAGCGCTTGAAAGTAGAAGTAAACGCTGGCGCACAGAGAAACAAAACACAGGAAAATTCGTTCAGTGTCCATTCTTTATAATCCCTTTTCGCTGGTCACACTGTTACGAACCACACGTTGCACAATAGTAAGCTGCTCCATGGCTAGACACGCAATGACGAAATGCGATAAATTCAAATTGAAGCAAGAATCGGAACGTTTATGGGTACCGAAATGAAATAAAACAATTTCGACAACCGACAAACAAAAAAAATACCAAGCGATTCAAAACCGGCGCGTTTTTTGAACGACCCTTTAAATCTAGTGGAATAAAGTTAGTTTTGTATTACCCCATCCTAATAATATTCATATCGGGTTAGGTCGGCAGTATACTGCATCGGACATTCTGCCTGCAAAAGCCACTAGCTTTTAATTAAAAAAAATTACATTTGATGTGCACCATTCCTGAATATCGAATATTGACAAAATCCGATCAATATAATAGTAATAATAATAATAATAATAATAATAATAATAATAATAATAATAATAATAATAATAATAATAATGATTTATTTTAGCTGGCAGAGTTAAGGCCGTAAGGCCTTCTCTTCACTCAACCAGCAAAAAGTATACATAAATTATGTATCAACTTACAAAGAATTCAACAATTTGATTTAGTTAAGAGCTACACGTATACAACAGTTATTTACGAATTAAACAACAAAATACTATGAACTATTAATTAAACACTGAAATACAAACTATGTAGCATAATTAAGCTAAAATATATAGAATGTTAATATATTTCAAATAATGTTAGATAACGGAAAGAGATTATTATGAGACAATTTTTAAAATACAGCAGTATCAGGATGCATGTCTAAAGGAAGGAGTAACAATGTAGACAGTGATAGTTTAAGTCAGTATGATTGGAGTGAAATGCTAAGAAGGTTATCTTTTAAGCTGTTTTTAAAAATGTTTATTGTCTTGCAGCCCCTAATACTTTGTGACAGGGAATTCCATTGTCGCGAGGTGGATACTGTAAAAGATGATGAATAACGAGATATTCTATGAAAAGGTATACTTAACGCTCCACAGATAAGTGATCTGGTATTTACGTCGTGGTTAGAGTATAGATAGGAGAAACGAGACGAAAGGTAATTTGGTGTTGAAGTGTGCAGAATTCGAAAGAGCAATGACAAGGAGTGTAAAGTTCTACGTTCTTTAAGTCGGAGCCACGAAAGACTTGCGAAGGACGGTGATATGTGATCATATCGTCGGATGTTGCATACGTATCTGACGCACATATTCTGAGCTCGCTGTAACTTGACTGTCAGTTCAGAACTTAGGTCACTTAACAAAACGTCACAATAATCGAAATGCGGCATTACTAGGGTTTGTACTAGGCTAAGTTTTAGTTGTTGGGGCAAGAAGTTTCTTAAGCGACTCAAAGAGTAAATGGAGGAACAGTGTTTTTTTTTATCGTTTTATATTAGGCTCAAAACCAATAGTACTGCATTTCTTTCAACGTCCTACTTCTATAAATGCCTTGGCAATAGTGAAGTGTTTTTTTATATAATGTGGCATTGTGCGGAGCATAAATATGCACATCCCGACTAAGTGAAGAGAAGCGAATGGAAACATTTGAAATGTAGATATGGAGAAGAATGGAGCGTGTGACATGGGCAGACAGAGTAAGAAATGAAACTGTTTTGGAAAAAGTGAGTGAAGAAGAATGATGCTGAAACTGATCAGAAAAAAAACTGAAGAGAAAAAGGAATTGGCTGGGTCACTGGCTGAGAAGAAACTGTCTGTTGAAAGATGTACTGGAAGAAATGGTAAACCGGAAACAGTTCGTGACAGAAGAAGGTATCAGATGATAGACCATATTAAGATATATGAATCACATGCGGACACAAAAGAATAAGGCAGAAAAAAGGAAAGATTGGAGAATACTGGATTTGGAGTGAAAAATGAATGAATGAATGAATGAATGAATGAATGAATGAATGAATGAATGAATGAATGAATGAATGAATGAATGAATGAATAGAAGCAGGTGCATAATCATAAAGCTCACTGGAATAACATACTGTTACTTTTGACATGTTCATCTGTATCTCCACTTTTGTTTAAGGGAAGACTCCAATGAAAATCATGAAAATTTTTCCAAATATTTTTAGCTATTTCACTTATTCAGAATTTATATTTTCATACCCCAAATGGATTCAGCTCAATTCTGATTACAAATACTCGTATGTTTACACTTTTCAAAATAAGGCTGGAAGGGGGCGTGGAATTTAAAGAGCTGTCAAAATTGTTTTTCATCGAAGAATTCTTTTTTAAAATTTCTGATTACAAATCTAGTAACTTTTTGTTGGCTCCCTGAAGTTACTAGATGAATGTAGCGGAGGAGAATATTAATTCACATAAATATTCATTTTATTTTCAAATCTATTTTTCTGTGCTCATTTTTGTTGATTCAACACCAAATTTCTTATGCCAAATATTAATCAATCTGGATGAAATTTTTACTGCAAGTATTTATGAGGTAGCTGCATGTTTCTATGCATTTATTTTGTGAGAAATGCTGCTAGTTCATTTTATTAATATTTTTCTTAATGCTGCTAGTTTATTTTATTAATAAAATAAACTAGCAGCATTTCTCACAAAATCAATGCATAGAAACATGCAGCTACCTCATAAATACTTTCAGTAAAAATTTCATCCAGATTGATTGATATTTAGCATAAGAATGTTGGTGTTGAATCAACAAAAATGAACACAGAAAAATAGATTTGAAAATAAAATGAATATTTATGTGAATTAATATTCTCCTCCGCTACATTCATCTAGTAACTTCAGGGAGCCAACAAAAAGTTACTAGATTTGTAATCAGAAATTTTAAAAAAGAATTCTTCGATGAAAAACAATTTTGATAGCGCTTTAAATTCCACGCCCCCTTCCAGCCTTAATTTAAAAAGTGTAAACATACGAGTATTTGTAATCAGAATTGAGCTGAATCCATTTGGGGTATGAAAATATAAATTCTGAATAAGTGAAATAGCTAAAAAAATTTGGAAAAATTTTCATGATTTTCAGTGGAGTCTTCCCTTAATACAATCTGCAAGAACACACATATCTAAGTTTCGCGCGTATTTGTAATTGTTCTGAAATCTATATAACACCTAGTCTCTCGAGAAAAGATAACATTAGAATTCCTTGTCGAAATAATTAAGAAGCTCTTGATAATAATTTGAAGTACAGATGCGGTATATTACATGTAGGCCTACTTGATGAAACATGGAATTGTTACAAATAAAAAGGTACACATACTTGTGTTCTTTGCAAGTCGAGTTCAGCCGCGGTGAATGATGGGAGTTTCCTGTTCCACAATTGTATCAGTGATTTAAATGTATGAGTTCTCTTTCATGTCGCTTTGATGGGGGGATTTATAGCACGCATTCGTCAAAGGGACAGCTGAACGAATGAAATGCAATGTTTTGCCATCAAACGGAAAAATAGAATTACATGTTTCCACTGTGAAATGAAACAGAACTTCACTTAAACAATAATACTGAACAAGGAGTCGTGTTCACACTATTAATAAAAACTACGATGGGAACTTCATCTGTGGGATATTGTGGCAAAATGAACGACAAGATTTCAACGTATTCTTTGAAATTATAAAATTTTATATTACCGTAGAAGTGGGTAAAGTCAATCAGTGGGTGTAAAATCGATCATTTGCGATTTTTATTGAAAATGATATATTTTCTCAGTTAATTGTTAAAATTTTGTTATGCTGACTTCATTGCCTGACATTGCAAATGTAAGCGAGAGGGACAACAAAAAGCCTGCGAATGCCAACAATGGGAACACAGTTTAATTACAGTTGAAGTGAAAATTGTTATTTTCAACTTTTTCTCTTAAATGAAAACAAAGTAGTACAAACTCTAAATTATAGTCAGCAGTGAAAGGAGACAGGAAGTATACGTAAGTACTTTTCGTTGAGATTGTATCCTAAAATAATAGTTTTGCAGTTCGTAAATGTTAGTATTGAAACTTATAATTTTAAGAAAACTTGTACCTTTGTAGGGTTAAGTCGATCATGCCATCGATCTACTCGAAACAGATTGGACCAGCAGGAAGAATAAATTGTTCACCGAAATAGCTCCAACTAACACTTATAAACAGAAAAGTGTCATAGTATAGCTTATATTGATGGGATAGTGAGGAAAGAGGAAGACGAAATTATGGTGAATTTCTTGCGAGAGAGAAACACTGCCAAAGGAACATATTTTGTACACCCCTCTGTACCTGACTATGGGAACAACATAGTTTCTAGAGTGACATGAGGAGGGGAAGATTTCAAATAACATCTGATATAAACCTAAGCAATGTTGAATTGAATTTTAGATTATAATTGAAGGGTGGTATTTCAATGTAAATTTTGAATTCTTAAATCTTTGTTTGTTGGTATGTGAAATATTAAAATGTGTTTTTATGTTTTATAATTTGGCAATCATAGTCACTATTGTACGGTGGAGACCTATAGGCCTATTTGTACCGAATAATATGATCACAGTAACAAAAGATACACTGTATAATGCTATAGGCATATATTGAAGATTATTATCGTTTTTACACCCCTTATAACAAATAAAATATATGTAATACACTTAATTTGTTTTTTAAAAACATAAACAGTGATCGACTTTACTCCGCAATATTTTAAAATCGATCTTAAACTAAAAATTCAATGGTGATCGACTTTACCCTATTTAAGCAGGTAACTTCGATCACAAGTCAAATAAAAAAAATAGTTTTTTTATAGATTGTAATTCAATTCTTGTGACGTGTCTTCATAAGTGAAGGATATGACGACAAAATGTTATTTTCTGAGGAACTTCGCTCCATTGCATAACCTCAATATCATTAAAAAATTGCAAAATTTTGATCGACTTTACCCTCTTCTACGGTATACATTTAGGTAATCTCGCCAAACTTACACTGCCCCAGCCCAAGTAGAGAGCTTACCTTACCCTGCCGTAAATGTTTATAGGCCTATTTATGCAGGTGATCGTGTATTAATGGCTCTGAAATTTTAAGTACGATTCCTGATCTTACGCACGCACGCACACACACACTCATACACACCAGATTGTACATAGCCATGTTATGAAAGGGCAGCATATAAAAGGGAACACCCACCAGGATCTCCACGGCCGCTATATTTCGCATCTGGAATCTGTAGAGATAGCGCATTTGGGTGGAGACGGAGAGAAGAGAATGGGAGGAAAGTAGTAGTGTGAGAGTGCGTTACGGGCAGCATCGGCTCGCGGCCGCTAAGGGAAAAATGCGCGTGGCAGAAAGTGATAGGTAGTGTGGCATCTTAACTGCAGTTGCGTTGGAATAGAAATGATCCCCTCTCCTTAGTCTTTTGCTTCCTTCAAGCAATGCCTTCCCTCCAGAGGGGTCATTGGTTTGGCCTCCACTCAACACTTGCGCAGAGGAATTATTTCCTCTCCTATACTCTATAGATTCCAGACACGGAGTTTAGATGGAAGTACAGTTGCAAGCTATTTAATCCATGCAATTCCATGAGGATTATAACGTGACTAATTTTGCAGTCGCTAGATGGCAGCATAGTGAAATTGATAAAAGTTGTCCTGAAAGTGCTTTAGCCTTATCAATCTGTTACTTGTAATCAGGAATACGACGTTGCCGCAAATTTCTTGTATTATACTATCCGATGTAAAGTAATGTGGTGACTAGAGAGCGAATTTTTAGACTTAAAACACAGGAGTCATATTAATGTGACTAACAATTACGTCATGCGAGGAAAATAGCCACACTACAATCTCTTTCCGTACGGATGTCGCCACTTATGACACGTGCATTAATGTCGATTAGTGTAACCACCAGATAAAATTTCCATCTAATCCCTGATTAAGCATGTTTACGGCACATCGACGTCGGTAGCACCAGCGTAGCTCAGTCGGCTAAGGCGCTTGCCTACCGATCCGGAGTTGCGTTCGGGCGCGGGTTCAATTCCCGCTTGGGCTGATTACCTTGTTGGGTTTTTTCCGAGATTTTCCCCAACCCAATCTATGGCGAATCCTCGGCCTCATCTCGCCAAATATTATCTCCATATCACCAATCTCATCGACGCTAAATAACCTCGTAGTTGATACAGCGTCGTTAAATAACCAAGTAAAATAAAAAAAAAATCGACCTCGGTTAGGACTTAAAACAGGAGGTTAACTGCGGTAATTTCTAACCGGCCATATTCGGGCGATTAAAGGAGATAACCAGTTATTAGTAGGCCGAGTAAAGCAAAATGGCAGCCAGATTTACAGACAATTATTTCTAAGGCGATTATTGTATTTGGATTACTTGGATTGGGACTATAGTGAGCGTGAAGTTGCATTGAATTCTTACGAGAAATTAGGTGAGAGAACATTTCAGGAGAGATTTCGTTTGTCAGAATCTACCGTGTCATTTCTGCCGCAATAAATGGAACACTTGGAATAACCCACAAACAGTGCTATTTCTCATATACTCTTTGTGCAAGAGCAGATGTAATGCCAACGTTTCTCTTTTTTGCTCAACACTACTTCGTAAGAGCAGCTGACAAGCAAACATTGTCATGGGGGCAGATAAAAAAAGCTTTTTTTTTTCTTCCACCATGTTAATAATGCCAACAAAAGTGCTTAAACAAATTTTTCTCACTCGAGCGCAATTACGAGGGCCGTCCAGAAAGTAAGTTTCCCTGGGGCCGTTTACAGAAAGAAGAAACAATTTCATGGAAAGATTTATTGGAACAGATACGGCAATTGTAATTAAACTTGTATCTTGCATTTGTTTCTGCTTTATCCCTTTTTTCATGTTGTATGCAATTCTATGTTTTTTTAAACGAATCTGTACTGTCTATTGTAATTGGGGCTTTGCCCTGTTAAAGACATAAATAAATAAATGAATAAATAAATAAATAGATAAATAAATAAATACATAAATAAATAAATAAATTGTTGAGATATTTTCAACATTTTCTTCACCGAAATTGAGACAGTTGTCATACCGTGGGATCAACAGAGAAGTGCAGACGGCTGTCGCACACTGGTTCCGATTCCAGGCGGATCACTTCCACAAGACAGGGATACAACAATTGATCCCACGCTATGACAGATATTTCAATTTCTGTGGAGAAGATGTTGAAAAATAGCATAACAATTGCTGTATTTGTTCCAATAAATCTTTCCATGAAATTGTGTTTTCTTTCCGTAAACAGCCCCAAGGAAGCTTACTTTCTGGACGGTCCTCGTAATTGCACTCGAATAGCCAAAATTTGTATAAGCACTTGTTTTAACATTATTAGCAGGGTGGAAGAAAAAAATTAACTTTATCTGCCTCCATGAGAATGTTTGCTTTTGAGTTGGTCACCACTGCCTTAGGCAGAGCGCCCACTGGAACGACAAGCGACAGCAACACGACACGGATTTGATGCTTTGCTTGTTGCTAACGTGTATGTTCTTATATAAACCATAATATGAAATGAACGGAAGCCCACTCATCTGATCAGACAACTCGACACTATCTGTGTTGTGTTGTGTCGCTCACAGTGCTGCATGCTCCACTTTTTGTTGTATTAATTGTGGGTTGGTAATACAAGGGTTAAGATGAGAGACGATTCTAATTTCAATATAGCCTTTATTGAACTTATTAAAGATTTGCCATGTCTTTGATACTACATCTATTTTTCGGATTGAAAACATAATAAACCTATTGAAAAATCGTTTTATCTTATTTACACAGAATAATTTTATTTACCGCTCAATATTATAACAGGACGAAATATAAAGATATTCTAATAATTTTTGCTCACTTTCCGCTACCTGGAACTCGGATTTCAAACACAATCTCACTCCCATGTGTCGCAACCAGCTCTAGAATATTACTGCTTTCCATTGACTAGCTAAACGAATATATAAAGGATTCTGTATAAGCAAAAAATGACAAGATGTTAGGAGTGTCCGTAAATAAGACATGTCCGGTAATTGGCCCCTCTACCCTATAAACATGTTGTAAACACATGTTTACTTTGATGTGGACGAGAAACGAACAATTATTATTTATCTGATGTATAAACATATAGGCCTATTTACTTGATAGTTATCAGAAGACGTTCTTCAGCATTGACTGAAATCCTGAAGTTAGTGTTCTTTTTAGAAATTGCAGATCCAACTTTCTGTACCAACAGATTAAATGTTTCTCTACTCATTCTGTAGAATATTTTAAATCTTTCTGGGTATATATTTAATTCTTTGAACAGATTAAAAGCACCGCGTTGTTCTAAATTAGCATGCCAAAAAGGATGCACCAAGAATCGTCTCCTATGTTTTCTGTCACTGTAATTTGATATTAGCTAAATTAACTGATTGAGAACGTCCTCATCCTCCGACGACATGTTGTATGAATGAATCAGTCCAGTGAGTACCAGGTCACTTTGCTGTCATGTTGCTATCATAGTTCGTGTTGGATCAGTTTTTTTTTGTTGTTACACTATCATATTAATGGGATCTCTGCCTTAGAGATACTCCGGCGACATTTGGTAATCTTGTTCAAGATGTACTCGTAATAAATCAGTAATTACGTGGACATAAAGCATAAAATTTTCCTTGCGAAAATGTGGCACCAGGAATTATGTCACAAAGTACGTCACAAAACAAATTGATCTTTGTAAATTGTTAATGTCTCGCGGCGGGACTGATATTCTCCGCTGACTGAAGACCATTTAGTTTACCGGAGGCTACGATAGATTCCCAGTAAAGAGAGGTTAGGTCTGAGCAGTAATTTGGACCGGCAAACAGGAGAGGTGAAGTGAAACTAAGTGACTGATGAGTTTGCACTGTGGGGGAAAGAAGATGGAGATAGAGGAACAAAAGGAGCCCTTAAGTCAATGTAATTTTGATACAATCCACATATAAATTATGTAGACCAATCAATCAAGACTCTGTCAAACTTGAATTGGGTCTAATAAGAACGTAGAGTATGCAAATCAATACGAGGCACAAAAAAGACAACAGTGGTCTGGTTTTGTAAACACCCTACACTAATATCAATTTGCTAACGATGGGACGCCACGTTGCGATGCATCGCCGGTATCAGCTTTTAATATAAACAAGGTTAACCAGCCGGGGTGCTTCGTTACAATTTTTTTTGACTCAGTCCACTGGTCCGTATGGTTTCTTTTTTCTGTAAATACTTTACAGCTCTAATAACTCTGTCAGCGACGAATACTTATTAGCCTTTACGTACACAGCGGCTAATACTTGAGCCTTGTGCTCAGTTATAGTGACGTCATTTGTATGATTGCTTTTGTATTGTATTGTATTTATTTACATTCCATGGTGTTCGTACATCGCTTCACAGCTTGAATAAGGAACACGTCAAAAAATCTTAATAGTACTACGAAGTCTTAATTATAGTCACAGTCTATCTGAAATATACTGTATATACAGAAGAGTTTTAAAATATACCAGTACAACACAAGGGGTTAGTATCGATACTTAATACAAAACAGAAATATTCATGCTGCGTTGTTGAATGTCATAAATTCACTTACAGAATAGAAGGCGTGAGAAATTAGGTACTTCTTTAATTTGGACCTAAAAATCTTGGGTGCTATTCATAGACATTTCGCTAGCCCGCGTTACGAGCGTGCTAAACTAGCCCCGGCTATCGAGTGGTTACTTGTACGGGATTCATATATCATATATCATATATCATATCATATCATATCATATCATATCATATCATATCATATCATATATCATATCATATCATATCATATCATATCATATATCATACCATACCATATCATATATCATATCATACCATATCATATATCATATCTTGTCATATCATATCATATATCATATCATATCACATCATATCATATATCATATCATATCATATCATATCATATCATATCATATATCATATCATATCATATCATATCATATCATATCATATCATATCATATCATATCATATCATATCATATCATATCATATCATATCATATCATATCATATCATATCATATCATATCATATCATATCATATCATATCATATCGTATCGTATCGTATCGTATCATATCGTATCGTATCATATCATATATCATATCATATCATATCATATCATATCATATCATATCATATCATATCATATCATATCATATCATATATCATATCATGTCATGTCATGTCATGTCATGTCATATCATATCATATCATATCATATCATATCATATCATATCATATCATATCATATCATATCATATCATATATCACACCGCTAACACTGGTTTATGAATACTAAAAACGTTAGTCGCTGATCATCCACCGGAAGCCCGCACTAAGAATGTCTATGAATACGGCCCCTTATGTCTTGAGTTTGGTTTTTTATATCCGCAGGAAAACTATTAAAAACTGTACTGTAATATAACGCAATACTTTTCGATTGCACGATATACTTGGAGTAAGAATGTCATTTTTGACGAGTATTTATCCTGTGAACTGTTGGATTAGTTACAAAGTATTCACGATTACATACGAGGAAGTTTATTAATGAAAAATATACTGACAAGCCATGGCATTATTTGCAGATTTCTTAAAATGGCTCTACACGATTCCCTAGATTTGGTACCTACTACTATTCTAATTACCCGTTTTAGTAGGAATATACTGTTACTATCTGTAGAATTTCCCCATAATATTATTCCAGAACTCATTACCGAGTGGAAGTGTGCAAAGTACATTGTTTTTAAGGTATTCATATTTATTATCTCTTTCATAGATCTAGTAGCAAACGTGCTGAATTTAGTTTCGGGTTAATTTCTTTAATATGATTGTTTCCAATTTAACATAATTATCCATTTGTAAGCCAAAAAATTTGGTTGTTGTTTCTCTTACAGACTATTGTTAATTTTATTTATTGTGCTTTAAATTTGCAAGGTTGAATTTGGGCAGGATTTCAATTCGCTTATCTTAGTTTTGTTACAGTTTAATATTAATTTATTGGCTGAGAACAAATCACATATTTTGAGGAGAATTGCT